>NW_019525077.1:1568610-1581313 GCF_002814215.2 Seriola lalandi dorsalis
TCTCCTCGAACAAAGACAACAATCACTGTCTTGTTCATCTTCCATCGAGGGTCCTCCCGCTTAATGAGCTGGACATTTTGGCAGCCATTTTGGACAATACGGGTGTCCTAAAGAGAAACAAGTCCTTTTTCTTGGCTGGGTTTGGAGATTCCACCGGGGCTTTGCTTCTGTGCTGAAGTGGCACTTGAACAGATCTGAGCGACCAGGAGAAGGAGAGGAGTCGTGGCTTTTTGAGGGTTTTACTTCATCTTCACTGAAGGACCGGGGCTGGTATCACACCGCTGCTGCTCCTTTCCCAGGACAAACTGTTTGGAAAAATGAAGCTTTATTCTTTTTGCAGATATCCCAAGTCATAAAGGGAATTTTAGTAATGTGACCAGAGATTTTTGTAAGACTTACACCAACAAAACAATAGTATTTTAGGTTTTTTGTTTTGTTTTGTTTATCAAATTGTTATCTGAGACAGCTCCACAATCTCCATCATAAACGGCGTGAATGTTAAATTTCACAAGAATCTTTCCAGGGTGAAAAAGCATTTACATGAATGCTCCATTAAAACCCAGACTGATGATATATTTCATGCAGGGCAGTAAAGTTTTTTTTTAATGTAGGTTTCACAGCCTGACACCTCAGAGAATGATTGAAGTCAGATCCTCACCTCTATCAGTTTGACTCCAGGCAACATCCGCATGCTGGTATCTCATTTAGACTGGAAGAACAACACTAAACCTACACAGTGCATCCACAAATGGATGTATAAGAGACATGGCTAACTCTAATTAACACCCCAGAGATGGGTTGTGCAAGAATGGGTTCTATCAATCCAGTTCTGTCAATCACCTCCTCATGGTTTTATAATAATACATGTAACCCTGTGCCAGGAGTTTATACACATATGAATAAAACGAGGAAGAGGAATGCAGGAAGATCGCCAACGAGCTTACTGTTTGCCTCAAGCTGGCATTGCAGCTAAGCCAGCAGTGGAAACCCCGCTTGAATCGGGGCAAACTGCTCTGCTGGAACGACTTACAGTACAAACTGAAATTAGACATCTGCACTTCAGCTTTCAAATGTCCTCTCACGCTGTGCCTCCTCATTCACATTCACACACACCCTCTTATTTTTAATCTGTTTTCTTCTCCTTCTCCGCCACCTTCTCCCCCCTTCTCTCTGTGACTCTCCTCTCTCCTCTGTCACTCAGGCTTAGGCTTACAAAATTGTCTTGTCCACAGAGAGCAAAAAAAAAAATTCCTCATCCCACATGTCTCCCTGCTTCTTTGTTTCTCTCTCTTTTTTATTCCCTCCTCTAGTTGTGTATATAGTGTGTAAATGCCGGTCTCTCTGTCTCCTCCGGTTCCCACAGCATGACGGCGAGTGGAGTCCCTCGCCCTGTTCGGTGTGTATTTGCTCCAGAGGGAATGTATCCTGCAGCACCCGCCCATGCCCCGCTCTCAGCTGTCCTGGGGATCAGAGCCCGTTCACCCCAGCCGGGGAATGCTGTCCAAAGTGTGGCCGCAGTGGAGGTGAGGACTTTTAAAAGGGCTATACCTGTTTTGCAAGGTTTTTTTTTTTTTTTTTTGCATTAACTATACACATCTGTTTATTTCATTGAACCAAATGAGCCGGTGTTTTATTTTTGAAATTCTAATATCAATAAGAGGATATATTTTTGGTTTTAAGTCTGAACGTTCACTTTCATGGATAAGTTAAGTGTCAATTCTCTGCCTAGAAGATGTGAAACCAGATGTTTGTCCAAATGCATTTTAGTGAGAACGGTCATTGCTGTGATATTTTCTTCACTCATAGGAAGTGGCATATAAAAAAACAAAAAACAAAAACCTATACTAGTTGTCAGTGTTGCCCTGCATCATCATCATATGAATATCACAACACATTCAGAGTGGGAGAGACCTCAGGCTGCTTCATGTCAGTTATATTCCAGCGCCTTTGACACGGGCAGTTTTACTGTAGCTGGAGTTCTCCCTTGTTACTTGGTTGCTGTTGTTTGAAGAAAGGCGTGCAAGTAAATAAAGAAAATAAAAAAAAATCTCTGAATATGAAACAGTGACGCACACACAGACACGCACTAAGCCTCGAGCAGCATAAAGCCGGCCTCAGAGGACAGGGGTTTTGGGCAGGAGAACTCTGAATCTCGATCGGTACCGAAGTTCTGTTAATGTGAGCGGTTCACAGATCCAGTGTTAAACCTCCCAGCCTGCTCACAGACTCATCACGGCTGCCCCGGTAATATCAAACATGCTTGATAGTTGGTGAGTTCAAATCTGGATGATACATCAGTACTTTCACAGCTGATGGTGTTGCCAAGCAACGGTAAACTCTCCAGCCCTTGAGGCTAACGTTAGCTAGCATGCTGCTATTGACAGATATTAAAACTGACTGTTGAAATCTCAGTTCTCACCACGTCTCACCAAACATTTTCTCATCCAGACTTGTTTCACTTTCTTACGGCAAAGTTTTACTAACGTTACAAGTTCTTGCGCCATGGTCTCCGTTTTGTTTTCATCTGCTTCCTCACGAGATCAGGTGAGGTGGGGCGTTACTCTCTGATTGCTCCTCCTGCCATGATAATCTTAAATCATATCCTGTAGTGTGTGTGTGTGTGTGTGTGTGTGTGTGTGTGTGTGTGTGTGTGTGTGTGTGTGTGTGTGTGTGTGAGTGATGCACCATTATTTTCAAATCTTGTAGTTTGTGCGTGTTTGAGATCTGAGAGAAGAGCATGTGTGAAGTTTCTCTTAATGTGTGTGATGCAACCCGATTTTAAAACTCCCGTAGTCCACTGCCTCAGGTTAGCTCTCTTCCTCCCCGTCGTCTCTGCTCCTGCTCTCAGTTCAGGTTGTTCAAACCTCAAATGGGTTTTTTTTTTTTTTTCTGAAAATCTTTCCTTTTTTTATTTTTATTTTATTATTTTTTGTCAAAACATTCCAGTCTATGTTTGAGAACAGGTTTGTTTTTTCTGTCTTTCTTCTTTTGATAAAGATTTTCTAGTGAAATCCCCCTTTCACCAAACTCAGTTTTGCAGTGATCATGTCATGACGCAGAATGTCCATGGCTGTGAACCAGAGCGTTGGTGAATCATTGATCTGAATGGCTTCCTTTATGTGTTTTGGATGCGTTATTTTCCAAAAGAAGACGTGTGGGGCGTCGAGTGGCGCAGTTGGTTGAGCAGGCGCCCCATATGCAGAAGCTACAGTCCTCGCTGCAGTCGGCCCCGGTTTGAATCCTGCATCGGACGGCCCTTTACTGCATGTCATTCCCCCTCTCTCTGCCTCCCCATTTCCTGTCTCTCTCTACTGTGCTATCAATAAAGGCATAAAAAGCCCCAAAAAATAATTTAAAAAAAAGAAGACGTGTAATTTATCATTTTCATGAAACCATGTTTATTTAATTGAGTCCAAAGGTCTAATTCTATTGTCCAGAGATGCATCCATCCACATAGAACTGCAATAAAAATGCAAAGATTCCATATGCAATTGTTAGTCAGGTGTGTTTTTCATACATATGCAGGATGAATAATACCAGGGTAATACAGCTAGTTGGGACTTGGACCTCGCTTTTTTGTGTAGCATCTTGTCTTCTATCAGACAGGATGTTGTCGTGACAAACCCTGAGTTTTTGAGAGTGCACAGGGCAGCCGGAGTGGAGCTGAAAGGTTAATTTAGACTCTAATGATGTCTGGGACCTGCTATGATGCATCCTAGGGGTTAGCAGCTAATTAGCGACTGCTCCTTTTTTTTTTTTTTATCCCTGACTGTAAATCAATGAGCGTTAGGGCAAACAATGCTCCAACAGTCAGCTCATTATCTGACACCCATTTTGACTTTACTCATTCTGTGTGTGTCTGTGTCTGTGTGTGTGTCTGTGGGTGTTGTGTGTGTCTGTGTGTGTCTGTGTGTGTCTGTGTGTGTCTGTCTGTCTCAGAGTCTTGCTCCTGGCAGGGGGTTGTGTACAGGGATGGTGAGGAGTGGAAGCCCAGCCTCTGTTCCAGATGTGTCTGCAGCAATGGGGAAGTCCAGTGCTCAGTGGCAGAGTGTCAGCAAGTGGCCTGCAAACCGGTGAGTTTCCAGAAACATGGACACACAGTTTTTTAAAGAACATTTTCATCTTCTGTATTCACACTGGCTGCTACAGAACAATGGTCCTGTGTGTCTCTCTCTCTCTCCCCCCTCCCCCCAGCTCAGTTTGTTCAAATTCAATAAACTTATAATGAATTTAGAAGGAACAGTCTGACATTTTGTGAAATCTGCTTTTTGCCCTGAAATTCACCGTCAGAGACGGAGACTATCACTTTGATCTGATACATAATTGATAATCTATCTCACAATCAAACACCCATTCTCAGGATGGGAATAGAAGCCGTCATTATCGAATACTGTGAAAAGCAGATGACCTTATTTTCTGTTCTGCCGCGTCCATTATTGCTGGCTTTACTGCTGGATTGCTCTGAGCAATGTTTCATAAATACTGACCCAGCGTTATATATTATTCTTTAATGAAGCACATTATCATAAATCCACGGAGGGTCACTCAACAGGACAACATGCAGGAGAGAAATGAGCTCTCATTTGTCACAACACACTTGGGAGCGCCGTAACTAACCAACTAGAATGGCAATGATCAGTTGATTAGTTGCAGGAAGAAATCCAGGAATTAAATTTTGGTGATTGATTAATTGTCAGAAAGGCCAAATATTTTCTGTTTTTCCAGCTTCTCAAACATGATAATATGCAACATTCAACAAGGGCTTGAATAGTAAATGAAATATTTTTTTGGTTTCGGAGCATTTGTTTGGATATAACAATCACTTTCAGTCTGGGGCTTTGTTTTCCACTATTTGTGATGTTTTTATGTAATAAATGATTAAATGTCTCATATTTTACATTTTTCCTGTGTTTTATTTTGAAGTGTTGATCCATAAGAAGATCATCTCAGTGTAGTTTTACATCTCCTCTCTCAGGCTTCTCTCAAATAAAGGTAATCATTAATTCCAGCCACATGTAGCTTGACTTTTCTGATGATGGAGTCAAAGCTGGAAATGCACTTCCATAAAGTCTGGGATATCTCAAATCTTTTTTCCCTTTTTAGTATCCCCCCCCCCACACACACACACACACACACACACACACACACACACACACACAGATTAAATAAACAAGATATACTGTGTGAGTAGGACAGGTTTGGAGTTGCTGGAAGGCGTGATTCGCAGCAGTACACCAGCGATTTCCCCAGTTCCAGACGAGGTGCTAAGCTAGGTCAAACACCTTTCTCTGTGCTGGAGGCACGGAGATGAAGCTGATATGGATCTTATCTAAGTCTTGCTCAGGTTGTTTTTGCCAAAATGTCAGACTGTCCAACAGTATTGTAACAGCTTATATTTACAGTGTTGTATTCAATAGAATGATATTATACCAGAGAAGAAGCAAGTACATTTCTATTCTTTTGTTATTCTAGGCCATCTGTCTCTTCTCTCTCTCTCTCTCTCTCTCTCTCTCTCTCTCTCTCGCTCTCACACACACACACACACCTGGTCTGACAGTTTTTTTCCTCCCTCCTCTCAGCATGAGAACTTGGTGATTCAGCCGGGCCAGTGCTGTCCTCAGTGTGTGTCCAACCCCTGTCTGTCTGCTGGGAAACAACACCAGGTGGGCAACCTATTTGTGTGTGTGTGTGTGTGTGTGTCCATTTGAGTTTAAAAAGTGTGTATTTGCACCTGTTAGTGTAGGTTTGTGTGTAAATCCTCTGTGTTATAAAGCCTGTGTGGGTGAGTATTACCAAGTTCATAAAAAGTGTGTGTGTGTGTGTGTATTTGTGAGTTTTATGTGTGTCGTAGGCAGCTGATGACAGCTCATAAATCTGTACTTAAGTGACCTTTTGTACAGTATTTTGTGTTTCTCTGCACAATCTATTAGAATAGTTTTTGTGATGACAGGGAGAGTTTGACGTGTGCATGTGTAGGTATGTGTGTTTGTGTTTTCAAACTGAGATGAAAGGAGTCCTCTCCTCTCCTCTCCTCTCCTTTCCTTTCCTCTCCATCGTCTCCTCCAGTCAGAGTTTGCATCACCTCATCTGTCCTGCTCTTGCTTCCTCCCGCTGTGTTTACACTATACACTCACATACTCGCTCCCTCCATCTCTTTCTCACTGCCAAGTCCTCCTTTGATCAAAGAGTGTCCCATTCTGTCTAATGTGTGTTTGAATCTTCTAAGACACACACACACACACACACAGGACCACGCACACACACTCATTCATGTTTACGTCGTCATGGCTTCAGATGTGTGTGTGTTTTTTTTCTCCTCCGGGCGTCAGGAAGTGTCAGGGATGTCTCAATTTGTGATTTATTAAAGAGAATGAATTATGTCCCCACGCTTCTGGTCTCAAATACACAACCTTAGTCTTGATACAGTGCACACATTCACACACACACACACAGTATTGAGTGTGTGTGAATGGGCACAAGTACTACATCAGCATTTCAGCTGATAAATACATGTAAGCCAGTGAACGTTGGAACGACATCGCTTCAGTATGTTGAAGAAGGAACATTTAGGAATTATGTCTAAAATATGAGCATGTTTATAACTTACCCTACAAGCCATATACACACACACACACACACACACACACACACACACTGATGGAGTAGCCGTCAGAGGCAAGTATCTTGACGACCCACTCTAACTCCTGAGCCACAGCTGCCCACCCCCTGTCTACCTTGGACTATTATTTTTGGTTTGGATTATGATGATCTATACCACGCACGGACGGATTTGACCAGTAAACCATCAGTGGACGACGGGTTGATGAGATACTGTCCGTTCTTGTGCTTCAAACATTTTGGTCGGACCACTACGGTGGGGCCAGCCCTATAATTGCGAATGTCCGTGAGTGAGTGAGTGACTGACTGACTGATCATAATTCCACCATTGGTCAGCCGAATGCTTAGAAATTAATAGAAACTTTCTGGGGTGTTTGCAGCCTGAAGCGTCGGCAACATAGTGCATTTGAAGCCGACCAGACCGTTTGCTTCAGATGTGCTATGACCACCTCGAGAGCTGGTTTCAAGTCTGCATGTCAGTTTGTTTAACCTGTGCGTTGTGAACACAAAGCTCTCCAGGTTTCGCTTCACCTTCGACCACTGTATTGTAGCACATGTGGTAGACGGAAACAAATGGACGAAACCATGGCCGCCGGTAACAACAACAAGACTGATGGACGTTACGATATACTATGTTGTATTAATTCAAACAAATTAGTACCACAATATTATACTAATTCAGCCAAACACCACAGGTATGTGGATAAGACATAGCGGCAGCCACCTTGTCCCAAGGGAAAGCTACCCATAATCCAAAGCGGTGAAGGTCCAACAGCTGGAGAGGAACTGTAGTGTGAACAGAGAGAGAGGACTGAGCGCTGAAGAGGACCAGAAACAGAACTGAGAACCTCACGATGCACGCTTAAAGAATTGAGTCTCTTTTCTTTTAGTTCACCTTAAGAGGAAACAGATAAAGAGCTGAAACCGGCAGAATGCAACTTGCCTACGACACACTCCAGCCATACGCTGGGCTTTGACCCGGTCCTGTTTTTAGTGCAGAAATTATGGATGTAGAAATCCACATTCATCAAACACTCGGCTGTAAGTTCTGTGATAACTATCTCCTCCTTTGGGAAATAATGAAATGATTTCCATCTTTCAGACTTATTTGAATTTTTAATGGAACATTTGAGATTGAAAAGGCAGAAATGAAAATAATCACTCGGGTTCAAAGGTTACGTTTGTGTGGTTTTGTAGTTGTAGTGTGGTGCTTTGTGGAACTGAAGGTTTATACCTCTTTGAAAACTGTGTTTGGTTTGGTGTGTGTGCGTGTGTTTGTGCAAGCTTTGACAAACCACTGATTTATACTAACTCCTAGTCACAGCGAGTTAAAAACCCAATCTGACACATGAAAATGGTTTTCAATGAGGTGTACTAACTGTAATGTAAAATCTAAATGTTTGAATTATTATTGTTGTTATTTTTGCTATATTGCTGTATGAATGTGCGTCTTTTTGTTGCGAGGTGTTTCTGTTTCTCTTTGCTTGTAAAAGTGTGTGAGTACTCATATTTACAGATGTGCGCTTGTGTGTAGTGAACGTCTTGAAAGATTAAAGCTACGTTCACATTGAAGGTTCAGACCTGTTTAGATGAGTTTCTGTGTGTTCAGGTGAGAACGAGGCTGTTTCAACTCTTTGTTGAAACAGATATCAGTGTTACTTCTCTTTAAAGAGATCTTTGCTGCAGCTCATTATATCACTCTCAGTTTAACTCACATGTTTACAGCGGAACATGTCTTACAGGTTACTGATGTTTAATGAGATGTAAAAAATGCTATACAGGGTTTTGATCAACGATAAATGGCTGCAATAAATGTTAGATCAGTGAAAAGTGCCGCCTGTGAAATAATGAAATAATCTGCATCCTCCAGGCTTCAGTCAATATTTAACCAAAGTAGTTAAAGTTGAAGGAGGGAGTAAATTGAATTTAACCTGACAACTAGAGGAGGATGACTCCAAATTTAAACCAATTATTTATTTACGGCCTGAAACGCATCAGAAATGGAGCCTTTGTGGGACAACGTCGCTTCACCTCTTGGTGTCCTGGCGAGAGAGTGCACCACAGAGTATTTTTCTCTGCCAAATACAGAGAACTTTATAAAGACGCCGCGTTGCCCTCTGCTATTTTTGAATCCCATCACCGCCCAGTTAACGCCGCTTTTATGATTTTCAGATCAAAAGACGTCCAGACATCAAGGTTAAAACTGGGCTCAGATTGTTTGAAATGGGAAAAGTTGGAGGCAGATGAGTGGACTGTTATTTCAACAGTTATCTCAGCAGCTCTATTTGAAAACTAAACATTTGAATTCTGCTTAAACATCAGTGAATAAGTAAAAAAAAAAAAAACAAGTTTGACCAACGCTTAACTGACACACTAAAACAGGTAAATCCCCAAAACCACGAAACTACCAAGAGAATGCTTAATGTGCGCAGGAGCACCTGTTGTGTGCACCTGTCCCAGTGCCATTGCTGCTGAGGCCTCGTTTCCAGTCAGCCATTGTGCTTTTGAAATTGGCTCTGTTCATGGATTTGACACAAAACTGGATAAACCTGAATCCAGCAACTGAAAACAAATAAGGGTCCTAAAATCAATCATTTTCGCTGTTGATCGATTTATGAATATTCCTAAAATATACTCAAACATATACAAACACGTGCCTGTTACTTCATATACGATGAAAGATTTACATAATTAACTTAATTTGATAGATTACTTTCACAATGATTATCAGCAGTGTCTTCCCAATGCCTAATTAATTAATGAATTAATTAATTCATTAATTAACTGACTAATTTGCTACAAGCAGCACTAGCTTGTGGAGTGTGATGTCAGTACTGCAGTGCACATTCGCTGTTTTCACTTCTTTGCGCTCTTGTTGAAAAGTTTCAAGGAGAATTATGTTGACATCTGACAGCTGCTATTTGCTCTTGACAATAAACTCTCTCTCCCTGTGTGTGTGTTTGTGTTTGTGTGTGTGTGTGTTTGTGTTTGTGTGTGTGTGTGTGTGTATGTGTGTGTATTTGTATGCCGTTCACACCACCTCTTCTGAATCCCCAAACACAAAAGAAGACAGTCATTGGATTTGAATGAGCTTTGAGTTTCCTAAGAACAGCTTGTGATTTACTCTTTGTGTGTGTGAGTGTGTGTGAGTGTGAGTGTGAGTGTGTGTGTGTGTGTGTGTGTGTGTGTGTGTGTGTGTGTGTGTAGTTTTGAGATGGTCTAAACGTGTATCTGTGTGTGTCTTGGCAGCATGGCGAGCAGTGGCAGAAGAACGCCTGCACCACATGTGTGTGTGACCGGGGCCAGTCAAAATGCCACACGCACACCTGTCGGCCCGTCACCTGTGACAAGGTGGGTTTTCTCCCTCTATCTCTCTCCCACACACACACACACACACACACACACACACACACTCTGACATTCAGTTTCATCCAGGATTCACCTCATACATTTGTCTCTGTGTTGAAGGTCTAATGGATGCAGAGGCAGTCACAGCCCCACACACACACACACACACACACACACACACACACATATTTGTACTTCTATCTTTGTGAGGACAAAGACACACACACAAAAGCACCCACACAAGCTGACATTTAATTGTTAATTGTATGCAAATTTCAGCTTGCAGCTTCCATTCTGTGCAGGAACTCTTGCTGGTGAAGTCAAAGAAGAGCAACAATACACAATCTGGACACACAACACAACATTAAAAGGCCACATAGGGATGAATACATAGTATTAAAAAACACAATTTAATAAAATAAAGTAAAAGATGAGACTATAAATAGACTAAATATATGAGAGAGACAAGGTTTTGGTGCTGCTAAAGTGCAGTGATGCTGCACTAACGAATAGAAAGTAAAATAAAAATGCAATGTAGATCGTTAAGCAATCCAATACAAAAGAAACGTTTTATGGTTTGAATTTCAACTGGTAAAAATAGAGAAGCTAAATGGAGCCTTGCTGTGTTTGGTTCTGACCAGAGGCGACCAGCTGACTGAAGATGTAAGGTCCCTACTAAGTTTATATTCTCTAAGCATATCAAAAATGTATTTTAGCCCCAAGCCGCTAAGTAACCAGCAGCACTTTAAAACTTTATTCTATACCAAACTGGAAGCCCAGTGTAAAGCTTCAAGAGTAGAAGTGGTGCAGTTGTTTAATAGACTTTTTGGTCAGGAACCACTTCCGTAAACTAAAGGCAGGAATGAGTATCTGTAAATCCTGCATCAACAAACAGCTGGACGCTTAAGTTTTAGCAAATGTTATTTAAACAGGAGTCAATGTGCATTTGTTGGGGACTATTTTAAGTGGAGGATTAATACACAGTCGTTGGTCTGATGAGTATTTCAGGCAGCAGGACGTTGTATGTGGGATTGACGTGTTTTTGATAGTATTGCACAACAATGGAGCTAAGAGCTAAAGCTACATCAGAATTTGGATACACACACACACACATTACATTTTAGTGGATCACTGTTTTTGATCTTTTCTTTGGGTTTGATGAAGATAAAAAGATATTCTCCTCTTATCCTTTAAATTACTTGTAGAAGAGAGACTATTAACATTTCCCATCATTACAATACAGTTCAGATGTGTGTTGCACCGCTGTTTTGCAGGAAGGTTATGTAATAAATATAAAAACACAATAAAAAAATAAAACAGAAGTCATTAAAGTGATCTGACACAATTTACAATAAAGAGTCTACGTGATTAAAAAGCTGCCCAGGGATGTAAGAGACTGTTCATGGTTTATTTCTTTTAAAAAAAAGGTGTTTATTGCTCATTAAATAAATAGAGAGCCAAACATGCTGCAACACATTTTCACAAACCTACATGTTTGCATCATTAAGATACAAGCGTAAATGTAAAATTATGCACCCTCGTACTAATTATGTTATATACAAAGTCCTCAGGAGCATCGAGTTCAGACTGTATACGTTGTTATAAAACATATAAAGAGGAAACACTGGGGTTTGGGGAAATGCTTATCTTTGCTCTTTCACTCAAAGTCTCCGTATCTTTTTTTTTAACTTCTCTAACTAAAACTTGAAGGAAAAATATTCTCAGCTTTGATTTCAGCACAGCTGAGGATGTTTTAACAGCCCATTCCCTCCTCTGATGAAAGCAGACAAAAAAAAAGAAAAAGAAAATCCAGCACTGCACTGCTGAGGATCCCGACGGGCTCAAAACCTCTAAACCACCACTCTGAAATAAGCATAGCTGGCTAATAACTACCTGCTCCGTTCTGTTAATAAATGTCGGTGATTCACTGAGTTGTGACATGATTTGGATGGACTTTGACCACACTGCCTGAACTTTTGAGTTTCCTTTAATAACGGGAACTGTCTTCAGGAGATACACAGGCTCTGAAATCCTCAGCTGTGGAAGAATTACATCTGCAGTGTTGGTGAATCTACGTCTCTCAGCACTTTCAAATTAAGTTGTAAGAGCTGTCTGATGGTCCAAACTGCTTGGTGTGTTTTTTTCCCTTAATGATGCAACTCTCTCCTCCATCCTCTTATCTCTCTCTGCTGAAACACACATACCCCCCCCCCCCCCCCAAAAGAAAACCCCCAGCATTTCTATAAGCTCCTCAGATTTTTTTTTTTGTCTTGTCTCACGGCTCAGTTTGTATTTCTTTTCTCTACAACAAACCTGAACTCACTTGAACTGCTTCCTCGCAGGGTCACACCAAAGTAAAGCGTGCCGGTCAGTGCTGCGACGAATGCGCTGCTGCCAAGGGAAGCTGCCTGTACGAGGGCGCGGTGCGTTACCATGGAGACATGTGGAACGGCACCGGCTGCGAGTTCTGCAGCTGCAACCGGGGTCAGGTTCTCTGTCGGAGGGCGGAGTGTGGTCGCGTCGAGTGCCCACAGGTGAGTCTGACAGATCATTAGAAACCATGAGGTAAAACTGCAAAAGTGCACAAACATCCTCAGGGCACAACTTTTCTCCCAGGCAGGAAAAGACTCATTTGGTTTGTTGAATCGTGGTAGGCTGGAGCCGGGCAGATGCAGTTTTTTTCTGTCGAAATTAAAAAGAAGCAGTATTCAGTCAGATTCATTTCAATGAAGTCACT
>NW_019525077.1:1581397-1595552 GCF_002814215.2 Seriola lalandi dorsalis
AGGTCGTCTGGCAGAAAGGTTCAAGACAACATGCTGCTTTGATCAGTTAAATACAGAAGCAAGCAGATGACTTTGTAAAACACCTTTCCAGACTTCTCATAGTATTGTGAAGTCCTCCGACGTAACAGATCGTTCCTCACCTCGGATACAACCCGGGGGGGGGGGGCAGACCTTTGTTGTCATGGTAACAATAATTCAGTCACTGTTCGGTTCGGTTCGGTCAGGTCTAAAAAAAAAAAAAGATTGTACTTTTTGTTGAAGAAGGTACTTCCTTAAGGTTATAGAACCTTCGTTGTCACAGTAACAGTATTTAGCAAGCGGTTAAGGTTGTGGGACAGTCACGGTTTGGTTTGGTTTGGTTTGGTTTGGTTTGGTTTGGTTTAGTCACAAAAGCAGCTTGATTGATCTCAGGAAAGGATTGTCGTTTGTGTTCAAGTAGGTACTTTCTTAAGGTCACAGGACCTCTGTTGTCACGGTTACGGTCGTCAAATGCTCATGGATATAGAAACAACATCGACTACTGGGCTAACTATCACATGGGAAAGGAACAGCCAGGCTACTAGAGGTGAAATGTAACTATGGATCATAATTAGCTGTCTGCACAGAAAACCTATGAAGTCATTTCGGTGTATTATTCAGACGGGACTTCCTGGACCAAGTGGAAATTAAACATGTAAGCTTGTTAGCTAGTCTGCTCTAAAAGCCTTTATCATGTTGTTGGTGTGATATGTTGATAGGAAAAATAAACGCAAACTCACCATTAACATTATTATGTGATGTTGATGTTTTGATTCTGCCTCTGCCATTCAGAATTAAATTAGTAACTTACAGTATCTTTCAAAAAAACTTTGTTTCAACATTCAGCTGCTCTTCATTGTAAAGTCAGTGAATGTCTTGGTTGTACCTGTATAATCTTATATTCTCATTGTTGGTTCCATTGTCGGCTTTTTCCTGCCAGACCCCGACCTGTTTATCCATTTCCACCCTGGTTCTCGAACTCTCGCCTCCCAAAATGCAACGTGTCAGCGCCCAGAAATCCCATTTCCTGGCCTTCAAATGGGCCACTAAAACGCTAATGGAGGATGTCACTATCTTCATTGGTATTTAGGAGGAAATCCAGGTTAGGATGGAGCGGGGTGGGTTGGGGGGAATAGGGGGTGATCATTCGAGGTTGTAAGGTTGGCTGCTTCCATCACGGATAATTCACTCAGTCAAGCTGGAGTAAATTGAAAGATAAATGAAACCTTAATGATCTTTCTTTGTGGAAAGCTGCGCCACAATGTCAGCATTAGATCCAAAACATGTGACGTAGACTCACTAAACCTGAAGTCACCCTCCGATGTATCCAACACAAGGATCAGTAGTGCCTTCGTGGGGAGACGTGCATATCAAACTTGGCCCAGTTAGGAATGTAGGACGTTAGACGTGGGAGTTTTTTTTTTTTTTTTTTTAGGGACAAAACAAACAAAGGATTGGTTAAGGTTATTAGCTGGTGTTCCCATAGTTACTTTTATCCCCTGAAAATGACCCATTTTCTGGCGCCACATCGACTCAACACCTCATCCGGTGTTTTCTTATGTCAAGCAGATTTAATAATATTGCTTTTATATCCCCTGCCACGACCAAATAAGCCCTCATTAATCATGGTGTACGGCGATAATTACAGCTGGTAAGTGTCATTAGCCGTAAGTAGCATAACTGGCGTTCGTCCAGCACTGAATTGAGCAAGGTCACTCCGCTGAGAAGATCAGAGCCATGCGGTTTTCACCCCCTGTGTGTGTCAGTGTGCGAGACAATTAAGACAAGGTTATGGGTTTAATGACAAGCGTGGGTCAATAGGCAGACAAAGGCACCAGGGTACAGTTATAGTGGGAGGTTTATGATTCCTTATGGAGCCACCTGCAGTCATAATGTATTGTAATGGTACTGTAAGGAATTCTTAGCACCAGAAAACTGCGTTAAGGGAAAACTGCCTTTGTGATGTGGAAAGCTTATAACTCCAGTTTAGCTGTTTTTCATTAAACAGTAAACAGTTTGACTCCGAGCTTTAATCTGTTAAAAGAATGAAAAATACTTAGTTGACATTTGGAAATAAGGATTTTCACACTCCTCCAGTGTGATGGAGATACAAGGTTTTCACTCAAGAGATTGCTGGCAGTGCTAACATCAACATCTGAGTCATGATCATTATGATCAAGACGGCTTTGAATAGAATCACATCAATGTTATTTATATTCCCCCCAAAATCTGAGTCAAAATCTTGTCTGTGCATCACACTCCATCTACCCCCCCGTTTCCTGTTTTGTTTTGTCATGTTTATAGCTACATAAGGATTTTATCCTTATGTCTAAAACTGTTTTTTTACTCCTTTTCCCTTCTTCTGTAATTTCTATGGAAACTTTTAATGTCTTAAATTATTTTATTGTTATTTATTTCTAGGTTGAAAATGGCATTCAAATATTCAGTATTCCCAGTTCAGCTAGAAATCGTGCCCTGGACCATCAACACGTCGTTTGCCACAGCTGAAGCATTTGAAATAAATAATGAATTACATATTGTTGCAGTAAAAGTTTTTGAAATGAAATGAACTAAAAAGAAATAGATGGAATTACACTGACAGCGTAAATAGCTGCAGATAACTCATGACAAAAATAAGACGTCATAAAGATACTGCATATGCTGTTGTATTGTGCTTAATGTGAAACAAATGTTTTTCGTAAATTGGATATGACTCAGGTCCTCACTGTGAGAACTTTTTGTTTTTTAGGAATCAGAGCGTGTTCACCTGGCGGGGAAATGCTGCCCGGAGTGCTCCTCTGTGAAACCTTCCTGTGTGCACGAGGGAAAATCCTACAAGGTACTTCTATCTCAGACGTAATGCTTACTTTGAGCACGTTTGCCACATGAGCATGAGAGGAGAGAACTGCCAAATCAGGCAAGGAATCCAAAGTGTGTGGGTGAGACAAAGACACCACGGGGCTTCTGTAAACTCTCTCTTCTCAGAAGACAAAGGAAAGTAAGTGACAAAGTCTCACTGCAGAGGAAAGCTGCTGCACAAACAACCAAATACATCAATATTGAGCTGGATATAAATATATAAATACAAACTCTAAACACTGATAATTAAAGTTGCAGAGAGACAGACTAAATGTATGTTTTAGGACAGACCTATCAAATTACTATGGGCTGTTTAGCCTGTAACAAGAATCTCTGTCTTATTATTCTGGCCCGTTTCTTGTATAGCGTCGTCAAATTCATTATTTATAGGCTAGTCCTGGAAACCCAGAATGCAAAGGCTTTTATTTTTTTACATTTTCTGCTGGGGGGGGGGGTGCTCATGTAATGCTGCAGGACGGTCAGCCATGGCCCAGGCTCGGAGCGAGTGTAGAGAGAGCTATTATCCACTTCCAATAGATTTCTCTTCGTCTCCCTGAGGAATTCATCCTGTGGCTCGTCTCAGGTTTGGTGTGTTCATCTGTTGGGAGAGGCGTTTGCCCGAAAGGTTAAAGCAACAAGTCTGAGACTCGATGATTACTGGTTTCATTTCCCGAGTGGCTTGAAAAGTCTCAGCTGGGACACATAATGAGTTAAAAGACTTAACTATGTTGATTTAAAGGCACATTAACAAGCTATTTATAGACGACAGAAATACAGTTTTCACTTTGTTTCAGGACGTTATTGTCCCAAATGGGGAAAAGTGTTTCGCAACCTACAGCATAATAAATGAGCACAAACACACACAACATGCTGCTGGTGGTGATGCACATGTTAGACAAGCTGCCTGTTGTGTTTGACATTGCACAGAGGCAGAGTGAAAAGATGGTGGACAAGACAGTCAGAAACAGATAAGAATATGACGATAGGTAACAACTCTTGACAAAGTACACCAAAAAGTTTTGTAGAGTCAAACTCTTCACCTGTACGACTTCAGAGCTCAGCAAACAGAGGACGAAGGATCAGATGTTCTGTGATTGGTGGGGATAATGTACATGTACATATATTTAAGCTTTAGACGTCGCCAAGCCAGCTGTTTCCAGTCCTTATGCTAAGCTAGGCTAACTGCAGGTCCATTTCTATACTTAACACACATGACATGAGACTGATATTTATCTTCTCATGTCCTCACCTTATGAAAGGAAAGCTAATTAGTGTAGTTTTCCAAAAATGTTCGACTGGTTCTTTACATTCAGAGCGAATAACGTGGCAACCAGTATAACAGCTGCGTTAGAGAGGCCGGAACATCAAGACTACAAACGAACGAAATGGTGTTAATCATCAATCATTGTCAAGAGAGTCACTTTCACTTTTACTTAAGTGACAGAACAGAATCAGTATGATCCATCTCAAAGGCGTCGCTCTTTTCAGTGTGTATGGTGTAAATAGTTAAAATTATTAGTTTTGTTTCCCTTAGAATAAAATAATAATAATACTAATGATTATTATATTGATTTGAAGTTTGGAAGTACGCTGGGCGGTATGTTTCTTTGGTAAGGAAAACTTCCACTTTGGAGATTTACTTTTTTATATCAGCTCAGGGATGTTTAGATCTGCTCAGGGATAAACATCGTCTGGGAGATGATGGCAGACATAAGGTGTTTGGTTCTGCGAAATGACCTTATGTTCCTCAGCTGTTGCGCTGATGAGATAACAGACTCTGAAGGTTTCAAACTTCTCTCCTCTTGTCGTTTAGGGGCTGCAGGTTTTGTGCTTATTAGATGTGTATGTTGATTGGAGCCTTGCTATAAAAACCTGCTCTTGACGCTCAGGAAAGTTTAGCCCTGTGATCTTAAAGCGTCCTTGTCTTTAAGCTTTGACCCGTCACTCGTTTGTTTTGGGAAAAAAGACTCGATTTGTAAGATGATTTATAAAAGCATTTCAGTGTTTTTGTGAATGAACTGTTTGTCCTCTGCCAGTTCACCCGCTCTGCTTTTAAAACATAAATGAAAGTCGTGACTATGCAGCTTCTTTTAAAACTGACACTTGCAGCTCATTAGCATTCAGCTCAGGCTCCCAGTCTGTGTGGCTTCCTTTTTTTTTTATTGTGATTCAGCTTCTTCAAAGTTAAAATCCTCTTTTATTGGTGTTTTCAGCAGCCGGTCCATCCCCTATAAATGCCTTTGCCACAGTTGCTCTTTGTGCATAATAAAAACTCCGACCTCTGTATTCACCAGGTCCAGGTCTCTCTCTCTCTCTCTCTCCTCTGTTTTCATTCCCATTCTCTCTGCCTCCCCTCTCTATTTTTCAGGACATGGCTCAGTGGACCGATGGCAGTTGCCGTGAGTGTGAGTGCCGTGATGCCCGGGTGACTTGTTATCTGCGGTCCTGCCCCACCTGCCCGCCAGGCACCCTGGCAGTCACCCAGGAGGGCCGATGCTGCCCTGAGTGTCATCAAGGTACGTTGCTGCAAAGGATGCTGGGTGCAGCTGTGTGTGTGTGTGTGTGTGTGTGTGTGTGTGTGTGTGTGTGTGAGTGTGTGTGTGTGTGTGCGTGTGTGTGTGTGTGTGTGTATGTGTGTGTATGTGTGTGGGGCCACTTCTGTAACATTCCTCTGCTCTGTCAAACCCTCCTGCTTTTTTTATATCCCCTCTCTTTGACAGCACAAGCATCCCAGAGGTTTCAACTGTTAGTGCCTGTAGGTGACTTTGACAGGTTGAGGTCTCTCCTTCATTCAGCACACACCTGTGTGCTCATTCTGGTGTGTTCATATAAACCTCCTGGATGAATAATTCTGAGGTTGAAGGTCTTTTGAAGCACCTTCAGCCCTCGGATAGTCAAACTCACAGATAAACCTGTGATATTTAGCGCGGTTTTGTGGTATATTTAGGAAGAAGTTCTGCACATATCCTTCAGATTTCATTACACTTTACTCACAGATTTTCATACATTAACCAGAATGCTCCGGTTTGACGCTGAAAATGTCATGTCATGCAGTGCTAGCCAAAAATGTGTTTACAGGCAATCAAGTGTGACTAACTAGCGATTACAAGTATGTGAACGTGACACGGCGTCTATGCTCACTTCCAAATCACATTATTTGTTTTTGTTTGTATTGCATTTGAGTGTATTTTCCACTGCTGTAGGTGCAGAAATTGGTCTCTGTGCCTTTTCTTTGACTGATTTCTCCCCTCTGTGATCGCTGGAGCAAAATTAGGGTTCAAGAAAAAAGCTGTTCTCACTCTTTGATTCTGTGGGACAGAAGCCAAAACGTTGAGTGTTCTGCTATCTAACTCCACTCCTGATTGACTATTGATTGAGTTATCTGCAGATATTGTATTCAGTATCTATTAGAATACAAAGAATATACCAACAAATGTGTAAAAAAAAAAAGAAAAAAGTGTAAAATATTCTTCACAAATACCTGTGTTTTGTTTCGGTTTCTCCTCTCCTGCGCTCTCTTGTTCAGTGTGTCTTATGTTCAGTTATTCCTCTGCCTCCTTTAGTAGTAATGATACATGTAATGAAAGGATTTTATTTGCTGTAATGGAGGCCAGGCTTAGAGAACTGGAAGCGCTACTCTGCTTCCGAATAGCCGGGACACCAGAGTGGTTGGGTGACTGCCCGAAACAAGAGGTGTAGCCCTAAGCCCACAGTTGGCACCCACACACGGTCCAGTCATATTCTAGGTTTTAAAGTTTATTTTGCATTCAGTAATTGTTAAATAGGGGCATATTCTGCCATGGAAAATTGGCAGTGTGAAAGTCATTTTTCATTTCATGGACCTTTAAGGCCTCGGGGCGGCGAGGAGCTGCACTGTGTTCAGAAAGTTTTCACATTTTATTTAAACTATTGTACTTTTCTGCTCTTTTTTTTTTTTTTTAAACTGCAAAGGAAATAAATCAACTTCAAAATGCAAATTCTTTGTTTGAAAAATAATAAATCCGGACCCGAAAAATTCAAAGCACATCAACACCTACCTCCTTTTTTAAAAACAGAGTTTGAATTTGATGTTGATTTTAACGACGAGGGGGCATCACGGAGAAAAAGTACATGTTGAATTAACAGTAGCTGTATAAATAAAGTTTTAAATGAAAGGCAAAGTTCTGTTTCTAACAACAAATGCGCTAAGGCTGTAAACCTCCCCCTAATAGAACCATTTGCTCCTAATCATTTTGAAAGGGCAACAGCCAATAGGGAAACTCCAACTCAATCACATGGCATTCTGTTGACCAATCATGGAATGATGATCAGTCAGTCAGTCACATTCGTCATTATACATAACAGTCATGAGTGGTCATTTGACTCCCCTGAATGATGGGAAACTCAGCAAACGCAGCTTCTTGCTTCACATTGTTGTAGAATACTGTGATGTTACCGCTCAGGCGTGAACCTTTCATGGTTTTAATTGTGAAGCCCTTTGCTGCATCAGCTCTAGAGAGGTGCCACCGGTGTATAAATACACTTTAGTCGCATGCTAAAAATGACTGCATATGTAAATGAGAAGCTGGTTGGATAAATAAAGAAGGCAGTGGGAGGGAGCCTCATAAACAGAGAGAGGGAGAGAGTTTATAGATATGCCAGGCAGTCGGAGGACAACATCCAAATTGTCCTTGGGGTAGAGAGAGAGAGAGCAGCGCTGGCCAAGCTGCTGTGTGTGTTCCTGCATGCCATCGCCTGAGGACAGAGACCAGAGCAGCCACACAAACTATCCTCAGCTCGTCACCACTTTTAACTCTGGCTTTGATTTAAACCTTTATTCATACAGCTACTGTTAATTCAGCGTCTGCTTTTTCTCTCTGATGCCCCCCTCGTCATATTTACGTTCAGTTCTACGCGTTAAAATCAACATCAAATTCAAACTCAAGTTGATGTCCTTTGAATTTCTGAATCCGGATTTATTTTGAAGTTTAAGATATTTCCTTTTGCGGCTTTAAATAAAAAGAGCAGAAAAGTACAATAGTTTAAATAAAATGTGAAAACTTTCTGTGCACTGTGCAGCTCCTCACCGCCCCGAGGCCTTAAAGGTCCATGAAATGAAAAATGACTTTCACTTTGTCGGACAATTTTCCATGGCCGAATCTCGCACCTATTTAACAATTAATGAATGCAAAAAAAGCTTTTACTATGATATGGTGTAACTGTAATGACGACCTCTCTCAGCCCTTCTTTTCCTTTCAGCCTGTTTCAGCAGGAAATACCACAGCTGAAGAAAGTAAAATACTTTAAAGGGCATTAGATTAAACTAATTATCCTCTGTAAGCCACACACTCACATCACAGCATGTATGTTTCAAAAGGCAGATCCATCTGTCTTATCGATTGATTATGGGTATGCAGACTGTCAGCAATTATGAATGAACAAACTACTACATACTGCGCCCCAACAGGCAGTTAAACAGTGGGATAAGCAGCCGGTTCTTTTTGCATCTGAGGTGCGTTCAGTGTGTTCGGGAGAAAGTTACACGTTTAATACAACACGTCAACAAAACATCGCACTTTTCCTTTTGCTCCTGTCATGATACCACAACCACTAGATGTCGCCTAGCAACAGAACGTAACTACGAGCTGCACAGACGAGGTCAAAAAGTAGTGTCTTTTCTTTCTTTCTTTCTTTCTTTCTTTCTTTCTTTCTTTCTTTCTTTGTGGGCTCCTGATGAATGGTGCTGAGTGAAGAATGAAATGGAGGGCCCGCCACTTCGCCTCAAAAAGATTGATTTCCGAGAACTACAAGCTGAAATAGACGTTGGGTGTTTTTTCGATGAATCTTTTTATTTTGTTTCTTTTCTATCAGCTTAAAACACTTTTGAGAATCTTCTCCCAAACTCTTTGCAGAGGAGTTCATGGTATCCATTAACTCTCTGTTCACCTTCTTGCTTTTCTTTTTCTTTCTTTTTTGGTCTATTCACCTCTCTCTGTCTGCCTCTTAATGTACCATTCACTCTCTGTCTCTCTGTATATATATAGATATATAGGGATTATACTGTTGGAGAGAAAAATACCTATTTATCCTGTATATACTTCTGTGAGAGTCAATAAGTGCAAGTGTTAAAGTGTGTTTGCAAATGAAAGGTATAGTGTGTCTGGGGGGTCCATGTGTGTTTTGCATGCATACACACAGTGATTATCACGTTTGCCTGAGTGAATAATTTAAATGTGTTAGTGTGGTTTTCATATTTGCATTCACATTACATCGCACCTGTCACGGCTCCTCAGCGAGTGTGTGTTCATGTGTTTGTCAGTAATGGTTTCCCTCATAATGCATGCCTGAAAAGAAAAGATTAAAACATGATTTGCCCACTTTACTTTACATTTACATTTACAAACTGATGCAGGAAAGAGACTCGTGTTTTCACTTGTTAACCCTGCATTACTTCGTCTGCCTGGCTGGGAATTGGATTTTCTGACTGTGTTTTAGTTTGTGGCTAAAAATAGAAGAAGTGGGGCGAAAGGAAAAAAAAAACATATGCTCTCTTTCTCTTTCTCTTCCTTTTCCAACTTGAACTGTAAATCTTCCCATAAGCCTATTAATCATGGCTGTCTTTAGGCCCAGAGGTCGGCAGCCTCTCCTCTCATTGGGCGCGTTGCAGCCGAGGGCCGTAACCAGGAGTCGTGCTGTGTTCAGGTCTCATGGGAAAGGCTGTAGATGTGAGCTTCCTGCGTGCACATATACGGTTCCCTCTGCCAGGGGTTGGCCTAAATGAGACTTTTGTTATAGGTCTTATTATCTTATACCAATATGTAGATTTCAGAGTCATGCATACATGCAAAGAGTTAACTGTGAGGAGCTGCCAGGAGAAGATGCTCAGTCAGAGACATTATGTTGATGGAGAGATGTTTAGGAAACTCTTCATGGTAAATAACGATGATGTTCTGACATAAACTGAATATCTTTTGTGACTAAACTTCTGCAGGATGCATTGACTGCTTTCCCAAAGAGCCTCCAACCTAATGTTCTTTGGCGACAGGGAAAATGCAGCTTTGCAACAGCGATTATTTTGACTCTCACATCAGATTACAGCGCCTCAGATAATGTGCACATTCATTCATTTCCCCACCACAGAATAGAATAGAATGGAATAGAATAGAATTTCTCGATTGTCATGGTGCCTGGTATATGCGACGTGTTCTACCTGATCTACCTAACTCTTATACACACAAAGACTAAACGTAAATACAAGAATAAATGGAAAAAAGGGAATAAGAAATACATGAAAACATACAACAGAACTCCTACACACACACAACACGCATGCACACATGCGTACGCGTTATGCATATACACTTGTGCCTTCATAAGTAAGCGGATATTGCACAGGATAAGTCCGAATAAAGTCTTAGAATAACAATTAAACGTGGTTCTATTACATAGATGACCTGGATAATTTCACACAGACATACTTGAATTACTCTACTCTTTTAATTTGAATTGAACCAGTGACTTCATAATGTTTACTCACAGTCTTACTTTGCAGATGTCATATTGTAAGGTTTAATTTTGTCATCATCACTTTTGCATTTTTGCCTATTATTGCACAACTTAGGAAAACTTGGTTCCTCAGCTGCCGACACTTAAAAGCAGCTGTGCTACTTTCTGCATTTCAAAAAATGTACAAACACCAACTAGAAAAAACTACAACACATCAATTTAATTTCTCGTTTGTGGATAAGAGTGTCATGAAAGAGAGACACCTCACTCTCTCCCACGAGTAGTCCTTCTTTGTTCTCACTGTGCTTGTAGGAAGCTTCATAAATAAATCTTTCTCTGAGGTGGGACTGTTTTTTGGTTTAACTTTCAGTGCGAGTCCCAAATAGGTCCACAAATTTCAGCCTAGCTCATAGTTTAGTCAATTAATCCCCTCAATGTTATTGCATTTATTTTAATCAACAGAGTTTGTAAGAATTGAATGGATTTGATCCTATTTGGAGCTGCATTGTTTCGAATGAAGAGACTAATGATTGAAAATCTGGCAGCAGACTGTGTGGGTGAATTACTGAACTTTTTTGTGGGAATCAGGGTGTGAAATTACCTTGAATCAGCAGCCAAATGCTGGTAAATGTTGGCTGCGGTTGGTAAATTGGTGTATTCAAGCTGCTGTGGCAGGTAGCCAGTCCCAGCTGGAGGTCAAGGTTGTGCTAACAGTCAGATTGGCAGGCGACCTTTCACTTTCCCTAATGATGCTGGTTTACAGTGTTCCCCGCTAAACATGAACACGTCTGCATGTCACATAATCAGGTGTAGCTGTGCAGTTAATAGCTCCCGGAGCCGGACCTCTGGATCCGCACCTCTGGATCCGCACCTCTGGATCCGCTGTTTTCGTACGACTTCCCTGTTAATCACGGCTGCAGTTTTTAATTTTGTGCTTCAGGGATTCTGGCTCGCTGCGCTCGTGAGGAAATTAAAGTACAGTGAGTGAGCGAGCGAGCGTGGAGGCAGCCTTCTGTAAACAGCAGCTTGTATCAGCGAGTGTGATTGTTGAACTTGCTGCTGTAATGTGGTTTTATCCCGAAAAGGTGGGGCGGGGGGGATCCAATTCTGCTTCACTGTCAACTGTCAAAGCAAACAAGAAATGATCTTGTAACCAGTCAGGTGAGAGATTTGTATTGAAAAAATATACTCATTTTTTTTCCACCGTTTAATATTCAGGAATGATACAAGTGCAGGAGAGATGCAGGATGAGTGCATGAAGGAAGCCGATACCAGAACATATGCAGAGGATTGCTACATTATCCGCTAGCTGAAGCATTGGCCGCAGCTGAACACAGATATAAACACTTGACTGATGTTCGTAATAGCCAATAGGCTCGTCAATGAGCCAGAACATGCACCGCTGCTGAGTATCTCAATCTCCCACTTTTCTCGCTCTTCTTCCTCCTCCTCACACTCCAGGTTTGCTATCCCATCTTTTCTGGCAGTGGAAAAGATCACGGATGGTTGGCTAGTGGGATGAAAAGTAAGGTCAAAAAGTGAGAATGACTGGCAGATGGAAAGAAAATGAGCAGGAGAAAAAAAAAGAAATGATGCTGTAAAGGATAAAAAAGACAGAAAGGGGATGATGATGATGAGGGGTAGTAGAGTGAGAAAAAAGAGATGGAGATACTTAGAACAGTATGTTCTGGCTTACTGACAGTCTTATTGGCCATCAAGGTTGAAGTCTCACCTCCATCTTTCTCACATTCCCCGCTTTCCTTCGTCTTTTGTCCTATAAGTCTTCTCCTCGTCTTGTCTTTCCGTTCCATTTTTTTTCCCTTCCTCCGTCTCTCTCCGCCTTGTTCTGCAGTTTTCACATTAATCAGATCCCTCTGTCACACTTTGTACAAGCAGCAGCGAGCGGTTTATTTACTCAATACATTCACATAATGAATAGAGCAATCACAGTGCAATCAAGTGCAAGCTTCCCCGTGTATTGTTTGACAAGGCGCAGCACGCATTCGCTTGTTCTGCATTCCGGAAACGTCAGCTGCCATTGTCGCCATCCTCCGATCGGCGGTAGTCAATAGTGCTGACGGGGGATATGGGAGGGAGTTGTGTGAGTTTCTGAAATTACATTTTAGGTTTTTGAGACATATTCAGTAATAAATAAACAGGGTTTAAAAGTCTGAAACCACTCTCCCATTCAGAGTCAGGTCATTTTAAAGAAACTTTGTTGACTGATGCGTCACTCTGCAGGACTGTGATGTTTTCCCTCCAAGTTGTTTCATAGATTCATTCAGTCCCACATTTTCACACTTTTCCTGTGTTTTATTTGAAATGTTCATCCAGAAGAAAAAAAAAAATATATAATTCCTTTTCTTAGCGGTAGAATAAAATACAGCAGATTTCAGGTAAAACACCAAATCTTGCAGAGGTTTGGATGGTGGGTCCAGGTGGGCGGGGCTTGGTGACTGCTTTGTTGTGACATCACAAAGTTCCAGAAGTCCTGACGGCTGGTTTTAAGGCTCAGTTTCTGAATACAGGCTGTGTGCATTTCTCTGTGGACTGAGGCTTTGATACTTTCACAGTATTAATATAGAAGCTAGACCTGATCTATAATCACACTACACATTACTTTATACAATATTGGGCCACTACTACTTTTCTCCATAAACCCAGAAGGGTTAAAGTTTTTAGGTCACAAGTGCTCAGACTTGGTTATGGAAGGTCATGGAAAAGTTGCTGCAGCTTCAGCTTTTCCACTTGATGCTGAGTTTCCTCTCGAAACTATAAAATAAAATAAAATCAATCGGCATAAGTCAGTGGTGTGTGTGTGTCCAAGGTATGTCATCCGTGTTTTGTGAGCGCTGGCCAATTTAAATGGGTCTCATCCGGTGTGAGCTATATCGGGGTTAAATCATGCACCAACGTTGCAGATATAATGCATGTTAATGACTTCCACACCTTTCGGTAGTCTGGGGAATGTAGTCAAGCAACAGCTCTATTTTAAATTACCTGAAATAATCACTCAGTTTCCACCTTTGCAATAACGGATAATGCAACATGTGGTAACTGTGGGAAAGGTGAGAAAAGATTGACTTAAGTTTAAATTTGAGAAATCACACACTGCAGCGTTGTTCCAGACGTCTGAATCCTTGCCCACATCTCAATTTTTATCCGCTATTTACACAAGCCTGGTGTTGTGCTCATTAACGACTGTTTCTTCCCAAGCGGAAAAATAGTTGACCAATCAAAGCTTTGTAAGAATCAGGACATCATCTTCCTGTGCCAGAACCAGAAAAAATAGGTTCATAAAAAGTCTCACAAAAATGGAAACGAGCAAAGATGAGTCTGACGCAGCTCTGCAGCTTGCTGCAAGATTAATAAATGTTACTGCTGAAATAACAGGAGCTGAAGCAATGGTTATTGTCAAAGAAGCAGCATTAAGGTGATGTCTAGATGCTGTAACCTCTGACCCGGGTGACTTAAATTATTCAAGCCTCAAGATGCTTTTGCTTGGTAAATGGAAATATTGTTTGTACACTGGTTTATTCCATGAAAAATTATTTTTAACTGCAGTTGGTCAGCAGCTCATAGGTTGTTGGTGGAGCTAGTGTGGGCACTTTATCACAACATGCACCAGTGGAGCTCCTGTGGATGTGCTCAGACACTCCCAGTAGGACCCGGTTTACATAGTAAAACACCATTAACACAAGAACATTTGGTAGAACCAAATGTACTGGATGAAATTCGTTAAAAAATTTAATTTGCTTAATTTTGTGTGTGTGTGTGTGTGGGGGGGGGGGGT
>NW_019525077.1:1595572-1722199 GCF_002814215.2 Seriola lalandi dorsalis
GGGGGGGGGGGGGGGGGGGGGGGCTGCTAAGTTAAATCTGTCTGCTTCTGCTAACTGAGTTTCAGTGCAGAGCCAAATCTTTTAGACAGAATTTGCATAAAATGAAATGTTAAAATGTGTCATTGAGGGAGTGAGTGAGGAACTTCAAGTCTTGTGTCCAGCTGTGTCTGCTGAGACGTATAGAATAAAATTAGCATGAAATTGAATGTCAGAATGTGTGTGTGTGTGTGTGCGCGTGTGTGTGTGTGTGTGTGTGTGTGTGTGTGTGTGCGCGCGCGCACATCATGCATATATAATCTTTTTTTTCCATCTACTATCCATATTTTTACTGGAAGTGCAAACATATTGAATTTTTTCAAATGTGTGTGTGTGTGTGTGTGTGTGTGTGTGTGTGTGTGTGTGTGTGTGTGTGTGTGTGTGTGTGTGTGTGCGTGCGCGTGTGTCCTCCAGTCCAATGTCACGCCGACTGCCTGTCATGTCTGGGGACTCCAGACCACTGTGAGAGCTGCAAGGACCCAAAGGCCTTCCTCCACCTCGGCCGCTGCCTGTCCGCCTGTCCAGCTGGCCACTACGCTGAGGGACGAGCATGTGCAGGTAGGACTGCCTTTTAAATACTTTATATACATGAAAATATGAAAATAGTCACAAAAATTTCCAGTTATCTGTTTTTATGTGGTAGAGAATACTCTGTAAGTGATCTCTACGCTTCTTTTATTTCTGTTAAACACATTGAATGACCTCTGTGAAGGACAGTGTGCTATACAAATATATTTGCCTTGCTTCTTTGCAAATAAATTACTGTGCTCTTCTAATATATTAGTGCAGGGATCTTCAGAATTAGTAGTGAATAAATGTTTTGTCTTGTTTGATTACACTTGACAGTGAATGATATAACTAAAAAATTTTTTTAATTTATTTATTTATTTTAGATTTCCCAAATTTTCTATGCAATGAGGCGAATTTCAGCTGTTTCTGAAGACAAGACAAGGAGAAATATAAAACAAAATTTTATATTTTATTTTGTAGAAAATTTTAAACTTTTTGTAGAAAATTTTAGATTTTTTTTCTTGAAAATTCTTTAACTTTTTTTTTTTTTTTTTTAAGATTTTTGTCAGTAATATTGATATTTCTGCTCTCCAACAGAAGACTGATCCCTCCCAGTAAATTTAGATCTCAATATTTTTCTGGTGACCCTCTGGTCTGCACACAACACAAAATCCGTTTGAGTTGCATCAGACAAAACCTTTGGCTCCACATTTAAAAAGGAAATATTTGGAAAGTCAAAGTGCAGCAGCACAGCCAGGAGCAAGTTTAAGAGTGCGTGCGTGTTAGCGTATTTTGCCGTTTGTGGTCTGCCTGACTGAAAAACCCAGCTGTGCCACCTTGACCGGATGTTGACCCACGACAGCCATAATCTCCTTAACATTTTTACTGCATTGAATTCCTCCGGTCCCGCCGTCCCATCCTATTGACCTGCTCTCCTTGAGAGCCAGGCATTTGATGCCCACAGCTATTCATGAAGATGTAAACACCAAACACCCAGACGCTGTAAAGCTATCGGACACAGATAAAGGTATTAACTTTGAAGCCTAGCCGCTAATGCTACTGGCTGAATCCTTAACAGCGTTTCCACACTTGTACTTCAGGAATATAAAGCTCGGGTGCACGGCTCCTTAATGTGTGGATTGTGTACAGCTTAAGTCAGTGTTATAATAATGTTAATGCCTCTATAAGTTCAAAAAATATATTTCCTGCTTCTTTAGCAGCAGCACAATGAAACAAAGACGTTAGCAAACATGTACCACAACCTCAACTTAAATATGACATATGAAGATATGTGTGATCAGAGTGATGTAAAACTAATAGAATAACAACACTCAATGTACCATCACAAAGAATAAGAAGAATATATATATAATATAGATTAAAAATATATAAATATATATTCATATGAAATATTTAATATGTTAAAAAATCTAAATATATAAATAAAATGATAACTGACTGTGTTTGGATCACACTCTCTTTAACAAATGGTTGTTAAACCTCTCTTATGTGTAACCCAGAAGAGTAGATAGTGTTTTGTTTTGAGCCTCGGAGAAAACAAATCCACGATAACTGAATGATTCATTTGCTGTAGTGATTTTTAAAGACAGGTGAACAGGTGAACAGGAGACTCTCTGGGCAGCAGCTGCACCTATAAAAACATCTGTGGTCAGGTCAAACCGTGATCTGCCTGACAAACAAGATGTTGATACTGATGTTGTGTAAACCTGCACTGCTTTCGATGATGGCGTATTCGATTCTTTATTGCCAATTAACTAATGCTCTTTTTGTGAGTGACTAGCTTTTTGACTTTGACCCCTGGTTGATTATTTAAAAAAGAAAGAAAGGAAAAAAAAAGCTTTGTTGATGAGATCATCTCCTCCTTTCACCTCAAGTCTGTCGATCTTCTCTCTAATCCGTTCGTGCTCTTCTCTCCGATCGTCGCCTTCTTCATCTCAACAGGCGTCATGATATTTTTCTCCTCTATCTCCTCGTCTCGTCTGTCTCAGTCTGAGTGGGCGGCTGCTGTGAGCTTTAACAGGAGATTTAGTTGCTTTATATTCTGTAATCTTGAGATTTATCATTATTTAAAAAAAAAAAAAAAAAAAAAACCCAAAAAAAGAAAACAGCTGAAAGTCGCCTCATTGCATTTTCTGTCTTGTTTCCATATGCACTGCTTTCATTATTATGTTTATGGAAATGTCTTTAAGTAGATTACACTGCACCAAACAGAAGCATCAGTGTCTCGCTGCCAATGTGATGTGTTTAATTAGAATATTTTTAAAAAACAACGCATCCCTTATTTCTCTTTGTAATATCTATATGTGTATATATATATATATATATATATATATATACATTTTAAATAAAACAAAAGTTAATCTACTCTGTTTTAGAGTGTTGCCTTCTCACCACATTAGTCTTGAACCTTTTTCATAGATTTTTCAGGTTTCAACTCTGAAATTAAATCAATAAAAACTTGATTTACTCTTGTGTTTTGTTGCTAAAAGCACCTTTGGCCACATACTTAGGTGCGGAGAAACCAGACATAATCCAATTTTACAAATCAAAACGTCTTGATGTGGGAAACTTAAGAGCTGGTGTCGGTGATACAGACGAAGAGCAGAACCTTTTTTCTGAGACGCGGCGCCTGCATTTCGCTGTCACCCACCGTTTACATTCCTCATCTGCAAACCTAAAAGTACAAGTCCTCACTTCATCAGGAAGGATAAAACATAAAGATGACAAACATATCAGATGGTGTATGTTGACAGAGAAGTGGAAGCAGCTATGATGTAATTACAGAGACAGTAGATCATACACCTTTATGGTCCCAGGAGGGAAATCAGCTGCTCAACAAGTCATGAATAGAATACTTACACAGCATTTCCTTGATTCACATCTTGTCTTTCCCCTTTTTTTTGAATATTTGTAAAAAGAAAGTTTCCTCTGGAACCGGGTCCCAGTCAGCATATAGAGACTTCAAATCAGCCACAAGTTTGAATATCACTCTGCTGGCTTGGCCTTTGATGAAGTGCACAGGTCCCTCTAGTTTCTCTGACCAGGCTAAGCAGTAATAGGCAGAGCTGTAGCCATGAACAAAGCTCCGATAGGAAGAGAAAATAAATTTTTGATGTGACTGACAGTCTGACTCTTATTCCCTCTGTCCATCTCCTCCCCCCGACAGCCTGCCAGTCATCCTGTGCCACCTGTTCCAGCAGGTGGGACTGCCAGTCCTGTGGCTCCCAGCTGCCCCTGCTGAGCGCCGATAGTGGCCAGTGCCTGGCTTCCTGTCCTCCCGGTTCCTACCAGCACGACCGCACGCACTGTCGCCGTGAGTATCACAGGATGTCATGTGATTTATTGTGCCAAAGTTTTTGGCTCGGGTTCAACCACTAACGAGGTGCAGCGACGGGGGAAGGTAACACAGGGAAAGATGAAACTTTCAGCACTGAGGAGCCAGTCGAATGTTTGAATGTTTACATTTCTCATTTCTCTAAATCTGAGTTAAGATTAATGAGATGAGATTAAGTCAGATGACTAATGATAGATTACTGTTGTTCACCACTGTGGACACTTTCATTTGTCATGGTCAACCTTAATAAATCTAACTGTGCTCTATTCAGTTCTTGCAAGGTTTATAAATATCTTAGCACTTGTGTTTTCCATATGTGAAGCGATGATGTACAGTATATATTGATATATCGGCTATTAAATCAATAATAGTCACTTATTGCAGATTATATCTTTTGTAAATTGTTCTTTTTAACACAAATTTATGTGCTGTCATAATTTGAAAAATGATAGCTTTCCATAGAAGCTACAATATTTCAAAGGGACTGTATGTCTTCTTTTCTCTGATGACTTAAGATCCAGACGTCCGATGACTAAAATCCTTCATCTGTTCAAAATCTATAGTTGAAAACGTCCAAAAAGTACATTTTAAAAATGTGACTTAAAACTAAATGAAAGTAAATTTTGAGCTTGTGGCAGGAAACCACAACGCCGACACACACACAAAGGAAACAAATGAAACAGACAAATCACACATTTCTTTAAGTTTGAGAAATTGCTGGAAACACATTTTGGATGACGTAAGTACAAAATATCTGACATAGGTCTAGTCATTTTTAGACATTTTAATGTGGAAAAGTTACATATTACAGCTTGAATATATATATACACCAATATGTGATTTGGATGTCCCTCCAGACTCAATCAGCCAGTCAGCCGCCATGTTGGCACCAAATAGAGAGCAAACTGGCTGATGTGTGCAACAACAGATGGAGAAGCTTCTTTCTGCCGCTTCACCGCCTACTTTCCCTCTTCATCCGATGTCTTCTGTCTTTCCTGCTCCCCTCTCCTCATCCTTTCCTTTTGTGTTTTTGTGTTTTGTTTTTCTGTTGCTACTTCTGACATTTCTTTGTGCAAAATCAGGAGCTCTATTATCTCAGATCAAGCCCTTGGCAGCGGGGCAGAAAGTGCAGTTCAACAGTGCGACTCCCACAACTGGTGCATCACAGGGTTTTTTGTTGGAGTATTATTGCTTCAGTATTGTGGTTTTTCCTGATTGGAAGAAGCCAAAGAAAGTCATTGTTTGGAGACAGATGTGCTCACGTAGTTGGAGAACTCTCACTCATTATGGCATGCCACCTGAACTGTTGCTGCATTTTGGCTCAGTCTCCCTGGGGAGGTTGTTTGCAGAAGCTGCTTAAGTTCTGCTTTCCTTTAAAGCTAGAACAAAAAAAATCCTTCAAGATTTAGTCAACTAAAAGTTTGTGTAATTTAATATTTGTCGCACTCCTTTCCTGTTACTCCGCTTGGTGTCTTTAAGTCTTTCAAAAAAAAAAACATTAGAGAAACCAGTTAGCGCTCGGAAATGGATTTGTAATTGAAAATTAAATTGACTTGAAAATTGTAATTTGCTTCTTTTTTTCTGTTTTATTGGTGATTCACTCAATCAGAGCTGAGTGTGTATTAATATCAGTGATGCTGAATTACTCCGTGCTCTTCTGTCAATCACTTCACACACACAAGAAAAAAAAACCCAGAGAGTCTCTGCCAGCAAATAAACCCTTTAGAAATAAAAACAATGGGCTGTATTGTTAAATCCATTTATTTAGCATGTCTTGAGTCCCTGCAGCAGTTAATTTGAAACAATGTTTGAATAAAAAATTTGAATATTTTAAAAATGATTGATTAAAAACTAGTGTAGGCTTGAAATACTAATCATTGGATGCACAGGTGACAAAGTGGCTAAATACTCGCTCACCACCGCAGAAAACTGGGTTCAGCTCTCAGGCTTTGTTTTCTTTGAATGAAAACAAACAACATCTGGCTTCCAGTGTCAAATATGCCAGTGCGTATTGGTTATGTCTTTGTGTGTCCAGTTTAGCTGCTGAAAAATGAAAAAAGTACCAAAACGTGCAGTTCCTCAAATGGCCACTAGAGTCAATCCCCATTGACTCCTATGTTAAAACGCCCAACTTTTCAGGAGAAATAAACATGTTTACAGCCCGGTACAAAAACTGTTTTGGTCTCCAGAGCTTATTTCCTCCGTCATGAAAACTGTACAGGGGTGAATTTTTATATAACTCACCTGTTTAAATTTTATTCAGGCTTAGAAGCTGAAGCTGAAGCTTGAAGCTGTGCCCACTTTGAGCAAAGTCTCAGTTCCACACACACCCACCTCTTTGCCCGTTTTTGGATTAGCTGGGAGTTAGGAGTCAGGCGCTGCCAAGAGGGCGACAGCAGAGCAGCTCACTCTCAGCTTCCATCTTTATTTACAGTCTGTGGCTATAAACAGTGAGTTCTTGTTTTCTTGCAGCCTCCACGCCAATTTCTAGAGGATAGTGTCAGAGGGTAATAGATTTCTTTGAGGCTGAACACAGAGAGGTTAGAATATCTTCTGTCTGAATCAGTAGTTTTACCTTTAGAGATGGTCGTTGTGTCAGGTCAGGTCACATGGCAGACTGCACACTGGACCCTGACCAATCAAAGCTGATTTTTTACAATGTTGCATTGGTGATGCGCGGATCGCAGCTATATTTGTAAGGGCACTGCGACAAATCCAGAGACCATGTCATAAAAACGAACATTGTGATTAACAGTGGAGGGGTTGTGCTTTAAATGATAAATGACGTATGAGGAAAATATTAATTACAGTCTCTAAAATGTGAACATTTTATTTGTCAGGCCCAAATTACACTGGACTCCTGAACCTGTTACGATTTATCATTTATTTTGTTTGCATTCAGGACGTAGGAAGAAGTCTATAGGATTCGGATGACATCAGAGCCGAGCCGCGCACCACTAATTTGTATTATAGACAGAGGTGATTGCCAGGGACTGACCTCACTGTTCAAATAAACTCAAATAAAACACATGCAAGTGGATAAACAGTGGATAAAAGCTGTACAGAGTGTCAATAGAGGATATATACACAACAAGAGCTGTCTACATTGACTGTTACTCAACCAATCTGCCTCAGAGGTCTCCCAATGCACCAAAGCCTGGACCAATAAATAAAGCCGTGGCTCGCTGAGCTTAAACCCCTATGGGCATGCTAATATACTCTGAGCAGTTTGGCCGAGCGCCTCCATCAAGTAGTCAGGACCTGCTGTGACTCCTGGGGATGATGGGTAGAAATAGAGAGAGAGAGCGAGAGCGATAGATAGAGAGAGATGGATTGTGGGTGAGAGAGCAGTGAGAATCACTACAATGTGATTACGGCCCGGCCAGTTCTGCGGCTCAATTTCACACCTTAATGAATAATGTCAGGAGGATTGGAATTCCAGACCTCCATGTGCACGAGCTCCTTGGATGGTCTTAAATAGGACGGACAGCCGCAGCCGTTGCAGCGAGCCAGCGTTGTCTCATCCTGCCTCCGTCCATGCAGCTTCATGTAATGTATACAGCGCTGGCTATGGTATACAAACCCCTGGTGGAAATCCCAATCCATGCATTTATGCTTACTCTGTCCCTCCTTTGGTGCTATATGCCCGACGACGTCCATTAAAGAAATCCCCTCTCATGCATTAATCCAGCATCTACACTGCATTAATACCGCAGATATTTCATTCTCAAATGTTGCACAGTAAAAGCAAATTGAACACAGTGGCGGCCGCTGTGCATGATGACCCCTGTCAAGCACTTATCCTGCTTTCTGTCCAGTAATACTGTCATCTGTGGTGTCGATCCCACAGCACAAACCCCCTTGTGTGTGTCCCGGCCAACCAGTTGGCAGACCATTACTTTTAACATGTAACTGGCTTTAATGAGAGCAAAACCTCTTTGTTTTGCCCGAGCAGTGTCTCCTGAGGACGGAGCAAAAACAGCAGCAGTGGAAAGTTGGGACTGTAAATCAGAGTGTGTTTAGGCCGAGGCTATTAGGGCGGATTTAGTCTGAATGCCAACGCTTGTTTATGGGGGAAGAAAATCGCAGGAAGGAACGAGGAGGAAGAGGTGGAAGGGGAGATGGGAGGTGGCGTGAGTAGTGAGTCTGTGAGGTGTTTGGAAGGTGCAGCAGACATTTATGGCGGATTGTAGATTTCTTGGCAGAGGACCAGGACCACCCAGAGCCCAGTGTGTCACTGCAGTCCCTGGGGTTTTTTTTAGCGCCTCTGGCTCATGCTTTACTGTGTCTGCCCGTGCATGTATTCAAAGTCAGCTTGTTAATAATTAGTGGGGGAAGAATTTTCCCCTTCTTTTTTTTCTCTCTTGTCTCTAATGGCTCCGTGAGATAAGACACAGTTGGCTTGTTGCTCATACTGTGCAACTACAAAGCAAAAAGAAACGAAAGCGTGTCTTTAGTGTAGATTTTGTCTTGTGCGTGTACATCCTCTTGTTACTGATCTCTCATTTTAAAGCTCAAAACGTACAGTCAGTGTGAAAAGCATAACATACGCACATCCATCTCGTTCAGGTGCGTGAGTCAAAAACATCGTCGAAAACTGACTCGTGAGTTTCCTCCGCTCCCTCTGTAGTTAAGGTCTGCTTAAGTTTAGCTACCGATAGCTGTGTCCCCAGCTGTGCCCGCCATTACCATTGCGTTGCGAAGCGCTGCGCCTGTTGCCTAGCAACTTTTTCTTTTATTTTTCCTCATTTTCTTTCTCTCTCTCTCCTTTCCAGCTTCTTCTCTTGTTAGTCGCGGACATGAATATTTGACAACCGAGTATCCTCAGTGATGACGTCAGTGTTCTGCTCCGTATGATTTATATTCAAAGGTTTACATCCAATCAAAGTAGGAAGCAGAGTGTCCCTCTGTGTATGGAAGTGGGAAGTCAGTGTGTATATATATATATATATATATCGGAGTGATGGATGAGCGGGCGGCTCGTTTGACTTCCATGAAGGAAGTTGGACTTTGTGTCCCATCACAGACTTGTGATCAACATTCACCTTTTTACTAAGTATAGTAGGTGAATTAGTTAACCCTAACCTTACCCAAAACATTCTCTAACCTTAGCCATACTGTAGCTGCCATGTTGGGATATTGTGGCCAGTGAGAACTTGCATTGGATACGAACATGTTTTCATGAACAGCACAAGCGAAATGATTCAGGTCGGGTGCAAAAATCCATTCGCACATGAATTAAGATTCTTTCCGAGAAGCCAAAACCGATGTTTGGGCACATTTTGGATTTAATGACTAAATAATTAGCTTTGCAGGACACAGGTGAAGTATTGTGTTGGTGCTCCATCACTTACAGACGCCTACAGATTAGCAGAGCGGAGCACCGAGCTCCAGCACCAACAAAATCTGTCAAACACAACATGCAGTTCTTTACAGAACCTTTCTGCTTTATCTTCAGTAAATAGAAAAACTGACATATGTTTAGTTTACCAGCCTTTTGAATTAACATGTCCGTCTTTTAAAGCTGAGAGACGTCTTTAAAATGGCAGTGAAATTCGTTCTCAACGTCTTTTAGACTCTGTGAGATCACTCGAGGGCGGCCATGTTTTAGGAGCGCGATGTTTCCTTCAGTTCGTCTCTGAAAATAAATGCTGTTGTCGTCCTTGATGCGAAGTCTGGCAGCATTTTGATTCATGATGACTTTACTGCTGTTCTGTCTGTAGCATGACCTCCCATTGCACACTTCTGTCAGAGCCATAGTTTGTTTTAGCTGTTTCTGTTGGGTGTGATTTTCACAGCTCTGAATGTGAAATCTCTAGAAAGGTGTGAGATTTAATCGATACTGCCCTGACTGCCTCACAGAATTTCTTCACCCCCCTCCCCTTGTTATTTTAATTTTGCAGTTTCATTGTGAATGTGACAGTCAGGAGCTGAGGCAACAATAACACCAGCACAGTTCCTCTGGATCTCTATGCCTCTGTTTTCTTTAGTGTGGACCTACTCGTTGAGCCATTGTGGAAGAGCAGATTCCTCCACATGCTTGCTGAGCTAATTCTGGAGTTTGGCTTCACGCGGGAGGAGAAATGTTTGGAGAATTAAATTCGGTCCCTTCGTCATGCTGCTTAGAAGTTTTTCTCGCTGTATTGTCTGTATTGTAGTTGTCTCTGGAACAGCTTTGGATTGCAGCTGCTCAAATAGAAATGGAGATACAGGCTTCTCTCTCTCTCTCTGTCTGTCTCAGTGACCAGGTATCTGAATAACAAACCCCAGATTCTATATCTGATTCCATCCCTCTGCCTTCACCGTGCTCAGTTTAATTGCTACATCTCTAATCCCATCTCGTTTTTTCACTGGAGGTTGGTTGTGGATGTGAACCTCGGCGGCACGGTAATCGTGTGTCCCTGCTCGTCCCAGGACAGAGAGTGAAGATTATCCGCTGCACCGTGTGACTGTGCATTCATCTCCACCTCCCCTGCTTTATGCAGAGTAGGCTTTAGAGGAGGTTTTTTTTTTTTTTTTTGGCAACTGGCCTGCTAGGATTACATTTGCTGATAACTTTGCGCTTCGGGGCTGCACAGAAAAATAAATTGCTCTCCTGTGAGGGGCAAGGTAAAGGACGTGTAATCCCCTTGTTGGCTGTTACCGTTTTTGGAGAGGGAGTGTTTGTGTGTGTGTGTGTGTGTGTGTGTGTGTGTGTGTGTGTGTGTGTGTGTGCATGTGGAGTGACCCAGTCATAGAAATGTAGGAGTCCAATCTTGTGCAAAATGCTGGTAGATGCTTTTTTGTGTTTTTGCTTCTATTTGCAAGAGGAATATATAAAAAAAAAAAAAAAAATTCCCGGCTGAAAAAAAAAAAGAAGAAAGATGTGAAAGTGAATTTTTTTTTTTTTTAATTTTGCTATAGACTGTGACTGCGTATGTGCAGTTGTTCAGTGAGGAATTAACATGATAGATGCCAAATAAATGACTTCAGAGACAAGGTATCGTGGGACATCTCTGGAGCTTCAGCTCTCTGAAATTAAAAAGAAAAGAAGAAGGGGAGGACGACTAGAAAGAGAGACATTAAAATTGAACATGGGTGTAAACAGATGAGAGGCCTGAGAGAAGAGAAACAGACACACTCACACAGAGAGAAAGAGAGATGACAAGAAATCTAGTGTTTAAACTCGAGAGAGAGAGAGAGAGAGTTAGAGAGAGAGGCCAGAGGGCTGAGGCGAGAGAAAGGCTGGGACAGAGAAGAGAGAGAGAGAGAGCATCATGGGAGCAGAGGGGTGCACATCTTCAGAAACACAGAGATAGTGAGAGAGAGAGAGAGAGAGAGAGAGAGAGATGATGGAAAGGAAACAGGAAGAGCTGAGGAGCCTAAAATATTGAGCAGTGGGCCAGGAAACTATTTCACCTGTCAATCTACCTGTCACAGTGGGCGGTAGGCTCCACTCCTCACCGGCAACTTTAAGTCTTTTCAACACAGAAGTGAAACAAGAAACTTTCCTATGCTGTGACCCTGGGATGTCCTGTGATTTGTCCTTCATTTAAATCCTTTCCACAACTTAACAGGAAGTTAATTTCAGGTTTTGCACGTTTTAGGCATCTAACTACGAGTCATGTATACTTTACTGTCATCTATAATTCAGAGCTTAATGTAAAAAATTTTTTGATTGATTTTCTTACCTCCCAGGCATGTCAGTGCAATGTGAAAATTAACTCTCTGAGACTCGCTTAAGATAGGTAATCACTCAGAGAACATTTGCTGCACTTTCACTCGCTTCACCAAGTCACATTTTTGTTGCGTTGCACTAAAGTTGCACAGGGCTCCTCTGAAAACTTCAAGTTCTTTAGGAAAAATGTTGTTATTATTATAAGAAGATATAAAAACCATCTCAGTGTAGTTTTACATCTCCTCTCTCAGGCTTCTCTCTGGGTCTCTAATAACAACAGGTCGGTGAGCCAATCAGAAGAGAGGAGGCTCTGAGTCTGTCTTATGATTGGCTGACTGTTTTCTGTGTGATTGAATAAAAATATATTATTTCAGGTAAAAACACTCAAGAGAAACCAAATCCTGCAAGGTTTGGATGGTGGAACCAGGTGGGCGGGGCTTGGTGACTACCTTGTTGTGACATCACAAGGTCACAGAAGTCCTGACGGCTGGTTTAAGGCTCAGTTTCTGAATACAGGCTGTGTGAATTTCTCTGTGGACTGAGGCTTTGAAATTTTGAAACAGTATTAATATATAAACACAGACACTCGAAATATCACTTTGTACAATTTGGGACTTTTAATAAGCATTTTTCAACTCTCTCGAAATTAATTTTCATATCATGTAGGCATGAGCTGGGACCACAGGCTGTTCGAGAAGATAGAAAATAAAACCAAAAAATGTTGGTACACTTCCAAATGTCGTCCTCAGTGATAAAAAGTGTACATGATTTGCAGTTAATGGGCTAAAACATGCAAAAACCACCAGTGCGGTCCTTTAAATCAGCCAGTGTCAGTGATTTAAATCCCATGCTGATAGAAAAGACTGATTTATCCACCCACAGTAAAAACTGTGTAAAAGTCGATTTGGCTGGTGGTTGGTGGTAATTTTTCACCCTGAATGTGAAGGGAAAAGGAATGTTTAGAGAGAACGAGAGACGGACAAAGACAAAGTTGACTCTATGGGAATGCTCTCATAATAAATACTGTAACGCAAAACGCAACAAAACATACAAAAACTGAATTCTGTATCGACCGTTTCAGGCATGCACAATACGCCGCACGCATACTGAAAACACTGGGTTACAATTCATTTTATAATACAAATCTCCATTTTTCCCAGACGGTCTTTTAGTCGTCTTGAACGTAGCTCTTTACCGAGGCTGAATGCACGGCAGGGATGGAAATGGAGAGCAGTGGAGGAGAGAGTCTAAAATGTGCAAACTCTTATTTGCACAAGAAAAGAAACACAATCTGTGTGGATGAGATAAACAAAACCCAAATTAAACCGTCTGCCTTAGAAGGTAAGAGAACACAAACACTGTATCCCCACCTAGGCTGCTCAGTTCTCAAAAATTTTAATAATAGAAAATGTTTTCCAATGAACCCATATCTGGATCTTAATTAACATTAAAATACTCAGTGCAATCAGAGGAACGACGACAGCGAGCGTGAGTTTTGGAGGTCTTCTCAGCAAAGCTCTGCACGTCGGAGGAAAACTGTAAAATTGAACCCCTCCTCGGTTTCTCCATGTCATACCGCTGAGAGGCTTTACAGTGTTGGACTTGTGCCAGGATGCTATTTTGAGATTCCATTCGCAACGACTTGACAGCCTGTTGCGCCTCTAGTGTTTGAGTCAGCGTGCGTGAACAGGTGGCAGATTGTCGCGTTTCATCAATCCCATATAATATAAGTTTAATGCACGTACCTGGAAACGCACCGGCTCGGCAATATTAACCGCTGTGTGGCGGCGACGGGAGAAAATAAAAGCTCGCTGGTGTGTAAAGTAGGTGCTTAACACCCACAGGCGAGAAGAAGAGCGTGCTACTTTCAGTCAATATGTGTGAACAGGAAGTCAGAATCATGAGGTATGGCCTCTTTTTAAGTTCATCAAGAAATACCACAGGTGGTGAACTGATATCTTCATGTCTCGTCTGAGTTTGGTTGCAACTGCACATCTAAATTTTGTCACAGTTTTAAATGTCTCAGATCGACCACTCTCTTCGGTCACACCCCAGCTTTGCTCGATTGGATCAAATATAAGTGACAAGGAAAAAAACACCTCTACACCGGCAGCGTGTCCTTTGTGAACGGCCTCATGGTGACTCTGTTTTCTGTGGCATGTGGCCTGACGTCACACCGCGCTTGATTGCATTTCATTGAACGGGTTACGAGGTATCCCGCTAGCCCTAAAAGACTAAACGGACGGGACTGAAAACGTAGTAAATATTTAATGACTGAGACTCAGGTTAATTGCACATCAGAAATTCGGTGACAACAAAGCTCAGCGTGGAGGAGTGTAAACACAGCAAGGAAATTAAAAACGTATTTGATATCCCTCAAATGACATAACCGTGATGGAAGTAAAGTGTTTGTGTTAATGAGAGGAACAATGTGTGTGTTTGTGTGTGTATGTGTGTGTGTGTCTGATGTTGTGTTCCTGGGAGGGAATATATGTTTTCAAGATGATAAAGAGAAGGATGAAGAGAAAGTGAGAGGAGACATGAAGGTTGTTACCTGAGGAAAATCTGCAATCAAAGGTGTACAAATGATCGGGAGATTTATATCACGCTGCTTTTCCGACAACTTTTTGCAATAACATTTTTGATTAACTTCTGGCATCTTGCATTAATGGAGTGAGATTTCCATCAGCATGTCTTAAATGGTGCTGATTAAATTAATCGCACACTCTCCTCTGGTATCTAGAGATGTGTTTTGCTCACTCCATGCTGTCTGTATTCCCCTAATTCCCCCACATGTGACTCATCTCTGAGTAGCTTACAACGTAAGAAAAACCAGGCCGTACCTGACTCTGTACGCCACCTCTAGCTCTCGGTCCAGGCCATGATTATCTCTCACCTCGACCGCTGCACTGCCCTTCTGGTGGGCTTCCCTTTGCGCACGGTGAAACCCTTGCAGACGGTCCAGAATGATTCTTCAGTCAGCCCAAAAAGGGCACATGTCACTCCACTCACGATCGACCTGCAGTGGCTGCTCATGGCACGACTGCTGCCTTCAGAGTGACTTCTGGTCAGCCTCATGTTCATGTGCCTCAGCCACTGTGTTTCTCTATGGAACGTCCTCAGTCTGTTTCAGAGCGCGAGAGCATCCCTCTCTATCTACTTAGTTCTCCTCCTGCACTGACGCTGTAGTGATGTCGCTCACTTGAAAGTCATTTTGGATAAAAGCGTCTACCGAGTGAGTAAATGTAAATTTTACTTCACATTTGGCTGCACCTCCGACAGAGCCACACACCTGTATCTACCATCGCTCCTCACTCACAGGACGCTGATTGGTCCAAGTGAAGAGCTTGGTGCCTGACAAGGTGGATTCTCGGTTGATTTTCCCATTCCCATCGAGGCGAAAGGGTTTTAAGACTACGGCCCCATTGCAGGAAGGTATTCATGGAGTTCGGAGTTGCTGTGACAAACCTAGTTTCAGAGGTCTTTAAGAAAGAAACACATTTTTGTGTGTTGGCGGAACATCCAATCAAACTATGGGCTGTTTGTAGATGATGATGGATACGCCCTCTGAAAGGATTTTCCTTCGTGCGGATGCAGTATTTGAAGTAAAACGGCACCAGCTTGTGAATGTGCGTCAGAAATTAGTTGTGAGGTAAACAGTGTTGTCAGCGCCAAGAGTTAGCTGTAACTGAGCCAGAGTCGCCACAGCACTCCTGTGTTTTCTTTATAGTTTGTTTTTGTCTTTTTGTTTTGTGCTTTATTTTTTTTATTTATTGTTTTTATTTTATTTTTTTGTAGTACTTGCTGTGGCATCTGGCTTTAGAGTGTGGGCCACTGGGAAATCACGGTGATCATACCAGCTGGTGCTGGAATAGGTTTTTGGAGCTTGTATTTGTTCACACACACACACACACACACACACACACACACACACAGGGATGAATGTGCAGGTGTAGGCAAAGGCACAGGAATACACACATGCATTACATCAAGGAAAAAAGATTAATTCACTGATTAATTATGAGACTCCTCTTTCTGCGTGTGTGTGGGACTAATTCCTGGTTTGTTTCTCTGTCTCTTTGTCTCTTGGTCAAACCCACACACACACGCACACACACGCACACATGCACAAATGTAATTTTTACGTGGACTCCCCACATAGCTCACCCCTTCAGCCTCCTGCTCTCACTATTTGTCTGCGCTGTTGTTAATGCTTGATTTACTAGCACCCACAGAGCTACACACACACACACACACACCCCAATCAAGCTCTACAAAATCTTGTAGTTTGCATTTTGTAATCTTGATTATCTCTTTTGTCTTCAGTGTTTGTTGTTTTTTTTATGTCCTAAAAAGTTTCCCTTAATGCAGAAAGTGCATTAAAGAAATCTTTGTGTTTTCCCATTAATTGCAATTATTTAGCAATTTACTACAAATCACACATAATGATCTTTTCAAATCAAACCTAGTTTTTCTAGATTTAGGATTATTTCTCCCACCTGCCAGACAGAGATTTGAAAGGGGCTTGATTTACTGTTGTAATGTAACGTGATGAATGTATGTACATCAACCTATCAGTAAGAAATAAGTAGAGGCCTAGAGTAAAACATTTTTCTAATCTTTTCACCAGACTGTCACGAGTCGTGCTCAGGTTGCCGGGGGCCCAGCCAGCGGGAGTGCGTGGCGTGTTCGGACGCAGCTGCCTTGCTCAAAGACGGGGAATGCGTCCCCGACTGTGGCGGAGGTTTCTACAGCCAAGACGGCGTCTGCCACGGTAAAGTTGACACGTGTCCACACTGCAAAGTAGCTGGGAGGAGGAGGAGGAGGAGGTGTCTTTCATGCTGTTAGGGACGTGGCAGGTTTTCCCCATTTAAAACCAGGATCAAATGTTAAGGATGAAGGTTTCATTTCACCCAGACCCGACACACACTTTTCATATTTTCATATTTGTACTTTTGACTTTGTTGTGGACTTGTCTGCTTCATGTTTCCCGGCCGGCAGTCGGACATAAACATCTTTTACAGTACACGTGAGCGCGGCAGCGACCGGAGCAAAGGCAAGGACGAGCACAGTCACTGTGACTCAGCATCCTGCACCGGCACAGCAGCCGTACTGTTGAATCTCAAAACCCTTTTGTACGAAGATGTACGGAACAGCCGAAAGCAACTTAAGACAGTGCAGCTGTCCGTCTGCGGCGTGTTCGCTCTGCAGCTCGACCTCATGAGGAGTGAAAGCTGAAATTGAAACAGACAAATGAAATGTCACAGCGTGAGCCGGTGCAGAGTACAGTGAACCGCAGTAAACACCAAACACCATCTGAGACAGGAAGAGGTTTATTGTTGGCTGTGAACTGGAGGTGAAGGTTTGTTTGGGCTTGTTTTTTTTTGTTGTTGTTTTTTTTAGCATCCCCCACAGAGCTTATTGCCAGTCTCCTCTCCGTGTGGTGCCAGAATGATAAGTCAGCAGTAGCCAGAGTTAGCAAACAAACAATTAAGAAAAATACAATAATTAGCGGTTCTCTTTTCTTCCACTAATGAGGATTCATAGTCTCTCAGAAGAAAGAGATCCTGTATGAATATGGATGGTTTCTATTTTTGAGTGGTAAGAAGAAGAAGAAGAAGAGGAGCGAGAATAGGTCTCCCTCAGGGCGACTGTGAACTTAGACTCACGTAGCTGAGCTCTTTCTTTGGTTAAAACCACCTGGAGGAGTTAAGGAGGAACTCTCTTCTTTTCCTGCAGCTTATGTGGAAAAGTTAAAGCGCTCAACGAAGACACCTCTTTGAGAAAATGTCAAAAACCTAACCCCAACTTCCCGGAGAAAGGTCAAATCCATTAGAACTTGCCAGTTTGTGCTTTGAGGTCTGGTTTTTAAAATGTCAACATCTGGAGAGAGCTGAGGGGGTTTTTAACTTCTCCATTTCCCCCCCTCGGGGTTTCCTGGGCTGGATTTGATAGCTTTCTACTTTTGTCCCCTCCAGCGTGCCGTAGGAATCCCTCCCACTGATTTTAGCCTCTGTTTAGATGGAATCAAAGATCTGTTTGAGCACGTTCAGGTGTCAAAATGTCATGTCAGCATGGACTGCTACACACACGCTACAACACACACACACACACACACCCTAAAGTGTAGTGAATGTAGCTAAGTTTACTTTAGTTTTCTGGACATATTTTGACTTGTTTTTTTATATATCTTATTGGTTTGTAAAGTTTTTTTTCACTGTTCAAACTACAACAAAACCTAAAAATATTTGCCAATAATTGAAGTGGAAAGTGAAATTCAGTATCTCACAGACTGTGGTTAAGAGATTTTGCTCTTACTTGAAAATAATTAGCTCATTTTTAAATTGAGCCTAGAAGAATTTTATCATCCCGACCAGAGGCCATTAACATTTACATGCTTGCGGTTCACAGCCTGCGATTCCTCCTGTGCCTCCTGTTTCCCCGACAACCCCAAGTGCATGAGCTGTCCTCCGGGGACCGCCCTGCATCATGGGAAATGTATTACCCAGTGTCCATCTCAGCATTACCTGGACAACCACAACAGATGCCGAGGTAGGCCAAGTCTTCGACCACTACAACGCAAACTGATTCTTGACTTTGGAAACTACCGTTGTCAAGACTCAAGGTCCACTTACTTAGTCTGGAGGTTTTGACTGTATCACAGGGATCCAAATCAGCAGATTGAGTAGGCTCTGTTTGTTCAGTTGCCATGGAAATGTAGATTTTACACATAATTTTGCACAATTTGAGCATCTTTCCAAAATGTCAGGGGAAAAAAAAGTTGTCAGTGTTTGATTGACAGCTGTACTGCAGTGGTAGTCAAACATAGTGAGTTTTCAGTATTTAACTGTTTTATTTATGCATTTTATTCACTTACATGAAGTTTGTTTAGTTTAAAGCAGCTGTTCTGGTTCACTTCTTCCCTTCTCCTCACCCCCTCAGCCTGCCACAGCTCCTGCGCCTTGTGTTGGGGCCCCTCGGTTTCCCAGTGTACCCTGTGTCCAGGTGGGCTCCTTCTCCACGAAGGCCAGTGTGTGGAGGCCTGTGGGGAGGGGCTGTACTCCCAGGACAATACCTGCCACAGTAAGGGCTTCATATATTACGTATTAAACGTGTGAAGGCTTTATAATTTTCCCTCTCTGACGTCTTCCCTTTTCAACCTTTCATCTCCGCTGCTTTCAGACTGTCACCCTTCCTGCCGCTCCTGTGTGGGACCCTTGGCGTCGGACTGTCTCGGCTGCCTCAAATCAGAGGAAGCCCTCCTGCCGCAGTCCGGTCACCTCCAGCACGGCGTCTGCTCAGCTGGATGTCCCGCCCACGCTTACCTGGATGAGGTGCAGACATGCAGAGGTGAGTACATGGAGTTTTTGGACGACTTCCTCGTCTGTTTGTTCGTCGGCAGGATTATGCAAAAAGTATTGAACTGATTTGGATTGAGCCGGGGGCGGATCCAGGAAGTTTCTATCACTTTCCTAAGCATTTGCAAGAGAGGGCATTTTTTAAAAACTTGTCGAATTCTCAGGAAATCATGTTTGGATCTTGATGTAAAATATTTATGGTGTTGAGATTTATGAGATTGTACAGTTTGGTGCAGATCCAGATAATAATCTGTTTCTGGTGAGAGGAAGATGTTGAATCCACATTACACAGAGTTGTACTTGTAAGTAACAGTACATGTGGCATCAGCGGCATTTAGGAACGCTTGCATCGGTGGCATCATTCAACATGCTACTGCTGTATAACATCATGCTGAGATCATCATTTCACCCCACAGCTAATGAAACCATACAGCTGCCATGCAGAAGGATTAAAGATAATTATAGGTAAATAAATAAATAAAGATGTACTGGAGAAAGAGAGCTGTGTAGGATTGTTTGACCTTGGCCGAGGTCTGCGCTCTGCTGAGAGTTTCCTCCTTTATTCTGGAGAAAGCAGAACCTGTGAGGCCGAGCTGGAGCGACTCTGGTGTCATCGGACACGTATGATCACAAGTTAGCAAGCCAGTCAGCGCGTCAATCTCCAGTCACTTTGGGTTTCAACACAGGTGAAGTAATCGCTGCCACTTCTGCGATTTGTTCAACTTGAATGAACGCAACAGAATTCAATCAGAGCGCAGAGGAAAATCCATGACAAAGTAAATGAAATGTTGTTTATTCAACCAAGCTGCTGATGCGATTGCAAACTGTGCGCCGTCATTTACACAACATGAAGTAGTGCTGGAATATTTATCAAATAATTGATCAATGAATTGACAGAAAATGAATGGACAACAATTTTAATAATTGTTTATCTGTTTTACCAAAGGGAAACATTTGTTGGTTCCAGTAAGAGGATTTCAGAAAACCTTCTTCCAATGAAATCATACCAGCTGTGATGCCCGTCAAAACATGCTTTTACCCATGAGTACACAGTAGTTATTACCACATATTACTACACACCTGTGAAGTTTATGACTGTATCTTGCAGGTTGCGATGTTATTACTGTGACAACATCTGTCCACAGACAGAGAAACGCCTGCCAGAGTCTGAACACCACCTCTGTGGTAGTTCCTGCTTAAGCAGGTGTCCTGGATACTCATGTCATGAATAATCAGGTGAATGTTGACACTTTAATCTAACAAGCATTTGTCTTTAGTTTCGGATATTTTATAGATGAAACAATTAGTCTCCTAATTAATAAAATGACTCGTAGAGTGATCAATCAGTCGTTGCAGCACCGCATATTAACTAACTTTCAGGTTTTCTGCTGCAACATGTTGAACACTTTCCTCTCTTTGTAACGTCTGCAAACTCCTGAGAGTCAAAGTTTGGTCTTGAGTTGGTGCGTCAAAGGTGTCTAGAATTGTGTGTGTGTGTGTGTGTGTGTGTGTGTGTGTGTGTGTGTGTGTGTGTGTGTGAAGACTTTGGGTCTGTTTCTGTTTGGGGAAGGAGGATAGTGCGTGTGGAGACACCTGATTAGGTTGTTTATGAGTGTGAAATTGTGCGTGTAATGGGCTGGTTTTTATTAAGGTGGGTTCTAGGCTTGAACACGGCAGTCTGTCAAGTGAGAATAATTATCACACACACCTACCAACACACACGTAAACACACACCACTGCAAACTACCACCTCCCTGCCAGAATGCCAGGAGGCATACGTTTCCTGATGTTTTTTTGTTGTTTTTTATTTTAAACAAAGCAGGATGACACTGAAGAGGAAAAGAGAGATGAGAAGACCATAATCAGTTTTCTTTACCTCCCTCCTCCCTCCAACTGTGTGCTGTGAAACTCCATCCGTTCACCGCTCTACTGTCTTCTTACCTCCCTGTTCAGACTTTGTGCCCACTGACCATGCTGCGTTTAGTATTTGGCAGGGAGAGGGGTATTTGTTCTACCTGCTGTCACTTCATCGAGCGCAGCCAAGTCATTTGCCAGCGCTGGCGTTTCGCTCGGCTCCCCCTTTCTCTCTGCCCACTTCTCCTCTGCCGGAGCGTCTGTTACCTGACACGAGACGAAGCACACGCTGCCAGGCAGCGGTTTTATTGCCACTTGTTACATGAAAGTTAAATCTGAAGCACTTTGTTGACAGAGGAATGCTTGTGAGTGAGAGCGGTTTTGATGAACATGAGGTGGAGAATATGGAAGTGATCCAGATCTAGAAGAAGGATGTTGCACGTCTTTTATTGACTGAGTTGGTTTGATACCACTGAGGATGGAAACATGTCTCGTCATTCGATACCAAATTTTAAAACCTAAAGGAGTAAATGAGTAAATCTCATGAATACATTTTATTACCTCTCCCTTTTAAAAAGTTATTGTTGAATAGTCTTGTTTTCAGTCTTGCTGTCTCTTCTCTGTTGTCCTTCAAGAATAATTACTAGTTTATCAGTTTTGAGTCACTACATCCAACAAGTTCCCCCAAGTTTTAAACAAGTACATTCTGTCGATTTACAGGAAAGGTGGTTGCTTTAAACGTGCATTTACTACTTTAGAATCAACTTCATAGCTTTTCTGAGTCAGTCGTGTCTTGATATGTTGCTCCTGTGATGCAGTTACAGTCATTAGTCACCTCTGAACCATTTGTCATTAGGATGTTTTTGGTTGACTGCGGCGTACCTGGTATATATATGTTATAAGTCAAAAAACTAAAGTCCAAGTGAATTCACAGCTTCAAGTCCAAGTCGGGATTGTTTCTGTTGAGTCTAAAAGCCAACAGATTCATGACGAACATCGTGTTACTCCAGGCCACTCAAAAGATTAAAGTTTAAAGTTTAGACACAGAAACTGGTCGGTAAAAGCGAGAGAAAGTTCACGGTTAAAGGAACTAGTGCGGACAGCAGGAAACAGGATGTGAACAGCGAGCTCTCTGAGATACGGAGGTCTGGGTCTGTAGGTGTAGTGCAGTGTTGCAGTTCCATCTTTCATGGAGAGCACAGACATTACTCCACTCGTGGGAGATGAAAATACAATACAGAGCTTCAGTGCTGCATTCATTATTGAATATACAATTATTTATCATAAAAAACTTAACACTGGATCGGGGGGTGTGTGTGTGTGTGTGTGGGGGGGGGGTGCCTATCTCACTTCGAAGGCATTAAGATTTAAAAGCCAGTGGAGGGAGTGCAGGAGACGAGGCTCGTTGAATTCTGGGTAGACTTGTCGGGATTTCCCACGGTGCTGCAGATAAGTCCTTGCTGCCTGCTCACAGTCACTCAGCAGCTGAGTTTCAGGGTGTGAGAGCAGCTCAGCGATCGTGACGTTAATGACAGGGTGCCCCGAGGAATGTCTTTATAGTTTCCGCCGCGAGCTGATGCTTCCTGGATTCCTCGAGTTTTGAAACATCATAATTGGTCGCTTCTGTCGTTAATACATAACAATTCCCCGATTCCTGTGTCGTTTGTCGTGCGGGTAAAAAATCAAGTATCACTGAGACTGAAATCCTGCTTGCTGGAGTTTGCAACCTTAAATATTAATCTACAAGCTTCAGATTAGTTAGCATGATTTTTTTTTTACCTTAGAATAAGGAATATGCAGGGCTCCTTCTTTTAATACGTCAAACAGCCTGAAGACAAATAGAGAATAACAGGATTCTTCATTTTGCATCACACTCGAGCAGTTGTTGAGCAAATGTATCCCGGCAACAGGGACTCATCAGTCTGCATCACTTTGATTTTTTGTGATCTGGAGCCTGAAGCCATTTGGGTAATAGCATGATTTGTCTCCTCACAACAGTTTACTTTTAAGTTCAGAGTGGGCCAAGCACCAGAGAAAATTTTTGTTTACCTGGAATTGAAAAGCCGTTAGCACTATTGGATTTCCTTTATCATCCCAGAGGAGACAATTACAAATCGATGAGAGGTAGTTGGATGGGACCGTCCTCTAACACCCATTCATCTCTTTGATCGTCACACGATCCAATACAGGAAGTAGAGTTTTTAAGTTTGAGTTTAAGGCTGTTGTCACTGCCAGGAAAATTTGGTTTTGTAGAAAAGATATTCACAATAAGAAATTACAAAGCAGCGTGGACCTTTAATGGGATGTTGTTACACTTCAAATAAGAACTTCAGTTTGTTTTTTGTTTTTTTTTTGATCCGTAGCCATCTGGAGGCTCCTTCATCCCCGCCTCTATGGGAACGCAGTCTGGCACCACCTCCTGGTGCCGGGCCCCCTGCCTCATGCGCCTCCTTGATCCAGTCCTCCCAGTGCACAGGCGGTTCAAACACCCATTCATAACCTATTTCCAAGGCCTCTCACACCGTGACACCATTTCAGGCCTTAGTGATGTCTGTCAGAGAACTTTACTGCCCAGGTCCAGGTCCACATGCAACTGGCAGACCGTCAGCTCAGTGAGTAGCTGAGCCTGTTGACGTGTTGTTGGCTGGTGCAGTGTTCTCTGCCACCATCTGCAGCAGCGGTTCCCAACCTTTTCTATCACATGGCACCACTTGAGAATCTCAAAAACGGTTTGGTGGCCCACATCCAAACCTGTGACGATACGGGTATACGGAAAGCTCAATTCTTCTTCTTTTTTTCTTTTTTTTTTTGACGGGGGAGATCGTCTCCTTCCTTTTAATCCTCCCTGTTGCTAAGCAGTTATTTCGATTCTCCAGTTGTTGCCACGACTGTCATCTTTTAACACGCCATCAGGCGGAGGTCACAAACAAGTGCACAACATGGTCCGGCCGGCGCCGACATAAAGGTACCGCTCATTGGCTGATCACAGTAATAGTGCAAGATCATTTTTGTTTCTAAAACCATTATTTATGTATAAATATGTTTTTCAGGATTCGTCGGCCCACTTGCGATACCTCCGTGGTCCATCAGCGGGCCCCGGCCCGCAGGTTGGGAACCGCTGGTCCACAGCATCCTGTCATAATTTCAGCAGTACCAGCCTCTCCTCAGTGCCTTTGGGCAACTGGTCAGTGTTTCAGTGGATAAATACCTGCAGTCTTGCCCCATGCGTGGAGGTTGAATGGCCTCAGCGGGTAAATACAGTGTTGATGATTTAGCCGGAGAAGAGTTGAGTTAGTTTATTATTATGAACCCAGTCACTTTACTCTCAGCTCATACTCGTCTCAGTCTATTATGATCATTCAGAACGCTATTAATTTGCCTTTTTTCCCCCCACTTACTCTGTCCTCTGGCTTTGCTCTTTAAAAAAACATTTTCCAGCTTCATTTTCAAACATCATTTCAGGCAACGAAATGTCACGTATTGTTTCTGCTGTCATAGTCGACATTACTCGGCCCTCCCGTTATTTGTTGTTTTGTGTTTGTCGTGTTTCTTGTGCGATGTCAAAAATGCATGTGGCATGTGCGGTAAAAGCATCAGGGAATAAAACCCACTTAAATTCGATTTGAGCTGCACTTGATGTGATGTGATTTGAATTGTGTCTCAGCCACCTAATGATTAAATATTGGATTTCTGCTTTTTTCCGTGCCCACACTTTAGAAAAAGAAGGCTTTGTTATTGTCATACAGACAATTGGATTTGAATTGCTTGTCTCAGCATAGAGTTATTTTGTACATCAGCTATTGTGTCTGACTAAGTACCACTTATCTAGTTTGCTTTCACTCTGAGCTTCCTAATAGCCGAGGATCAACTCGATAAATGACGTGTCATTAAAGCTCCGTTCACAGTAATATATAAATCAGTTGTTCCACTCTGCCTTTTTTTTTTCTCAGCAACAAAGGTTTCCCTCAGTGGAGTGTCAGTGGGTTCAGGTGTAGGGCTGGAAACAATGCAGGCTATTGTATGAGTTTGTCTTCGTGTGTGTGTGTGTGTGTGTGTGTGTGTGTGTGTGTGTGTGTGTGTGTGTGTGTGTGTGTGTGTGTTGCTCTGACAGATACTCAGACCTCCGCAGCAGCTACCGTCCTGAAGGAAAAAAGCGGGACGGTGTGTAAACATGTACATGAGACACTCAGACTCCAGCATTTATGTACACAGACACACACTCGTGTACATATTTAAGTGGGCAGGAGCGGACAAGCTATCAGATGTCTGAAGGCAAATTCCAGGCTGTAAATCCCTCTCCCCTCCAGGCAGCAGACAGAGAGAGTTGGCGTGGAGGAGATTTAACGCTGCTCGGTGGACAACACACCATCACGTACGAGAAGGGGTTAACGCCCGCCCGAGCTGTGTTGGATCACTGGTCACGTCTGACTGCATATCTGCTCGCCAGTTTTTATCACTTAAATCTGTTGTGAACTCGAGCTTTCGCAGCAGGTGAGCATCCGACCCTTTTTACAGAAACATGAGTCATGTTCGGTCTGTGTGGATATCTGTTTTTCTGGCTCTTCTGCCTGAGACTAGAAGCCTCAAAGCCTGATGACCTGAGCCTGAGGTCAGAAGGCGCCGCCGTCTCCTCTTGAGTCTGAACTTTAGGCGCAAGGTTTACATAGCAACCAGAAGAGAGGCTGCAGATACACGCAGAGGAGATGAGGTGTGATCGCAGGGCTGTGGGGTGTGAAGAGCTCAGAGACTCAGGATGATGTTGGTATCAGTCTACCGCTCCTTTGTGTTACAAAAAAAAAATCACTTCACCTCTTTCACCTCCTTGCCACCTCCTGTGGGAGCTGATTGGGTGGGAACCCCTGGGAGGTCCAGAGGTGAATGAAGCTGCTGTGGGGAAAAGGACATCAGCGCTTCTCGATGACGATGGACAATCTTTCTTTGGCTCTGATCTACTTTTCAGATGAATCGTACAGACGTCGTATTTAATAGCTGCTTTATTTTGATATTTAACTTTAAAAGTTCAAACGCTGCTAATCAGACCACTGTTAGCTGTTAGCCAGCTAGCGGCACATGAACAAGTTCTGATGTGACTGAACTTTCAAATCAAAACAACAGCACTGTTCAAACGGATACTCCATATGAACTAAAGAAAAAGTGAGATTGGTTGTGACGCAATTCGTAAACAGAACACGGCACCATGGATGAAGAGTAGCAACAAGCAGACAGAGGTCAGAAAGAAGCGTCAAAACGGGCAGAAAACCAACTTCCAGTCAGGACTTTCACAATAAAATTTGAGTGGAAATATGATGCAGATCGTGATTCTGCTTACCAAAAAGATTGTCACGTGGTGTTTAGTCTACACTGTAGAAATCCAGTGAGGCATCTACCTGGTTAAATATCAGACTCAAGTCAGATTGGAAAAAAAACACATTTTCTCTTGCTGTATTTGCGACTCCACTGGCAGAGCAGTCACCCATTGCATTTCCATTTCCTCAGAATGATCTCTCTGAGGGAGTGGGATGACTTCTACGATACCATAACAGAGCAGAATCAATGTGAATGATACTTCAGAGGAATGAGATATAACCGTTCACTTGTGTTCCTCTCTCCTCTGCCCTGATGTAATGATCGGCCCAGTTTCTGCACCAAGAGAATCGTTTCTGGAAGGCGTCGAGGAGCACCCCCCCCCCCCCCCCCATGAACTCCATCACATCAACCGTGCACACCTCAAATTATGACCCCATCAGCACAAAGCAAAGTAATGAATCTGATTCCTTGAACACGTGCATCAGATAAGGTGTGATGAGAACACCTGCACGTGTGAATTTGGGCGCTGCGTGAATCAATATACACTCTCCGCCCCGCAACAAATGAGATATCCAAGTTGCAATAAAAAGAATGAAAGGCTGCCTATTGTTCTTACGCGCTTCCTATTATTAATTCACACTGACAAGAAGCCTATTTAATATGCCTCCGAGTGTGTGTTTGTTTTATGGCTGTTAATATGAAGGTTTGTGTGGAGCTTGTTTTGGCAGCATGAGCGGGATGTGCGTTCACGTCACACAGATGTGGCCAAAAAAAATGAGTGAAAGAGCACGCTGGCGGACGGTAACCTCAATCAAGGAGACACGCACGAGATGTCTTTCATCTCGGCTGACCAATTTAAGCTGCCATATTTGACAGAGGAGAAGGGGATTATGGGTAGAGAGCAGGGAGAAGGTGGGCGATGACGGGACATCAGATTGATGGTTTCGGCGGACGGTGACACCGCTGTGACTTTGCAAAGTCCCCGCTCTGACACTGAGGGGCTCCCAAAGGGTAACTGTTTTTGCAACTTGAGACATACACACGCACACACGCGCACACACACGCACACACACGCACACACACGCACACACACACACACACTGCAGTGTTGGCTCAGGTAGAGCACCAGTCTGCTGCTGCCAGTGGCTGTCATACAATGTTTACACAAGACCCGGATACATCTGACAGCTCTCTGAAAGAATCTGGAGAGGAGCAATTATAAACACACACATACTTCAGTGCAAATATACTAAAAAAAAAAGAAAAAAAAGTCAGGTAGTAAAACACACACACACACACTTGGTGCTCCTGGCCAGTTGGTGACAGGCCTTTTGTCTTTCATTCCCACCACCTCCAGCAGCAGCAGCGGCAGCGGCAGCAGCAGCGGCAGCAGCCGGCTGGTTCGTGGCTCCGCTCGGCTGCCAGAGCTGATAGCGTTGCTCAGCTATTTGTCTTCATGCTGCCAAAGCAGACATCAAAGGCTGCACAGAAGGCCAAGTTTCAGGGCAGCTGTGGTGTGGGGGTGCAGGGTATGGGAGCATGTAAGGGAAAGGTTAAATAATCCGGGGGCCAGGGAGGTTGCATGTATTTGAAGCCAAGAACATATTTATATATATATATATATATATATATATATACACAAAAAACCTTTACACATAAAGCTGAATTGAATACTGGTTAAATGTGTGATAGTGGCAAGTTAAAAGCTGTACAATTCTTAAAATGCAGCAGCTTATCTTTAGTCCAAATAAGATGCTTGTATCAGGTGAGAGCAGTTCAGTTCAGTTCAGTTCAAAACTTTCAAATCAAACTTTATCTTAGGTATATAGTTAAATTAGAAATCCTTTACTCCCTGCTAATTAATTCCAAATTTATTTCCTTTCATTAAATTGAGGGCCATTTATTATGTCATAACTGCTCTCAAACTTATTCCTCATAACTTATTATTTAATTTAACTTTATTGAATTAATTAATTTGCTCTTAAATATTGTCCTGCTGCATTTCTTGGTGGATGTGAAGGTATTTCAGTTGTATTTGTCTTTGAAACTTTGCTTGTCTTTTTCTGATCCTTGAACGCGAGCGTGGCGTGTTTTGCTGCCGTTCAGAGGTCAAGTTACCTGATGTAACTTTGAACACTTCACTTACCATTTCCGAATGTTATAATCTTTTGAGATTTAAATCATCCTAAACCGATCGTTGTGGAAGTTTTATGTTTCATTATCTACACTCAATAGTTGGACTATTAAATATGCTCCACTGCTCAGAAGAGCATATTTCAGGAGTCTTTGCTGGCGTGTGGCCGCCTTGGATCAGGCTCTCTGAGCTGGCACTGACTCCGGTGTTAATGTGTAACTTCTGATTGGTGAAGCGGCCTGCTGGCCTCATCTGAGTGTTACATTACCTCTAGCTGGCAGGGCGGACTGGAAGCTCTTCATCAGAGTCTGATTCCACAGAATGCCAACAGCGTAGGAACGTGATACAGCAAAGTGGCCGCAGGATCACAAAAAACTGGCCGCAGCTCAGACGCAGGTACTGCGGGCTGCAACTGCAACCCTCAGAGCCATCCTCCATTTAGTGTCCATGCATTTATGCTGCTAAATCAGTGATATAGTTCACAGCAAAAAAAATCCGCAACGCACCTCAGCTGATTTCTCATCACACTTCAACAGTGGTTGCTTCTGAGCTTCATACTAAAAATTATTTTCCACAAACAAAAAACCTTTCCCGCAGAAAATTACCGATACAGCAAAGTTTTAAAGCTAGAAACCAGGATGTCAACTCATTCTGTCATTTTATTTCTCTTACTGTGGCAGGAGGAGGAAGGCAGTGAGGAGGAGGAGGAGGAGGAGGCACAGTTTGGGACTGAGCATACTCTGTCCCCTGTCCACGGCTTTGTGTGTTTCTTCTTGTAGGGAATATGAAAAGTGTTCTGTGTGTCCTTTTTTCAGAGTGTCATCCCTCCTGCCGGCGCTGCACCGGGCCATCTGCAGACAACTGCACGTCCTGTCCCTCCTCGTCCGGCCTGCACGACGGTCGCTGCGTCACCTCCTGCCCGCAGGGCTTCTTCATCCAGGACAATCAGTGCCAAGGTGAGAGCGCACATATTTCAGCTGGTATGTTTGTCAGCACACCAACTGACAAAAATCCCCAGCCCTCGCTTCTAACCTCAACTTTCAAGACAGCCCTGTGAAGCCCTGAGGACTGGAGGGGAAACTCTCCCAACATGTCCTCGGGGCTGGAAGCTGGTCCTCCATGTTCCAGGAGAGAGATGGTGTTCATGTCTAGGATGGCGTTTAATCATTTAAATATGTACCTGATGCTTTTAACTGCAGCACCTTGTGGATTCCTACAGTAAAACAAAAAACAATTACTGTTGTCATAGTTACTAGCAGTGCCTCTAAAACAGTTGGTGCCTCAGTTAGAGTTGTTCTGATACCGACACTAGTTTCAGAAAAGCCTCAGATATGGTTTCAGGTATCGGCAAGTACGCAAGTCTACGCGCCTATTCAGTGCCGCGTAATGTGTTCATAAACTTTATAATGTCTCGGATAAAACTGCACTTTTCCCAGAAATCAATTCTTAGCTTACACAGGAAGTTGCGCTGCGCAGCCACTGGCAACTACTGTTTTAGAGCAGCGAAGAAGAAAAGCTGTGTCCCAATTCAGGGGCCACATTCTTTCTGAGGACGTGGTCTACACAGGCGTGGGCCAGACAGATATGAGACGGTGTGGCCTACGGAGGATTTTCACTTTGTGTCACCATCTTTACTGTTGCGTTGCAAAGCACCGCTCCCCCTACTTAACAAACTTGAGAAAAACTTGAGCTTTTCAGGCCCTTGGTTTTAACAGTTGCACCGTTTAGCCGTTGAACGGAGCTGAAACCCAATACTTAGATTTAAAAGTGTAATCCTTGCGGTCTCTGTCGGTGTTGTTCGCTTATATTTTCATCACTGACACCGAATGAATCTTCAAAAAGGCGACCACCTAGCTACGCCGCTGTGACGCAATTGGTCTTTGAATGCTCTGAAGGATGACGGTAAGTAGGGTTAGTAGTATACGGCTGTTATGGTGTCAGAACATCTGTAGCCTCAACCTGCCTTAATCAAGAATAAACCATAGTGGCTGCACAATATAAGCAACAAAACTTGTTTAAAATGGGAATAGCTTTGGCATGTTACTAGAAAATCTACTGAAAAGTTGTGAGAAGTTGTGATTAATGACGAGTTGAGCTCAGATTTATAGGACAATGGTATAATCACTCATAACAAATTTTCACATTTTTCTTCATATGCGGAGGGAAATTAAACAGATACTGTAAATGAGCCAAATTGTAATTATATGAGAGATGTGAGTTTCTTTTTTTTCTTCTTCTTCTTCTGAAGCTGTTTGAAGGGACTCGGGGGAGTTCCGATCCGATCTCTTTAACGAGTCCAGTTAGTTTTTAGTTTAGTAAGTGTAATGAAAAACACTGACATTACACCAAATTAATTAACGTGACGAGCTTGGGAACGTGTGCAATATATATATATATATATATATATATATATATACCTGTTAAAAATTCAGTTTGTGTTCACCGCAGAATTAGATGCATTTTTATGAAAGGTCACTTGGTGGAGGCTTTTTAACAGTGTGGCGTTAAAGTGGGATCAGTGAGTGTGTTTACTCTGTGAAGCGCAGTTGCACAAATTACACGGTTAATGGTTTAGTTGTGTTTGAAAGCTGCATGTAGAAACGTTCAGGCTAAATTAACAGCACAACAAACACCAGCGGCAGGAAGAATCAAGGTCAGATCGACTCCTGCCTTCTATATAGCACCAAACTGAATGTAGTAAACAAACGTAGATGTATGGAGTACCAGTGCAGTAGCTACCACAGCACGCACACACACACACATACACACACACACACACACACACACACACACACACACACACAATTACCCTCCTCTTTAATGAAAATCCATTGGCTCTAATCTCCCATTCATTACCTCGGCTCAGTTTCTTGCAGGACGACCCTTTTATTTACATCCACCAGCTTCATCCTCGGGTTTTTTTTTTTTTTAAACACGATGAATTTTATTATTTGTCCTGAGGAAAATAAAAACCTGCAGTAAACAGCACCGGATCTCTTAATAATGTTTTTTTTTTGTTTAGTTTTGTTTTTGTTTTTGTTTTGCTCCAGACTTTGGTTGGGAAATTGAAACGGCACGCGCTGATGTCTACCTAGACGGTGAAGAAGAACAATGGGTTTAGATTATGTTCCCCCTTGGATAGCAAAATAAATGGGGTTTGTTTGTTCACTGGTCCTCGTCTCCTTCAGTGCTGGATCGGCTCATTAGAAGCCACCCAGATACCCTGAAGAAGTATTGTATTTCTGTCTTGAAGAGAGTAAACTTTCACCACAAAGTTTTGGTGTTTGTTTTTTTTTAATGCCAGGCAATACAGCAGTAATTTAGTTCAAGCTTCATTTAATCGATATTTTTATTATAATTGCAATTAATCAAATTACTGTGAGTAATGTGAGAAGGATGGCTGATATAATTATCATCAGCTCTCGTACCTCATAGGTTTTTTGTTTTCCGGCACATTTTCTCTCCGTGTTTTCCTCAGCTCTGTTTCCAGCAGCAGCAGAAACCTGTTCCCCACAAACTGACGCGTAAACAAGCTCTGATTAACCCTCTTTATGCCACCAGACAGCTTAAGGACTAAACTCAGAGAGGAAGCTGGTGAAGAAAGAGGAACATCTAGCAACTAAAGAGACAGATGTTTTTTCTGAGGAGCTGAAAAGAAAGTGAACGTTGCATTCACATTCATCAGGTGTCCACAAACAGCCAGTCAGAAGAGAGGAGGCTCTGAGCCTCTCTTCTGATTGGCTAACTGATTTTCTGATTAATCCAATAAAAATAAAGCAGATTTCACGTAAACACTCAGAGAAATCCAATTCTGCAAGTGTTGGATGGTGGGTCCAGGTGGGCGGGGCTTGGTGACTGCTTTGTTGTGACATCACAAAGTTCCAGAAGTCCTGACGGCTGGTTTTAAGGCTCAGTTTCTGAATACAGGCTGTGTGCATTTCTCTTTGGGCTGAGGCTTTGATACTTTCACAGTATTAATATAGAAGCTAGACCTGATCTATAATCACACTACACATGGAGATCTACCTTTATACTATATGGGACCTTTAAGGACTTGTGTTTTGGAGCTTGGTACAGCAACATATGTGTCATCAGTTTTGACAGCAGGGTTTGGGTTTAATGGGTTTTGCTGTTCCTGCTGGAGAGTTTTTTCTCCTTGATAATGTGATAAACAGTGAATGAATAACAACCTCGACCAAATTGTTGTAGAACATCTCTCAATAAAAAACATTATCTGTCTGCTGTCTGCCCCCCCCCCCCCCCCCCCCCAACATCACTGTACTTAATGGTTGTTCCAACAGCGTACAATGTGGTTGATGGTTAAAAACACAGTTAATAATTCTTGGGTAGTACTCAAAGAAAACCTCCATCGTGAATTAATTCATCTCCTACTCCTCCTCTACCCCATTTTTTACCTCATCCTTCCCTGCCTCCTTTCTTTTCTCTTTTCCTTAAACTCTCTCTTCTCCTCCTCTTTCCTCTCTTCTCACTTTTTCTTGCTCCCCCTCTGTTTCCAACCCACTTCTCCTCCTTGCCTCCTCTCCTGTCGCTCCCTTTTAACTTGTGTCACTACTTTAAACTTATTTCTTGTCTAATTTTGACCCTTTTCTTCTGTGTCCTCCACCCCCCAGCGTGTCACCCGTCCTGCCAGACTTGCTCCGGCTCCTCGCAGGCCGACTGCACCTCCTGCCCCCCGCCGGCCTCCCTGCAGAGCGGCTACTGCAGGACGAGCTGCCAAGATGAGCATTTCCTCGACGCTGTCACTAGAGAGTGCCTCAGTAAGTCGGCTTAAATGTGCGTGCGTGCGTGTGTGTGTGTTTGGGTGTGCCATGAGTGCTTGTATTTTTAGCCTGAGTCGCCGCAGTGTGAATGGAACCAGCAACTCCAGTGGGGGTTAGTGCCTTGCTCTGCTTACTGAGCTTCATCAAACACACATAGACAAATCACGTGTACATCTGCAGCTACGATAACCTGCTTTATGCCTGCTGCAGTGCTGCCGACCAGATAAACAGAAGTTAGGAGGGACTTATACGTGAAACCATGATTTCAAAGTTAAAACTTACATAAAACGTATATTTATTTGCTCCGTAATACTATTATCGTTATTATTATTTAACTGCTTTTGGAGGGAAAGGGAGAATATTATTGGAATGATATGATCTAGTACTGGGTTGATCGGATATCAAACTAGCAGATAAAAACGAGCGGCAAAATTAGGTCACGCTATCACGACCACGCCCACTTAGGAGACAGGAAGTGTATACCATTTCCTACCATTGGCGCCGCTTGTAAATTGCGTCTTTGTTGTAGACTGTCTTTGGTTTTGACTGTAGGTGAGTCTCATCAGAAAAGATTTGTTTTAAAAGAATCCACACTTCCTCTCATTTCTGCTGGAGAAACTTTTTATTATAAGAATTTAAATGTTGGAATTTGTTGTTCAGTATGAGATGATGGCAGCACACAAATCCGCCCTTTTTTTTCAATCACTTTCTGAATAATTAAAGAAACACAGCTTCACCAAATCCTTCATCCCAGCTGGTCTCGGACCGGATGCACTCTTCTACCCCAAAAAAACAACAAAAAAAAAACCACCCCAAAAACCACTGAAATTCGTTCCAGTCAGAGCAGTTGGCAGAATATAAAACCTTTCATCAGCAAGTTTACTCACCTACTTTGAGTTATAGCAGCTGTTGACGTCGGCCAATCAGCCATCTGCAAGTAAATGATAAGAAGACGTTGTCTCAGAAATCCTATTTATTTTCTAATAGAAACACTCAAGTGACCGTTTGAGCACTTCATGTCTTGGATGGAGATGAAACTGGTTGAATCATTATTACAAAAAAACGTGTCTTAGAAAAAATCTGCTTCTTTGACTGGAAAAAAAAAAGTTACACGTCTGAGAAGTCCAATCACTAAGGCTTATATTCTGCTTTGTGCATCGCTAACAGTGCGCTAAAGCTAAAGATCACACTTAAAAAATTCATTGTCAAGTTTGAAAAAATATATTTGCCACTGTTTTGCTCCCAATTTGCAAGAAATAAGTATTTAATATTATTCAGAGTCAGAAAAACTGTGAATTCTCCAAAATGAAGATGAAATCATTTAAATTAAAAGCCGCAACATAAAGCATTTCCTGGCTCCTCCCTCTCTACAACAAACTGGGAAAAAAGTTTCTTTCCGTAAACGTACCTCAACCGTGTAATTTAAAAAAAAAAAGAAAAACTTTTAATGAGTTTCTCACTCACAGTTTTACCTTTCAGAGACGCTGTATGTGAAATATCCAGTGGGATAAAGATGAGCTTCTTTAGATCTTCACTAACAAACAGCACAGACAGAAGATGCTTTACAGCTCCCGACACACTGCTCACCCTGCACACACACACACACACACACACACACACACACACACACCCACACACACACGCACATAAAAAAAAATGCTGTTTGTCTTTGGCACACACAAATATGATAAACTACCAGACAGAAGATAAATAGGAAAGGTAATATTGTGAGTGTTTGTGTGTAAAGGGAGCTCCTGCTGTTGTCCTCCCTCTCCCTGCTTAATGAAATGAGTTTTTACCTGTCTGGACCGCTGGCTGCAGATTAAAAACAGGCATGTTTACTCGATGGGAAGCCAGCATGGAAGAGATAGCGGGTGGGGGGGGGGTATAAACACAATCTGAGGGGGCCAAAAAAAAACAGACGAACTGACTTTTAATTACAGGTTTTGATGACATGAACTGTTTGGAGATGTGGATCTGCAATCAGATTTCAGCTCACACACACACACACACACACACACACACACACACACACACACATGTCGAGACATAGGTGATCGCTGAGTCAAAATCAGTACGTGCAGAGGACTGAAGTGTACAAGTGTTAAACAACATGGGGATAGAAAATACATGTGCATGAATAAACACATATACTTGTTTTACAAACATACATGCACACACACACACACACACACACACTCACACACACACACACACACACACACACACACACAACCCTAATCTCAAATAGGTCAAGCTCAGCCAAACTCTAGTTAATAAAAGATGCCTTGTGGCACTTCTGGGCCGGAGAAGTACTCAGGTCATCATTTCTGCATGGCCAGGACGCACATACACACACGCACACACACACACCCGCACGCATACACACATGTACACAAAACTCCCTCTTGAACACTAATTCTCAGACTTGCACATACACTCATACTTTATTCCTCCCTTTTTTAAAATCTTGCTTTACTTTTCCTTGTTTTCTGTCACACACTCACTTTATTTCTCACGCACACACACTCTCTCTACCAACCCAGTGGTACCATCGCTGTTACCTAACCTCTTTAAGGAGATGAGGCTTTTTCGCTCTCAATCACAGTTCAGTTCATACGATAGCGTCCGTCCGAGGCGGACGTCTCACTATCAGCTGTCTCCTCTCGTCCTCTATCCGTCCATATTTCTCTTACGGTCGCTCCGTCTCTTCCCATCTGTGTCTCTCTACAGGAATATTTTATTATGGCCGGCCATTCCCAGCCCCATTGATTCGCCAAATTCCACAAGCGCTGCCGTCCTTAAAGCGCTTTTATGTGAGACTCTGTTCAGGGCCAACACGCTCCATCCTGAACTGCTGCTCATTTGTCGTTTGTGTTATGAGTGTAAACAAGAATCAGACATGTCTGCAAAAAAAAAAAATGACATAAAATCTACAACTTGCAATCCAAACAAAACCTGAATTGAGATGCAAATAATATGATAATTTAGCTGTTCATATCGACCTGAGTCTAATGTGAGAACTCGTATCAGCAGCAGTGTGAAAGAGTTTCTCACTCTCTTCTCTCTTCTTCACCCCCCCCCCACATCTCTCTCCTCTGATGGAAAGAGACTCGGCGTCTGAGCCGTGACGCTGAAGCGTTGAGATCTGAGCTCTCAGAGTCCAAATGAAAGACAGTTTGTGGAACACTAAAGCTCAAAGCTCACAGCCGTGAGAGTTTGCTCTTCGTCATGACTGTGTCCGGAACCATTATTTATAGAGCTTAAAATAGATGCACATGTTGGATAAGAGGAATACATCACCATAGCAACAAGCCATGCCAACACTGAGATAAAAGATATGGGATCTTTTTTTTCTTCTTATTTCTGCCTGATAAATAGATCAACAATCCACCACTGTAACATATTCAAGATAAGATGTCGATGTCTCTTTTCATGCATCTCCTGTGTATTGATGCTGAGGACTGATATGAATTTGACCGTAAAAAGATTTGTCAATGCACTAGTCCACTGAGAATTGTAACTCCTTAGCTTAACCAGAGAGTAAAACGAGATTAGGTCAGAACCTAATATATGTCTGGACTGCCTGTTGGACATAAATGAGAGACACAGACTAAGCCGTGATTTCCGCTGTATTTACTGTAAAACGATCACTCAGAAGGAAAGTTAGAAGAGACAGAATATCTTCTACTCGGTAGACAGGTGCAGCCCTAAGCCCCCGGTCGGCATCCATTCACGGTCCAGTCATGTAGCAGGTTTATTCCCAGTCTTGTTTGAAAAATGTCTCTAAATCCAGAGACAATGCGCTGCAGACTGTAAACACCCACCCGAAAAGAACCTGTTTGCACTAGATACTCCAACTCAGTGACGAGGCACTCGGCTGACCAGTGGTGGAAATATGATCACTCAGTCAGTCAGGGACATTACAGATTATAGGACTGGCCCCGCAGTTGCATTCCAGCCAAAAATTTGACTTTTTCCAGTTATGATTGGGAAACGGATCTGGTTTTTCACATCAGTTATGTCTTTCCCAACTGCCAAGTAGCCACAGGAACAGATTAACTGTTGTGGTTTTTTGCAAAGTGCTTTCCAATAAACTGAGAGTATATTCCAGCTTCAGGGTGGACAAAGGCCAAAATAACAAACCATTTATTTGGAAAGAAAACACCACGATAACCTACCCAACTATGACAAAACCAACATGCAATAACTAACCTCCCTAACTAACATAAACAGGAGAAATGGTTATCGAAAGAAAATGGCAGTCAATGGGAAAAGTTACTTGCAGGCAAAGACTGGTGTGGCCGGTTAGGACAGGAGGTAGATGAGTTTCTCCCCTTGCAGCTCAGCCGCGCCATCTTGGTTCCTTATACCTGAAGAGGACATCTGACAGGAGCCAATCAGCTGCAAGATCCAATGTTGTCCACCAATCACCCATCATCATTTGCATACACGAACACTCATTCACACGTCATGTTAATTTTCAGGCCACAAGAAAAAAAAAAAAACATGCACAACCAAAAAAAACAATATGACCACATTCGTAACAACATCTTTGGCCTTAAACAGCTAATGTTTTATTCTTTTGCTGCCTTTAAATCAATTCATCAGAGGAAATCTGACAGAATCCGTTATCAAATTTACTGAAGTCAAGTCGTACTCTAACCTACAAGCTCTGTATAGATCTGTAAAATGTATTTTTAGTACTGTAACACAGACAGTAGCATTTCAGTGTGACCCTGAGCTGAGACCTTGTTTGATATTTACAGTGGTTAACACTGTAGAAGATTCAGCATTTATCTTTAATCTACCCTGCAGGCATTTCTTTCATCAGACTTAATGGAAGAAAGTAAAAACAATATAAAAACATGGTTGTGGAAATTTCATTTCAACCTCTGCTGACTCTTAAAAGTTCAATTTTTTATACGTTTTAGTGTAGATATATTTGTGGTTTTAAGAACCAAAAACCACCTGAGCGTAGTTTTACATCTCCTCTCTCCAGCTTCTCTCTGGAGCTCCAGCAAGTGAGTGCTCGAATAAAAATACAGCAGATTTCACTTAAAACACTTAGAGAAAAAAAAAAAATCCTGCAAGGTTGGATGATGGGTCCAGGTGGGCCGTGCTGGGGCGTAGCTGAAGGTGGAGACTGTTGTGACATCACAAAGTTCAGGAAATCCTGACTGGTTTTCTGAATGCAGGCTGTGGACTGAGGCTTTGACACTTTCACAGTATTGATATAGAACCTAGACCTGATCTATAATCAAACAACACATGGGAATCTGACTTTATACAACGTAGGACCTTTAAAGAGAACAAATAAAATCTTGACTTTTTCCTAATTGTTATTTTAGGGGTGCATTTAAAACCACTGACTAGATGTGCAAACGACGGGAGCACAAAATATTTTTTGTGGGAATAAATGGGTTAAATCTTTTATTGCCCATGTTTCTCTCCTGAGGAGGACTCGGGCACAGAGCTAATTAGAGATCAATAGAATATGATGCACTGCTCTTTGTGCATAAATGCGATAATAATTTGTGCTTTATCACGTGGTTTTTGTTATTTGGCACCGGAAATGTTCCATGAACTTAATAAAATAGTTACTTTTTCTGTGGTGTAAAAGTCCACACAGAGTTTATCATGTGCTCTTGTCCCTCGTTTGTGGAGCAGAATTTTCAAAATAAGACTTTTGTGTCTCCCAACCTGTTTCCAGACTGATACTTACCCTCACATTATCCTCGACAGGATCAGAACATCTTCAGTTTTTGGGGACTGAGCCGAAGTGAGCGTGAAGCGAAAAGTAGGACTTCTTTAATAGCTGCATCTGTAAATCCGTTCTTTGTTGGGGCGACGTGTCTAGACAGGGTGAAGGCAGCGTCAAGAGGACCACACAGCTTTTCTCTCTCTCTGTCTCTTCTTACGCCAGTAACTTCAAATAAAAATGATGCCCCACTTTTGTTCCTCTTCTCCTTCTGAACTTGCTGCTGCACTCGGGCCCCGTCCCTGAGACGAAACTGCTCAGAGAAAACAAGTTTTATTATGTTTTCAGCCGCACAAAATTGTGAAGAAGCAGCTAATTGAGAGACATTAGAGCCTTGATTTTTCCTGTATGACTCTCGTTAAAGACGTTTATCTCTGCTCTATGTATCTATATATTGGAGATGCAGTAAAAAAAAAGAAAAAGAAAAAGCATGACATAGGATAATGTCTAGTATAAATCCGGCCCACGGGAGAATACGCTCATCCAGCCTGCAAGCCATGCATTTATAACTCCAGCATACCTTTTTATGTGCTTCAAAAATGGTAACTACGCCATAAAGAGGGACTCTGAGGACCCAAATCAATACCATTTTAGTTTTATATTCAGTTTTAGTCTGCTCAGTCAATAACGCCTGACGCCTGAGTTATCTTATCTCTGCTGTGGAGCCATTTGTTTGGCCCCCGGAGCCGTATCGCCTGCAGAGTGTTGGCAGGAGGAATGCTGATACATGTTTTGTTGTAAAGTGATGTGGTATGAAAGGCGTGGATGTGAGATGACAGAGGAAGTTCTTTCCTTCTACTCTGTTGATATTGGCTCCGCTTCAGAAAGGAGCGTATGACTCACCTGGGCAGATGCCATGTTCAGGAGATTCAGGAGTGTAAATTCTATAAGCATTTCTATTTTTTTTTCTCCCAGAGGCAAAGCTGCTCTGGAGGCAGAAATAATCTCACTGTCTGAATTAAATGTTAGCTATTCAGAAATATGCAAGCAGAGACAAAAAATAGCTGTCAGTCACACGAAGAGCGATCAAAACATTTCTCCATTTAATTAAAAAAATGGTTTACGGTGTAGTAGATATATGTAGATGCCTGTTCTTACAGAGAAGTCACTCAATTATGTCTCCTGAAAGAAATGTCTTACTGCATCTACTTCACCAAAGTGGCTCATAAGCAGAAATATGTCCAAAATCCATCATGAGAAATAACTAATCCTAACCTTAGAACTATAGATTCTACGTCTATAATTCCCAAAAAATGAAACCAAATCGGTGTCACAGGAGGTTGACAGCACTTTGAGTAATGCACCTTAAATATACTGTTAGCGTGAAATAGAACCTGACACTTTTCATAAAATATATGTACAACAGGCTCTTTTCCAGGAAATGAACTCATGAATAGACCCAAACCGGTGAAGCTGGGAATCTTGGCTGTTGTCAAATGTAGTTTATTTTTTCCAGTTTCTCACTTTCTCGCCTCCTGAAGCTAAACTGTTCAAACTTGAGACTTAACTTAAGTTCACTTGTGCTCATTAAAACCACAGCCTCTTTGCCAGCGACACCTGTAGCATTGTGTTTTCATTTGTCCGTCCTTCCCATTCTCATGAACGCGATATCTCAGCACCACCCTCAGGGAATGACTTCAGATTTGGCTAAATCGTTCACTTGCACTCGAGGATGAACTGATTAGATTTTGGTGATCAAAGGTCGAAGGTCAACTTCACTGTGACGTCATAATGTTCTGCAAAAACACAGATAGGGAACAGAACAGGAGACTGTGACCATACTTAAACATTAATTCCACTAAAAAATACACTTAAGACCTTTTTATTAAATTCCTTCATAGTCTTGACTCCATGAATGATGTGAGTCTGGAGAGACACGGACGTAAACTGCATCTCGACTGGTCGGCGGAGGCGTGCAACCACGAGGCGTTAATTCTAGTTAAGACTTGAAGGTAAAGTGGATTTTCGCCCTCAGGGCCACGAGACTGATTCTGCTGGTGTAAGCAGAGTATCATCTTCTAAAAACTAATAAACCTGCAGCATATTCTTTTTCATGGGGAATGATACAGTGGAAAAAGTACTAGTCTAAAGAAAGTACAGAGTATGAATAGAAATATGTAACCAGGGCATGGAAACAGAGTTAAATATAACATGCCTGTGTTTACAGGGCAAAGAGATATTTTAAAAAAAACACCTGCTCTTTTTAGTTTATGTCAGATAAGAATAGAAAAAGTAGCAGTAGTAGTTTATTTCCTTCCAGTTTTAGTTTTAGTGTTTATCCCATGAGCACTTGGTTTAAAATCCAGGTTGCTCCAAGTGCAGTTCTTACTTTATTTTAATTTATTTGTCTTTTATTTCATTATTCATTTGAAAATCTTCAGTTTTGTTCATTCGTCCTTCCGCTTGATTGTCAAAACACTTAGAAACTGCATCAACTTGCAGATACATGCAGATTAGATCTCCTGTCGCATTTTCTGATTAAATCCTAAAACGTTGTTGTCACATGGTTTCATATTCATATACTTTGTATATGAATATACAAAGCATCTTTTCTCAATTATGTTAATCCTTCGCAAAAAAACGAGGTGCTTTCGTGGTCTTCTAATACCCCTACGTGATCCACCTCTTTATCTGTTCTCCTCACCTGGCTGACACCCGGCTCCTCACCTGCAGAGCCCCGTTGTTCTCATCTCCAGCGTAGATAATTATCTTAGTATGGATGGATAACTTTAAGGTACCCACCACTGTGCCAGCCAGACACAACCAAGATAGCATCAGATAAAACCACCAGCGGGGTGCTCTTTATTGTTCCACTAATGTCTCCTCCTCCTGGGAGACCCCGCAGTGTGGGGAGGAGGGAGGTGAAGGAGTCACAGGTGTAACACAGACGGATATCAAGAGAGGATACCAGACAGACACAGCATGGCGTCTCCTCTTTCAACTGGTTGTCAGAGTTTCTTTGCTTTTCCAATTATCTTCCTCACAGAGGAGCAATTAGTTGGGTTTGATTGGTGCAAATTATGACCAACCACCAGTATTTCTAGATGAGACATCCTCATTAAAATCTCACTTTTATGGACTTTTATTCAGTGTAATCATTCTTTTCGTAATTGCTCTTGTCTTCATCTGTTTTATTTTGTACGGCTTTGAAGAAGGCTCCTGCAGACTTTCAATCCCCCAAAAAGTTTATAGATTTTTAGGAGAAATAAATACAGATGGAAAAAGTTGGACAGTGTTAGAAATCCTGGTTTTGTAGATACTACAACCACATGAATGAATGTATTCATTACCTCCCTGGCTCTGTTTCTGTCCTCAGATTCATATCCTATCAAAAAACAATGAAGGTCAAGATTTTTAAAGTGGCTCTTATCTTGGATTTAACCACTGACTAAAAATGATTTTGTCATTTGAAGGTCCTTACATAGCCTCTGTGTAAATGTAATGTTTGTTAGCATCTCAGGGAGAGTATGATATTAAATAATGTGTTTCTTCTGAAACAAAAATACAAACAAAAAAACCCTTTTCCATCTCAATGTAGTTTTACATCTCCTCTCTCAGGCTTCTCTCTGGAGCTCTAGTAAGAACAGGTCGATGAGCTGACTGTTTTCTGTGTGATCGAATAAAAATAAAGCAGATTTCAGGTAAAACACTCAGAGAAACCAAATCCTGAAAGGTTGGATGGTGGGTCCAGGTGGGCGGGGCTCAGGGTGTGGCTGAGTGCTGAGAATGACGGCTTTGTTGTGACATCACAAAGTCACCGAAGTCCTGTCAGCTCGTTTTAATAAAATCGTTTCTGAATACTCGCTGTGTTAGTTTTTCTGTGGACCGAGCGCTGTGACACTTTCACAGTGTTAATATAGAACCTAGACCTGATCTATAATCAAAAGAGACATGGAAACCTCACTCACATACAATATGGGACCTTTAAGTAAGTTTATGTAGCAAAGTTAATACAGCAGTGTTTGATGTTGGCTCAAAGTTTATATGTGTGCATTATAATGATATATGAAATATACGCCTTCCTTCCCGTGTGTGTTTGTCCTTCCTGCAGAGTGTAGTCCAGACTGCCAGCGCTGCACAGCAGACCTCCAGACGGGCATCGGCAGCGTTTGTCTGTGGTGCAAAATGCCGAGGACCTGGCTGCTCGGCGATCACTGCGTCTCTCAGTGTCCCGGGGGCCACTACAGCTGGCATGGAGTCTGCATGAGTAAGGACTTCTATTCTTGTGTCTTTATACAATATATAACAAGGTCAGAGGTCAAGAAAGTCACTGCCCTGAATGTAAAATGTGTCGGAAAAATCCGATCAAAGCTTTTATGTTTTATTCATCGGACGGACTTTTTTCAAATGGGGATCATTTGTTGACCTGGAAGGAGTTTTTCTTCACCCTCCTGACAACAAGCAAAGAAATACTGAATTCACAGTCAATGTTAAAAGAAACATTCTGGTGTATAAATAAGTATGTAGCCTGACAGATGGATATTTCCAGGGGTTTTTGCCGTGGAATTGATTTCAGTGCACATGGTCACAGGCTATGGAAGGACTTAAGAAAACAACTTGCAGATACACTTACTGATTTTGTTACGGTGCCCAACAGTACACCAAATCCTTGAATTTCCTCCCAGCTCACTGTCGATGTGTCAGAGAGATTCAAAACAGTGACAACAACAACTGTGAGCTGGAAAGAGATTTTAGGATTTGGAAGATTTGCTATGTTTGAGAAAACTGGTATTAATGTAGTTACTGTGCACTTTCTTTATCGGCAGTTTAGGAATATTTGTAATAATAATAATGATAATAAACTTTGTTTATATAGCACTTTTCAAAACAGGAGTAAGAAAATGATTCACCAACATAGGCACCATTATAATCATTATTATTAATGATAACATCCTCATCATTCTCATCATCATCCCGATCATAATCATCGTCCTCCATCGTCATCATCATCTTCCCCGTCACCATCATAATCATCACTCTTATCATCATCAAAGTCATCATCATCATCATAATCATCATCATTATTATAATTCTCATCCTCCTCCTCTTCCTCCTCCTCATCCTTCATCATCTCACCTCCCCTTCTCATCATCATTCCCATCATCCTCATTATCCTCAATATCACGCGCATCCTCATCCTCCTAATCATTTGCTCACCATTATATTCATTATATTACCTTTGTGTTTATTCAGGCCTGATGACGAATTTCAAGTTAAATTTGCTTTCAGTTTCCAGTTTCCAGTTTTTCTGCAATTTTTTCTGGTGTTGATGATGATTATTATGGAAGGCCCTGGATACAGGAAGTGTGTGGTGGTGGTGCTGGCGTGTGAGGAGCAGAGCAATCTGAGAATGATTAGGCCCTTGATAGTGATTAGTGAGACTTATGAATATGTATTTTTAAACTGGAGAATGAGGCTTTAATCAGAGTTTTACATGCTTCTTTGATATTTCAACAGCTTTTAGTCATCCAACTTTTCTCAGTCCGAGGGCGTAAAAAAACCACACTACTGATTTCATACTGCTTATACTGTATATCTAATATACTGTTTGTATTGCTCTTTCACGATCTTCATCTTATTTAACTCACTTTTTTCAGTTTATTTATGTTAATGAAATGAAATTACTTTTTTTTTTTTTTTCCCAGGATGCCATTCATCTTGTGAGGCCTGCAGTGGGGTGGGGCCTCTCTCCTGTACTTCCTGCCCCACGAACAGCGTACTGTTGCAGTCGGGCCTCTGTGCTCCCAAGTGTCCCCTCGGTTACTACGACAATGGTCACAGGGTCTGTCAGGGTAAGTGGGGATACCTCCGCTGTATCTCAGCCTATAGAGAACATCTGACATATTTAAAGAAGCAGAGATGTCACTACAGGCAAACTAGTAACACCTCTGAGATTACATCAGAGATTACAGGATGTGGCAGGTGATCCTAAATGATTTACAGGCGGTGGACGAAATAATAAAAACGCTAATATGAACGCATGCAGTGGTTGTGTAATAGATGCCAGCTCCTTTTGTTTTTGAGAATCTCATCCACTTTATTTGCTGTACATATGTTTCCTGCAGTTGAAGCCGTATCTCTGTATTTTCTGACACTGCCTTGAAAACATTTAAAACAATGATTTTCAGGCATTTATTCGGGCTGACACATGCTACTACCTGATATTCAGCATAATTTCACTCAACCTTTGCAGCTGCTTTTCGTAACTAAAAAGAACTCGCACAGTGCTTAGCTCTCCCAAGGCTAAGTGAGTGATAGATAATCAAATTGCCAGAGTGTTTTTCATTCAAGTAAGTGGAGTATGAAAATGTTAAAACATGCTTTAAACGCTTTAAATATCTTGAAAAAATATCCTGTTAATAAGCAGGTAAACAAACAGAATCAAATCAACACATCCTTGTTGTACTCTATATTGAATCCTGTCGCCCTGAAGAGATAATTACTACAAATATGAAACTTGTGTTCATAAGTTATTTAGACCAACAAAGCCACATACAGCCAGGATTTAATGATGGCGGGTGATCGTCTCTCCTCTGATCTTATCTCCCATTTTCTCCCTGACCTCGTTGTGAACCTCTTTTGTGTCTGGCAGCGTGCGACAGCCAGTGCCTGACATGTGACATGGCGGGGGTTTGTACGTCCTGCCTCGACCCGGCCAAGGTGCTGCTGTTTGGAGAGTGCCAGTATGACAGCTGCGCCCATCAGTACTACCTCAACACCACGACCCGTGCCTGCAGAGGTAATGCTGCCACCCTCCGTGACAACCCCACACACTGCAGTGGCACAGGGAGGGCGAGGGGAGACACTAAATTAACAACGAGGATATGTAGTCCCCCTTTTATGATATCCATTTATTACTCTCCCTCCATATTGCGTGTACTGCAGTGTGCTACACTGAGTTTATGGGGTCCATCGATCATGTAATAAACTGTGGGACCAGATATGCAAATCCTAAATATTGTGTGTGCGTTCTAACTCACTATTACATCTTCTGGCGCTCCGAGGGTTTGATGAATGAGCCTCAGAGGATCTGTGTCCTGACTGAATAACTTGTCTTTTTTTCCACTGTTCATATAGTAACTGTGTTCATTTAGCCACTAACCAGCCCGGGCTGCATCCACTCAGGCTGAATCTCACGCCGTGTTATTGCCGACTCACAAATAAGACGTGTGGAAAAATGTTTTGCCTCCATTTTTCCTTTGTGCTTATCTCAAAGAAAAATGACTAGATAGCGTTTAAGTTCAGAATGCACCCAGCCCGGCTGTGTTGTCATGCGTTGCAGGCTTAGCGCAGATATCCGCTCTAATTCACAGAAAGCCGTTTCATGTAAAGCTTACTTCCCACAAAGGTCACCTCATAGACTTCCCTTTATCAGCAATTTGGTTCAGTGTAATGAGATTTTTCCACGTCTCAGGGGCCAGAAGGAGCATCGGCCCTGAGGTGGAACCACCACTTCCCATGTCTGTTACGGGATTAGCACCTAAGCTAACTGCTAGTGGCTCGATACACAGTTTGATTTCCTGTGAGGCAGCTGCTGTAGCAGTGCCTCCCATCTCCACAGGTGGTTTTAGTCATCTGACTCGTGATGCTGTTTTCTTCTCCCACCAGCCAGTACCTGGATAATCCAGTGAACCCCAGATGAACCCAGAGTGGTAGAAAGCAGCACTGCTAGCTGCTCTGTGAAAACTAAAAGGGCTTTGAGGAAACCTCTGGGAGCTTTCAGTTCGCAGCCACAGAGGACCTTTCAGAGTTCCCTGAGAGAAAAAAAAAAAAAACCCTCAGCACTTCTACCAACAAGCTACATTCATTTAGCTTTTTTTCTGTGATGTTTTCCTAATGAGCAACCCCGGATTTACCTCTTGGCTCCCTTTGGATCCTCAGTAAAACCCTGTGGAAGCTTCCACTTTTCCATTTTTTCACAGTGGTCGGCTTCCTACTCTACCACTGTTACATAATAATAAAATTAATATAAATAATAATAAAGTTTAAGATGTTAAACTACTTCTCATGTAGTTTTTAAGACAAAATTATGAAAAAATATATAAAAACTCAAATGATTTAAAGTTCCCTTATAGTATAAAGGTAGATCTCCATGTGTTGTTTGATTATAGATCAGGTCTAGGTTCTATATTAATACTGTGAAAGTATCAAAGCGCTCAGTCCACAGAGAAACGCACACAGCATGTATTCAGACACTGAGCCTTAAAACCTGCTGTCGTGACTACTGTAACGTTGTGATGTCACAACAAAGCAGTCACTACTCTCAGCCATGCTCCAAGCCCCGCCCATCTAGACCCACCATCCAACCTGGCAGGATTTGGATTCTCTCTGATTTCTGAATTCTGCTATATTTTTATGCTTTATATTTCGATTCGACACAGAAAACAGTCAGCCAATCAAGCAGAGAGACTCAGAGCCTCCTCTCTTCTGATTGGCTCACCAACCTGTTGTTACTAGAGCTCCAGAGAGAAGCCTGAGAGAGGAGATGTAAAACTACACTGAGATGGTTTTTAGTTCTTAAAACCACAAATATATCTTCTTATGGAGCAACACTTCAAACAAATCACAGAAGTAGAGGAAAATATGGGACCTTTAAACAAAGGTGGTATTTTTTAGTATTATCAGTTAGTATCATGATATCAGTTAATTAGTTCATTGATCAATCCTCTACTTTACTAAAACCAACATATCTCCAGGCCCAGTGTCTACAAGTGATGATATTTATGCTTATCAGACAATGTATCCTAATGAGTTTGGTGATCATCTGATAGTTCTTGATCTTTACTGAGCGATAATAAATCTGCTGAGGAAAGTCCCCATTTATTTACTTAGTAATCCATCTTATTGGTTTGGTTTTCTTTACAAAGAGCATCACATCCTCACAGAGCCGCTAGCATGGCTGTAGGCCCTTTGGCATGTCATTGTTATAATGATAATGTGTTTAGCATAGCACTGTATGCTCTGTATAATAATCTGTGTAATTGCTGCAGAGTTTTATTTGTCCTAATTGTGTTAAATTTTCTTGCCAATATTAATGTGGAACACAAACAGAGCAGATGTGCAGGTGAAAAGCGAGAAAGAGACAAATGGGTTTAAAATAAATCCCCTGCTGAAAAAGAGTTTATTAATCTCTCTCTCTCTCTCTCTCTCTGTCTCTCTGTCTCTTTCTCTCTCTTTCTTTCTGTTCTGCTCCCACCTTTTGCTCTCCCCTTCAAAATCCCCTCACTTCTAATCCCAATGTCCCCACACACACACCACCTACTCCTGCCTTCCCATCCGTGCTGTTACCAGAGTGCGACTGGAGCTGCAACGCCTGTAAAGGCCCTCTGCGGACTGACTGTCTGCAGTGTATGGAGGGTTACGTGCTGCAGGACGGAGTGTGCACCCAGGGGTGCTCCCCAGGCTCCTATCGAGAGGGAGACAGATGCCTCGGTCAGTCCACCAACGCATGGTGCAGCTATCTGCAGCTGTTGCTACTGTAGCTGCATGTATCTATCCTTCAACTGTTCCTCTTTTATTTTTTTATCACCTATTTCTTATTAAAACAGTTAATCAGGGGACCCACAAGGTTTCTTGAGAGCCTGAGTCTGAGTCTGAGCACTGATGGTGTTTCTATGAATCTTCAGTTTACTGTACTGCATATTATGGTGTAGTTTCTCATGTGAGGACCCTTAGGCTCAATCCCATTTCACCCACCTACCACTCAGCCCTACCCCTCTGTTTGGCTCGTTCAACCTCAGGCTCAGGGTGTCCCGATTCTTGTTGAGATAGAGGGGTAGGGTGAAGTGTAAGGGCTAACTATCCCTTCAAGGGGCACACTTCAAACAGAGTGTTATGAGATATTTCCCAGAATGCCTTGCGACTCCCCGGCAAGATGGCTTGCGGAACCGAACCAAGCGACCGAATAAATTCCAAAATGTAATTTTCTCCGTCAGTAAAGATTTGAAAATTACAACAACCATTATATCGTTTTAGTTTAATGTTGTTTCAATGAATTATGATCCACACAAAAAAAATTCTCGGTAGCCATTTAGCTAACGGTAACGTTAGCTAACATTAACGTTACATCTTTAATACTGATTTGTGCATTAGCATCGCTAACAATAGCCTGGTGATATAGCAGTGTTTTTTTTCTTCAATTGATCGATTGATGCGTGAAACTGAAGTTGTGAAAGAATTGCGTTTGTCCGTGATTTTCACATTTTGACAGCATGTTGAATCTTACGTCCGCTTACGTAAAAGCCATCGGAGGGTACTGATGACGTTTCGCATTCTTCAGGGTAGATTTCAACCACTACCCTTTGTAACTCAGTTCCAAGGGTCAAGGGGTAAAAATCAGAATTGGGATTGGGCCTTAAAGTGCTTTATAGCTCCTGTTTGTATCTGAGCTGCCATGTACAATACAAACATTATAATACAATAGTAATACATTCAACATATGCAAGCTGCTCTCCTAAATGAGAAACCTCCATCATTAAAATGTAAATATAATCCACAGAAAACTGGAGCAACAGCTTCTTATCACTTGGATGTCACTTTGGCTTAATCCATGTGTTAAATGCTTTCGGTGTCCGTGTCTCTGCCAGGCTGCGATGAGCACTGCGTGGAGTGTCAAGGTCCCGGACAGTGCCGGCGATGCCAGCCTCCGCATGCCACCCTGCAGGGTCAGTGCGTGCTCGACTGCGGCAGAAACTACTTCCTGGACGCCTCCTCGCAAGTCTGCAAACGTAAGCTTTTAAGCTTTGTTTTTATCTCTATATTTTGTATATAATATTTTTTGTATAGGTGTGTGCAGCATGATTTCACAATATAGTATCTGTGCCCGGTCAGGATATCAGTTTAGCTTTAATATGAGGAATAAAAAAAGGTTGAGATTAAAGTATAGAATCTTATATCTTTTGAATTTACGAAGGTCATAGCTTTCAAAACATAACTTCTAACACTCTTGACTAATTGATCGTCACTAGCTTGCTCGTCTGACTGTGCGCTGTGCGATGGGGTCGGACTCTGCCGAGCTTGTCGCGACCAAACCTACCTCATAGAGGGATACTGCACCCCCGACTGCGGACATGGGTACTACGCCGACCAGAAGACCAGAACCTGCCACGGTAATACCATCATGATGGTTCTGCTTTCATTTTAGGAGTTCACTTTTCGTGCTAAGTCATACCATCTTTGTTTACTCACTGGGATGACGTAGTTTTTATGGCGACAGATTAATGGAAAGGTTTCTCCTGACGGTCTTTGCACAGGTTGATTCTACATATAGGTCAGAGCTAATGAGCTAATTAATGACCTGTCAATCGCACAAAAATGGCAGTGCCCAGGGGAGATTTGAAACGTCGCAGTTATTGCAACATACAGCACACAACAGCCAAGTATAGGAGAATGTCTCTGTGTTTCTACGTCTATTATCTCCCTTCTTCCCTTTCCATTTCTCTGCATGTTTATAAAGTAGTGCAATCTCAGAATAAGCACAATTTCTTTTTTTTTTTTTGCTCAAGTTTGAACGTTTATATTTTTCACTTGTGTTTTTCTTGTAGGTAACTGTCTATAATCAGCTTTAGAGCAGAGAGTTTGAATCAGGAAATAAAGAAGTAGAGTTTTCTAAGGCTTTATTATTGTGATGATTCCACTGGTTCCTGCTTAAGACCGAAAAAATAACCGCCATTTAAAGCTGCATTCGTTTCTTTTTTTCTTTTTTCAAGAAGCAACCGAATAACAATCAGACAAACATGTAGTAGAATATTTTTATAACCAAATATTTGAGAGAAAACAATTCAGCAGATGCCGAGCATCATTTAGAAGAGTCGTGTTTCCAACCACCTGATGAATGTACGTATAATATTCACTCTCCTTTTTGTCTCCGCAAACTCCTGAAGCTAAAAAACAAACCTCCGTAGAGCTGCAGGGTTTGTGATAATTCTCTGTGGGTTCATTGCTACAAGTTCACATTCACATTCACATTCACATTCACGCGACTCAAATGTCTAGTGTTAAAATAGAGAAACTACTGATGAGTGAGGTTCAAAAGCAAGAAGAAAAAAACTTACAAATATAATTACCGAAGGCCAATAATGTAGTGACAGTAGTAAAAGTATAATTCTGCTTCTTCCTTGGCTCCACTTTTAGCAGGAATGTTTTTTTTTTTCATTCTTTTCAGCCGTTAGAAATTTGGAGAACAGACCGCCAACATTAACTGTCTGACATTAACAGCTTCCTGTCAGTAATATAATAATTGGTTCTCCCGAATAATACTGGGAAATGAAAAAAGACGCTGTCTGCAGAGTCGGGTCATTAGAGGCGTCTTGTACTTTTTACTTTCTGCTTTCATGTTCAACAGCGGATGTCAACCTGCAGGCAGAGACGCCCCAGGCCGTCAGGAGAGCCACTGTGGCTCTGAGTTGATTTTTGAAATGTGACAAAGCATAATTCTAATAGAGAAATATATTATCTTGTGGCCTTTGTGATAAATGCTTTCTTCTTGTGAAATAATGAACATTTTTCCAGCCTCTAGACTTCAACTAATGCACGAGTTAATCATGGGAAATAGCCCAGAAAGAAATTGCTTTGTTATTTATTCATTTATTTATTTTAAATTTTTTGCCAGTCAAGAAAAAAAAAAAAAAAAAAGTTGAGAAACTATAGCTTTAATTTATACACTTTATTCTCATTTGTGAGTTTAATTATATGGCCGGAAGTTTCAGATTTTAGAGTGCCTATTGGCATCATTAAGGGGAGATATAATGAGATTACAAAGTGGCCTCTCAAAAGAGCTGATCTTTAAAAAGTTCCTCAACAAAGTCACTTCCAATTAAAGTCAACTTCTAAAATGCCACGCCAAGACCGAGATGCCTCACTGGTATTTCACCAGCCAACTCTCCCCCACACACACACACACACACACCTCCTCTTGTCCTCGTCACACACTTACAGCTGTAATTTTAATTAGATACATTTAAAGCTGTAAAAAGCATGAAAATGTATTAATTAGAGGCTGTATTTTTCCACACTGTGTTAGGAACGTTTTTTTTTCCTACTTCATTATAATTACAATTTAAGTATGCAACCTGGAGTTGTTGTTGAAACAACTTTTTTTCAGTAAATGTTTCCTCACTTAATACATTTAAATGTTTTATTTCAATCACATCTACTATAATGAAAGTAATTGGACATTTCATCCCAAAACTTTTAGTTCACATCTTTTTATTTTTATCTATTTAAAAGTGCGTGATGAAAACAAGGCAAAGAAATGACAAATACTCCTGGGTAATTAATTTCACTCTTTTTCTTTCTCATTCTGTTCTCAGTGAACATGCACCCGCCCACGCTCCAGGTCAACGGTTCCCTGCTGGTTCCCCTTGGCGGTTTCGCCCCACTGCCCCCTACCCTGCTTCAGGTGAAGGACCCCGACAGCCCATCTGAGCGGCTCATCTTCCAGCTCGTCCAGAGCCCGGGCAACGGGCGGCTGCTTCTGCTCAGAGGGGAGGAAGGAGAAGACAGGGAGAGGAGAGGGAAGGCGGGCCGAGAGCTGACCAGGGATAACACCTTCACTATGGAGGAGCTGAGAACCGGCCGGGTCCGGTTCAGGCATCAGAAAGACAAAGCCAGGTGAGTGGATCTGATGTGGTTAGACAAGAGGTAGAAAGAGTTTTCTTGGGTCCACGATGATTTTTGCTGTGAAACACCTGGACAGACTGGTGTCACATACAAATATTTCCAGCGGTTGTGGTGAAATTTTAAAAGCAGAAAAACATCTGAAACCTCAGTGGTAAACCTTGGTGGATGCACCAGATGTTGAACAGTGATATAGGGAGGGGTACATTATTTAACACAGGCACAGACCACTTTCTGCTGTACACCCACAGGAGCAGGAAATAAACTGGGAGGTAATGCCACAAGATGTCTCTGATATAGCATCAAGCTTGCGTGTGTGTGTGTGTGTGTGTGTGTGTGTGTGTGTGTGTGATGCAGGAAAGGCAGGAAATCACAAATTAAAGTAGAATATGATACGAATTCAAAAGCAGGAAAACCCAATGAGTCCTCGCAAAATAACTGAAGATAAACAGATTGGTAGCGAGTAAAAATGAGAACAGTCATTCAGTAGAGTGTCTTGGTGAGTAAGTTGTTGGGTGTGCAGAACAGCTTCAGTGCACAGTCCCCATGTCTGTGGAAATCTACTGGAACAACGGACTCCAGAGGATAGTTGGTGTTTTGATTAAGGTTGTCAGAGTGATGTCTGATCCTGACTGACACTGTGATGCGGGTCAAAGCCGTGTCTGCCCTCGCTCTGAATGGGTCGGCACACATGAGCCGACCCTCGTTTACAACCTCCTGATCTTGATTGACGTGGGTCAACTTTCCAATGAATGGGCTCTTTGATGTAGGCTGCCCTCCTGGTTGAAGTGTGACAGTACAATTTACTGTAACTGTTGCTTTTTCTACAAATATAAGAGATGGAAATTTATTTAAAGGTCCCACATTTTCCTCTTCTTCTGTGTTTTATTTGAAGTGTTGATCCATAAGAAGATATATTTGTGGTTTTAAGAACCAAAAACCATCTCAGTGTAGTTTTACATCTCCTGTCTTAGGCTTCTCTCTGGAGCTCTAGTAACAACAAGTTGGTGAGCCAATCAGAAGAGAGGAGGCTCTGAGTCTCTCTTCTTGATTGGCTGAATTTTTTCTAAGTTATGGAATAGAAATAGAGCAGATTTCAGGTAAAAACACTCAGAGAAACCAAATCCTGCAAGGTTGGATGGCAGGTTCAGGTGGGCGGGGCTTGGTGACTGCTTTGTTGTGACATCACAAAGTTCCAGAAGTCCTGACGGCTGGTTTTAAGGCTCAGTTTCTGAATACAGGCTGTGTGCATTTCTCTGTGGACTGAGGCTTTGATACTCTCACAGTATTAATATAGAAGCTAGACCTGATCTATAATCACACTACACATGGACAGAGACCATGAATGGGTCTGACACCGGTTGACGGAGCATCAGTAAACCTGTCATACTCATGTCTGATGATCACGTCACCTCAAAGTTTTCGAGATGTTGATGGAGATCTGATGACACTGAAGTTATTTACGTTTCCCATTATATTAATTCAGTTTTCCCCTTCAATTTGTCACCTGTCTGCACAACAGTACACGGGTGTGTTTTCCCCCACACTATCCAGTTTATACCCATCACTTAAAATGCATCTGGTGTTAAAATAAAAGTATCCTTTCATTATCAAAGTTGTGACACCCGCAACCTCTTTTTTGATATTTATCTTTATTAAAGTTGACATCAAACACTTTGGTCTCCCTCCTCCTCATCCACGAGTGTCGTGACATTTCATTTTTTTTCCCCCTGCTCCAGTTATTGTCTGAGCCGCCTGCCGCCTGTTTGATTTATGCGGCTTCCTGGCTGGAAAGTTCATTTCCATTAACCTCCCCATAGATTGGAGATGCATTACATTTACACGTTTCAGTTAATGTTGCCAAATTTGCATATTCTGCATTTCCACTGTGTTTGACCCCAGTCTGATTACCCAGAGGATAAAAAAGAGGAGCCAGTGCTCCTCACTACAGCTGCCCTGCTCTGGCATCTTCCCTGTGACAAATCTGTGGCGTCGTGGCGTCCGTTCAGCCAATCAGAACTGTCATGTTCAAAATGTTAGTCCATCCTGACTCAGCTGGTCTCGGGTTTAAAATGGCAGCATGCCAGTGAATTAGAAAAATATGGTCCGCTGCCCAGTTTTTGAGCCATTGGATTAATGGAGACAGTTAAAACGTAAAATCCTAAATAAGATTAAATCTGCATATTACAGCCATATTTTTCAAATTATGTAGAGTGGGGGATAATGCCTGATGACACAGAGCCAAACTCAGATGCTCTCAGGTTTGATTCCCCCTTTAGAGTTGAGAGTGACAAAAATGTTGTCTCTCTCTCTCTCTCTCTCTCGCTCTCTCTCTCTCTCTCTCTCTCTCTCTCTCTCTCGAGCACAAACACACTGCAGCGACTCACATACAACAACAGATAAAACATAATTACGTCTGCCAAGGAGGTCATGTTTTCACCCGTGTTTGTTTGTGTGTCAGCAAGATTGCTCAAAACGTACTGAACTGACTTGCACCGAACTTGGTGGAGGCATGAGCCAGTTTTGGTGCCGATCCTGTTAAGAGAGGCTGATTTACGCTGAGAGCTCAACGCACTGCAACTGAAGAAAACACATGAAAACAGACAAAACACAAACAAATTCAGAAAACATCTACACCAGAAAAGTGTTGAAACTGGCTGGGATATGTTGTAATACATCCATGTGCGCGTGTTGTTCAGTGCTCACAAAGCGTTGAGCAACAGGTGCGTCCCAGCAGGACGTTTTCTGTATTTGTTTTGTGATGCATGATGCTTCCTCTTTTCTTAAGATGCAGTGTGTTGAGCTCTCGGGGCCACCGTACATTTTTCCACAGTCTCTCAGGAGATATTGTTTGGATCTTGATAAATAAATAAATAAAAAAATCAGACATGTTTATGGCATTGATGTCTATGAGTTTGTACAGATTCAGATAATAATCAGGATCTGACGGACGTGTGTGTGGGATTGTTTGGCCTTGGCAGATGTATGCTCTCTGCCATTCTAGTGTGGCGGGGGCGAGGAGAAGTCAACTCATTTCAGGTTTCAAAAGAAGGTACTTTCACTCGTTATTGCCTCTGCAGAACATGACACATGTCAAGACACAGACACAATTTGTATTTTATATTTGGAAGGGCACACTGTACTATTGGGAAGTATTTATACACACATACACACAAAGATCAAATGCTTTTCCATGTTTGTCTCAAGGCTGCAATGAAAAAAATCCATCTCTCATCCATAATGAATACAACAAATATACATGTCACATTTATAACATGCGCATAAAATGAGATTTAAAAGTACTATGACATTTTTTTTCCCCAGAAATACATCCCTTATGTTATTTTAATAAACCGTCCAATACATCTTTAATGCGTTGTAATTATTCCAACCATGACAAATGCTGTAAAACTGTGACAAATTACACTTTAGTTGCCAGAAATTGTAATTTCAAAAAGAAGAGTTTTATTATTGTTGAAAAGCACTGCAGAATGTGTGATGTGAGGGGATGAATTTTAAAGAGAAACAGCTGCAGGACACACGGAGACGCTGCCCCAGCTCGAGTCAGGCGCTGAAAAAGGTATCGACTGTCGAAGCTGGAGACTGTCGGAGACTGGGACCCCATTTACACTGAGTCACTTTGTGCGTCTTGGGTAGATTAGATCGCTCTCCCATCTCAAAAGAGCAAACTATAAAACGCATTCAAGACGGACTGAAAATCTGATTGTTCAAACCCGATTTCACCAGAAACAAACCTCCAGAAGTCACATTAAAATCCCTCTGAAATGAGCCGTTGTTCTCTGTCACATTAAAGACGCAAGGAAGCAAATAGTTGTTGTTGTTGTTCTTCTTCTTCTGGTGTTTATATCAGTTACAGAGCAGCTGGAGGTTCATTACCACCTCCCTCTGGACTAGAGGAGGAGGATCTCATCAACAGAGACACACAAATGAGTGTAAATTAAGAAACAAGTCACTTGATACAACAAGTGTAAATGGGCCCAAGTCTGTGCTCCCAGTATAATAAGGTAGACAGTACATATACAGGTGGGGAACAAATTAATATAACTGTGATATTTCCATGTGAAGAAAGCTACTAACAGACCTTTATATATACTTTTTTAATGTTTTTTCCTCAGTCGTCACTAATACCCACTTAACCTGCTTAGTCATGTGGTGTTCAGCTGCAGGTGGCCATGTCCCAGCTCCAGCCCCAGAGGGGGTTGTGGGTAATAAGCCTTGTCTTTGATGGTGCTGAGGCAGCGCGGTGAGAGGAGATATTGGTGATGATGAGAGTGTGTGAGGAGGTGGGCTGGTGTGTGTACGTTCATGTGCATGCGTGCGTGCGTGCGTGCGTGCGTGCGTGCGTGCGTGCGTGCGTGCGTGCGTGTGTGTGTGTGTGTGTGTGTGTGTGTGTGTGTGTGTGTGTGTGTGTGTGTGTGTGTTACTGCCCTCCACTCCCCTAGACAGCACTGGGGTGATTAGGTCTAATGACTACACACTATGTCAGCCTCACAGGACTCATTTTCCCAGAAACCTGCAGGGTTACCTGAGGGCTGCTTCCCAGCTCGTGTTCATTGCAAGAACAAGAGAGAGAACCAACTTTAACCTCTTTCTGTCTTTCTGTCTCTGTCTTTCTGCAGGACCGGTGAGTTCACCTTGCGTGTCGCTGACCCCCAACTGTTTTCTCAACCGGAAACCGTCCAAGTTCAAGCTGTGTCAGTGCAGGTACGGTCGCGAAAACACACTCTCTACAGCTCTCCCCTCATTTATTCAGGCACTCTCAACATTAACATTTGAATATCTCTTTATTATTACTTTAAAACACATTAACTCAACAAACCCGTTTTAAAAATGCAGTATAAACTTGCATGACTTTGAACTGTTGCATCATTAAATGTAGCTACATATGGAGATATCTAATACAATCTAATAAGAAATTAGCAGTTTTCTCCCATTGCGCATGATGCTGCAAACATGAACACTGAAGAGTGAAGACATTGCTTGACATTAAGTCTTTAGTTTCCAACACAGCCTGCTACTTTTAGACTGTTGTGCTCCGAGGGCGTGACGTCTTTCTTTTGGAAGTTTCTCAGCTTGTAGCTAATGGATAAACTGACACAGCCAGAGGTAAATATTCACCTTGTGTGAACAAATTAAAGAAACTCCTTTTTAGAATCTCTTTTTTTTTTTTTGTCTGTGCTCTGGTGATTTGTACTGTTTTTATAAGTGGGTCAGAAACACTCTGAATATTTGCCCATGGCCTCTTTGACTGTCCTACAAAATCTCACTCTGCCTCAGAAAGCTCTTGGCTTTCACAAACTTCTTTGTGAGTTTTTGACAGTTTTTAAAAAAAGCTGTGGGGAAAATGCATCTGCATTTGCATCTGATAATACAGCTAGATAGTGTATTTACCTGGTAGGCTTGCTAACACGATCTCATTATAGCTAAACACACCATCAATCAGATGAGTCGGAGGCTAAATAATCATTTGCCTTTAATACAGGATAACAATATTGAGAACCTCCTGTATGGTTGCCATGCCAACCCACAGGCATAAAGTACAGAGACATGTACGTTACTGGGTTGGAGCCGTTTCTCATGTTGCCGCATCATCCTGTGACGAGACCCCGCCCAACATGGAGTGACGCCCGGAGCTGTAAGTGGCCGACGGCGGCCTGACAGCAGGTCGTGGCCGCTGTCGAGGCGACCTCTGCTTTTGGCACAAATATGTAAAATAATGAGGAGCGAGGGATTAAAGCCCCCCCCCCCCTCCCTGAGATTGGTTGATGGGTTAGTGTGACAGCTGTGTTACTCTGCTCTGTGCCTGTGTGACCCAGAGATAAACAGAGAGACAACGAAGCTGAAGAGACTAAAGTGACAGATGGCTGACACGGCATAGCAGAGCCGAAAAAACCTGCCTAACAATCACACATCACGATGTAATTACCTGAGTGGAAAATGTCTCATTTGTCTTTTATTTGAAAAAAACAAAGTCGTCCAAATGTGTCGCTAAGCGCAGATTTCCAAACAAAATTCCTCTTTAAAAGGCAGCTTTGGTATCGTTAAGTGTATAAGTATAAATAATACATAAAAACGAAATAAACAACTGAATAAACTTGACTCAGAGCGGCTCCTAAAAGCCTTAAATAGGTGGAATTTAAACAGCTGAGACAGTGTTTAGTGCCACATCCATGTCGGCCTTTAGCCAAACAGTGCAAACTGTTGTATTTCTCAAGGTCTCTGTAGTGATAAAGCAAACTTTATGAGCATACGTGACTGATTTCTTAAACTTGAGTTGGACTCTGAGTAAATGAGTGCTGTAGACACAGAGCTCACAGAGCTGTTTGCAGGCGGTGATTGAGTGGAGCTACAGTATATGGGTGCACTTAGGGCAACTGCTCAATTACAACCATCACTTGATTAACTTCCTCGTTCAATATTAGCAGAATCAGCTTGTGAGGAAAGCACGGTGATTTACGCGCGTAACACGACACAACCTCGGTGACTGTGTTTAAGACTGACAGCTGGTTGAGCGTTTTTTTTTTTTTGTGCAGCGCTTTTATTACGCCAGGGCGAGATTAGTTCATCTCTATAGCCGCTGATTTTCTCTGTTTAATACAAACACAACACAAACACGTCGAAACATCAAGCCGATCAGAAAACACCCGAACCGGTCTTCTCTTCAACAGTCATCCGGGTCGTTCTGAGGACGCGGCCAACGTTATTGGTGTCTTTTTCAGTCTGGAGTTTTCAGGAGTTTGTTGGATTCTGCGAGATGAGACGTTGATCTTTAGAGACATTAGAGAAAACAAATATCGCCTCACTCTGAGCGACTTTTCTCACTCCGAAAAGAAACAACGTAGGTACAAACGAGTCACAGAGAGAAACACAGAGTCTCGAGTGATTGCTCCTTTCATTTGACATCAGAGAGCATCACAAACACTGATGTAACCTTCAGTGTTCCCGTTGTTTACACCCTTGTTGCAAATTCACCTTTGGCCTTTTCTTGAAATTGTAGATCTTTTCTGTATTTGTGCATTTGTCTCACACAGAGTCTCACCACCTTCTTCTTTTTTACCACAGCTTTCATTAGACTTATGTGCATTTTTTAGCTTTTTATGTCATTATCAGCAACAGCACAGACTGTTTGTTGTTGAACGCTGCACTGTTGAACAGATTGACTCGAAGGCAGCACGGTGTGGAGAGAAAAAAAAAAAAAAGACCATTTGTGCTTAAGCAGCCCTCCTTGTATAACTAAAAGCTTGAAAGGAAAAAAAAAGAATAAATAGTTGATTGAAACCCCCATCAGATCCCCAGCCAGCGGGCACTTTAGACTGCATTAGCCTCAGGAATGAAAGATCTGAGCTGCAGATAGCCCCCCCCCCCCCGGTTCTGACAGGAGTGGGTGCTTCGTTTGAAAAAAGAAAGAAAAGAGCCTGATACCTGCTCATGGCATATTATTTTGTAGCCAACATTTTCATCTTAAAGTTTCTGAGACGTGTGACTTTGCTCGGGTGAAATCCTGCTGCAGACACTGAGCTGTGAGTCAACACCGAGGCGTCGTCTACCTCGGGTTTTTTGGTGTCTATAGGTCCGTGCGCTATACTGTATACAAATGTACTATACTTCCGCTATACTTCCTTTTTTTTGACCGTGGGTTCAGGTTTAAAGGAATGCAACAGTCGTGTTTCGTGACAGCTTGACACAAAAACATGAAAGGACAGTTGCAGATAAAAAAAGGCATTGTTACAAACCGAGAGGCTCACAGGCAGACGGGGTTGAAATTGACTTGGGAAATGCTGCCACTCTGCCTGTCATGTCTCTGAATACACATACGCACGAACGCAGCAGGAAAAACAAAACAAAATAAAGAACAAATGAAAAAAAAAAGAAAAAAAACACCTCAGGAAACAGCACAAAAAAAACCAAAAAGAAAAATCTTCTTGAAGTGCTGCTGAGCCCCAAGGGCCCCATGGGTGACGACAGCTCTCTCCCAAATATGAACGTCACCTCTCCCTCACCTGTGAGGTGAGGATAAGAGGTTAGCCCTCCCACCTGAGCGTGCCTATGTTTGTGTTTGTTTTGTGTCTGCCTCGGGGGGGGGGGGTTTGCTGGTTCCCTTCAGTGAGCTAGCGTGTCTTTGCACGATTTAAAAGCAGAACACACACACCCACTTCCAGCCCCCACTTGTGCTTTTCCAAAAACCTTTTGTTTTTCCTCCTACGAGTTGCAGCAGTGACGACACAGGATTTAGGTGGGTGCCCGAGGGCCCAGTCGCCTGTCTCTTGGAGATAATTCCTCTGACGTCTAAATTTTTGTCGCCAAAACAGCCCCCCAACAGAACACAAAGGGGTGGCAAAGGGGCTGCGGATAACAACATGCTCCCTCTGAGTTTTTAAGCTTTGTTTCAGCTCTGTGTCTCGCAATTTCAGCCAGAGATCACTGCGGTTACGAAGACAAACAGTGTGGGAGTCATTGTTTTCTCCGGCGCCAGCTTGTTTTGTGTGTGTTCCCCACTTTGCTGTGAAGCTGCTGCCGTTATGTCAAAGAGCTGGAGCTCGGCCAACAGCCGGCGAAGGCGACGAGTTGGTCCCGAGCCCCGAGTTTAGGGTGAGCAACTCAGAGCTCCCCACCTGACGACCGGTTTGATTTAGGGGGCCGCGGTGGAGGAGACAGCCCCATGCGTCTCTACCTGTGCCTCCATCGCTGCCAGGTTGGGCCGCTAACAAATGTGTTTGTCGGGCGGGTCGTATTAATATGAGCTGCATCCACGCCAGCATTTACTTTTTGTTTTCTGTGTTACATATTCAAACAAACACACAAGATGCAAAAGCACTTCTATCTTCAAGGAATTTTTTTTTATCGACTAGTTCTAAAGTTAAAAGTTCATGTTTACGTAGTTTGTGGGAAAATGTTTATTTTAGTGTCCGAAAAAACTGGAAGAACAGAAGTACATTCTTTATCCATAGACAACTGTGTAAACTAACCAACCATTAAAACGATGAAATTATGATAAAAGTGATTCTTTAATGTTGCTTAATCTCTTTTTAAGAAATGAAAAATGTGCAGAATCCAAGTACTAATTATTTTCCCAGAGAAGGGAGGATGAGCCTGACGAATATCCACATTCTGATCCTCAGTCACTTTATTCCAAACGCAGAGGTACAAAGAGACAGAGACAGACACACGGTCATGCCCTTGCTCGCATTAGGACGCCTCCCACTCTCGCCGGCGCTCCGAAAAAAATGACTTTGTTAGCGAGATGAAACTTTCCTCCAGCCGCGGCGAGACTGCAGGTGCGGCTGAGTGCAACTTAATGAGGCGCCCTGCTCAACCTCCCCCGTACCTTCATCTTCTTCATCTCCTCAGCGGCAGGACTGCAGGGCCCCCGTGCCCCGACTCTCCGGGAGAAAATTCATCATCCGGAAAAAAAAACAGGGTGTTTTCGGGGAGGAATTGCCTTCATGTCTTCATGCTGCGCTCTCAGCCGGCCTTTATAAGTTTTTACAATTTCCAACACTTAGACTTTGCTTTTTACCATAAAAACAAGTCGTTTCTTTCTGTCTAAATCTAATCTTTCTTCTCTGTTGTATCAAACCATGTCCTCACTCTCAGCCTCTCTTCCTTTCCCTTTTCTCTTTGAATCGTTTCCAGCCTCCCAGGGTAACCGCTCTCACTCCTTTACCCGTGGAGGGCCTAGGCGCCCTGGCAACCATCACCAAGTCGGTCCTGCAGGTTGACGACCCAGACAACCCGGCTGACGTTCTGGTAATGGTCATCGAACCGCCCCGGCACGGCCGGCTGACCCGCGTCCACGGCGACCGCGCACTCAGCAGATTCAAGCTGGAGGAGCTGTCGCGGGAGCAGATCCAGTACGTGCACAACGGCTCAGAGGGGACGGAGGACGGCGCCGTGCTGCAGGTCAATGACGGCCACAGCTACAGGAATGTTCTCCTGCAAGTCCACATCAATCAGAAGGTGGGATGGGCACAGGGGCAGTATGGGAGATTAATGCTTCAGGGCTGATGATTGATGTTTGTGTGGTGACTTCATGCTTTTTCACAATAGCAGCTGATCCTGCATCTAACCCGCATTAATACTGAAGGAATCGGTTTATTTCATGTTGTGGCACAGGTCTAGAGTCTCTTAAATAACTAGTTTCTAGGACAGAGAGACTAAAACTATTTTTCTCGTAAAAGAAAGAAAAGTTCTGCTTGAAAAACTTCTACAGTGACTGAGGCTTAGACACGAGTGCAGTGAAAAAGAAACAACAAAAACTGAGATGCTGCAAACATCAAAACATTTTTCTGAATTTAAACAGCAAATAAATAATTAAAAAAAAACAAAACAACCAATATACTTTTAGATTTAAAGACTACTACTCCTCAGTGGGTCAAAACGCCTGCATCGATCCTTCTGTAAACACAGCATGAAGTTCTGTGATCATCTTGGGTAATAAGTCAAAATGCAGAAATTCACAAAGAAACCAATTAAAAGTGAGACTGCAATAAGCATCTACGCACATGCCGACAAATCTACACAGAAATCACTGACGGGTGAATCGATGCATAAAGGCTCAGATATAAAAACATTTTCACTTGTCCATTAAATCCCACAGTAACATCTGTTACTGTGGAATTTAAAGTTACATTTAAATTGTAAATAATATTTTTTTTAAGGATACTCAGAATTTCATTTGCATTTCTACTCATTTTGGAGTTCGCTTTCCCTCTCTCTCTCTTCCTCAGCCAGCAGCGACCGCTTTGATGTGTTTTTTTAGTTATAACCATTTTAAAATTACATAAATTGGTTTATTAAAATAAGCTCAAGGACTGATTTCTGTATCTTTAGTGGTAAGTGGTGAGATTAGAGGTAAATTCATTTCTATCTCTGCTGCAAAGTGGATTTTTAAAGGTTTTTCTTCACGTTTGAGTGACGTTATATATTCTCTGATGTTCTGAGATAACCCCGTCCGAACAGAGTGTCCGCTGTGTTTGGAAACTTTAATTGCCTGAACTGCAGCATTCCCACTTGACGTGTCCACGTAAGTGTGATCTGTTGACTTTGCCCCTGAAAATAGTTTTGCTGGAGGCTCAGACTGATCCGTGCGCGTTCAACCGCTGTTCAACACGAGCGGGTCGGCCGCCACTATCGCTCCTCTGTCATCGCTGCTGCTCAGGTTTTTATAACAAGGACGCAATTATCATGGCAACGAGTGCATTCCTCTGTGACCGGGGTATGGGGGGGGGCATGAGGGAAATGTGGCAGCTCAGTCATAAGCACACACACACACACACACACACACACACACGCGCAGAACAGGAGACAAGGTGGTACCCTTCATCCAGTACTGAAGATGTCTAGACAGACAAGAGATATTAGTGTGTGTGTGTGTGTGTGTGTGTGTGTGTGTGTGTGTGTGTGTCTGTGCAGACCGGCTTTAGACCTTGCGAGCAAGGACATTTTGGAAAGTGAGAACATTTTGTGGTTAAATCCAAGGTTAAGAACAGGGTTCAGGTCCGTGTCATAGATGCGGTTGTGAAGGACTCGTTGATGGACTCTGGGAATGTATTGTGTTGATGAGACGTCGTGACAAGTATAGAAATACACTTCTGTGTGTCTGTGTGTGTGTCCTGCAGGCAGCGCTCACCGCTCTGTCAGTCTCTCGATGTGGAGGATCGTACATACACCTATGATCTATAACAGTCATACTTTTGCCGCTCACACACTCACTACAGTCGGGTTTTTTGGAGGGCAACTCTGTTTGTCTGGCTGCGTACAGATGGTGCGCTTCAACTCCTCTGCTTTTTTCTCCTCCTTCTGTAAATCACTATCATCCTGCACACACACACACACACACACACATATCAGTATCCATTTACTGTAAAACGTCCTGATGCTGCATTCTGTCATTAGTTCGACAGAGCAGGATGGACAGCCTGATGGAAAGCTGAGAGAGAGAGAGAGACAGTGTCCTTGATTCATGGCCAGTGCTTCTGGACGAGCCCCAGCAGTATCATTGTCACTGCTTCCTCCTTGTTGCTGCTTGTTTGCTCCACGCAGGTAGATCGCCACGGAGTAGAGACTAAAGTCAAGAGTAAAGAAAAGCAGGGAGAAAGGTACAAACTACTGCAGAGGTATGATCTTTTCCCACCATGGCAGAAGAAGAAGAAGGGCCTTGTTGCAGTGGTGTGCAGTTAGAAGAGGAAGAGTATTTACATCAGGGTGAAAATACACAAATATTCCCAAATTAAAGTTATAAAATTTAACTTTTCCACATTAAAATCCCATCCATCAATTCTCAAACCTTGATTTGAAGTTGGCTTTTATCCAGTTTTAAGCCACAAACACTTTTTACACCTTGGTCGTTTTCAAATCCCCTGGTCTGTTTGTTATGGAGACGAGGAAATGTCTGCGGATAATTCAGCTGCTGGTAAAAACCACTTTAACGTTTGTTTCATAAGTTATCAGAGAAACGATAGAAACTAAAAGGTGAGTGTCGGCGAAAAACACTGGCTTTAAAAGTGAAACAGCTTTATTCAGTGTTGTTACTGGTTTTAATCCCCTGGTGTGTTTGTTGTGGAGAGGAGGAAACCTCTGTGGAGAATTCAGCTGCTGGTAAAAAAAAAAAAACCTCCTGAACCACTGACACTGAAGGAATCCAAACTGAGTGGGGAAGACAACAACTCCCATGATCCCACGCTATTTCACCCAAGGCTGTCTTTTGTTATTGTTTTGGTTGAGAGAGCTGCAGGAGTTACATACTGGGTGTTTAATACACAAAAAGTGGCTGTGATTTCAAGGAGCACACATTCTGGCGTTGGGTGTTTGAAACAGGAAGTGGCAGCTAGTGAGTGCAACACCACCTCATGGCTCTCTTTCTGTGGCCCTTTATTTTTCTGTCTGATGTGTTTTATCACGGAGCAGCTATGGCGGTAAAAACATGGACGTACTGTTTGCAGCTTACTGATGTTACCTCGCAGGATTTCTGGATGTTCAAGTTCAAATTGAAGCTCAAGCTTTAACACTGGATGGCATGCAGCTGAGGAACCTGTCTTTGAAATGAGCTGCAGTCCTGTGCAGTGGGGTCTAAAAGTCTGAGACCACTTTGAAGTGGTCTGCAGATCAACCAAACTGCGAGGAGTGGCGCAGAAGAGAGAAGTGCAAGAATAAGGAAAAAGAAAAGAAAAGAAGTGATTAATTGGCTCTGCCTGGATTCAACAAACCCGAGCCAATGAATCCTCGGTTTTCAGAGTGCGGCCCTTCTCTGTGGCGCTCTTTGTACTTCCAAGCCCACCATCCAGGCAGCAGCAGCGGCTGTCGATGCCAGGCTGTGCAGGGGACAATAGACTTTCTGAAAGTTGGATTACTAAGCTTTAAAGCAGGAGGCTAATCAGGCCCGTAATGACCCTGTGATGGATGGACTTTCTCTCGACTCAGCCCTGAGCCCTGAGCTGCAGCTCTGCTGAATAGAAAGCAGGACCCTTGGCTTTCAGTTACTGTCTCGGGGAGAAAACTTTGAGCCTCCAAGAGACCCCTCTGGCTTTCTGTTCCGCAGCAAAAACAGAAGGGAATTAAACATTTTTTTCTGATCGGCCGTCCAGCTCTCGGCGGCTAATGGCTCGCCTCTGTTGTCAGACAGAAGAGGGGGGCTGAGTGGTTTGAATTCAGCTCTTCTCCTGCTGAGCACTTGTCCTCGTCATTGCTGAGGAACAGCTATTTACTTTGGGGGTTATTTTTTTTTTAACAATGTTTTTTGTATTTCAAGTCTATGATTACATTTTAGATTGCCCTGATTTGCCCGTGATGTGCAGCCCCACGTGTTTGCCTTTGTCATGCTTTTGTCACTTGAGACACCACGGTGGCACGTTTCATCGAGATTGAATCAGAATGTGTCGCGGATGAGGATCCAATCTGCACTCGGTGACTTTCACTTACTGTCTGAGGAGTCCATCAGCTTGTCCTGTTCGCCGCGTCTCCAGTGGAATTATGGAAATATGAGCGACGACAACATCATTGTCATTACAGCAGCATGACCGTCCCCGCCCGCGGCCGGCCGATGTTTTATGGATGACGCTGACTCCGTCTCGGCCAAGTCATTTATTCCTGTTTATGTGGACTGCGGCCAAAAGCTCTCCATCCAGCATCAATTCTGTTTACAGTCCATCTCAGGCCTGCTGACTCAAAGCCCTGTAAAAGTCTCTAATTATGCTCTTCCCAAGCATTTGTTCTCAAAGGTACCGCAGCTGCTAATGTCGCTTCTAAAATATGTTTCAGCCAACAATGATTTTCAGGACCATCAGCTAATGGCCTTCACTTATCCTTACCGACAGCCCCATCACCTCCTGCCTGTATTTAACTCAGAAAACAGAAAAGATTATAAGGATAAGAGAAAAAAATACTCTTGAGTTTAATGAGTTTAATTTCCTAAAACCGAGTGCAATTGCAATGTGTAAGCTCCAGTGTAGTTATCCAAGTCAAACGTCTCGTAAAAACAGATCTCAACGCAAGTTTCAAGACAAATCCAAGTCAAGTGCAGACCAGTGCAATTACTATGTTTAAGATTTTTTGTTAACACCTGGCACCCACACCACTACCGAGTTCTCGAGTGCCTGGACCTGTTCATATTTGAAAACTCGGGGGTTGCGTTGTCGTCTAGACGAGCAGAAATGGAAACCTTTGGAAACAATGATGCAGGCACTCAGGGTCGCTCCCTGATTGGCTCTCATCAGCCCCGACTACCAGCGATGAAAGCAACATGTCTAACGAATTACAAGCATTACTGACCCTGCTGTCTTTGCTAGCAGCTGAGTGCAGCTAAATTCTGTCTTTTAATGCTGCAACTGTCTTTTTGCTGTTTCTCATTCGTAGTATTGTCAGAGTAAACAATCTTCTTGTACATAAACGGTCATGCATGTAGCCTATGCATTTTCAGGTGCGATTGTGTGGATGGAGATCGTTTCTTATACAGAGCTGCGGATGTAGCCTTAAAGTCTGCAGCAGCTCGTTCTTTCCAAGTTCAAACACAGGACTTCAGCATTTTTATTTCTTCTCAAGTCACAGTCTGTCGGGTCTTAAGAAAGGCTACTACCGGTCATGTCATTCGAGTCCAAGTTTCAAGTCCTTATCTCTGCGATCCACGGGCCATGATTGCGTGTAAGAAAATGAAGAACTTATAATTATCCACCTTTGAGAAACAGAAGATGTTATATCCCGGGGAGCGAGACGTTTCATTAGCACCTCTCTCAACTTCACCTCAGCACTGAGGAAGATGCTTCAAATGAACAGGTCACAGATCATCAGAAACCCTTGATGATTCTGTTTCTAGACTACTCCTCTGATATACTCCTTACAGCCTTCTTCCTCCTCTCTTTAATTCATCAGTTCTTCTCTCCGCAATCTGTTTTCCCGCCGTCTCTGTACTTTCTGTCTTGTCGATCTAAAATTACATCAAGCGAGTTCACTTTCTTGCCTCCCCAGAGGTCAAAAAAAGAAAAAGATTATTGTGCATCTGCGTTTCATTTTCTCTGCACCACCTGTCTGCAGGAGATTAGGCTGCTCGTCTGTCTAATGTGGTAACAAGAATCTCACTTGGAAAAACTCATTAGAGAGAGAAAGAAAGAAAAAAAAAAACAGGGAAATTACCAAACAGCGTTGCAGCTGCAGGACAAAGGAGTCAAGAGGATGTTAGAGGTCTGGGGAAATCAGGAGTATTGGCAAACTTGTGAATCAAAAAAGGTCCCGCTGCCCCTCTTTTATTTTGAAGAATGTGCTGTCTCTGGGTCTGAGTGTCCTTGGCGAGACCTTGGTGTTCACCCGGAGAGCTCCACAATCTCCTGGATGATGTGGCGCTATGAGTTAAAAGCCTGCCATGCTGACTTATGTGTTCTCTGTTGCTCGGCGATCCGCTGCTCGTCTGCGATTCTTCGCCTGCTGCTGCTCCAGTGGAACGGTGTGATTTGGATCAGCGGAGCAGCAGGCAGAAGAGCCACAGATGGTCCGCAGGTTGTTATCGGAAAGAAACACAGACACCGCACGCGCGCACACGCACACTCGTACTCACACACTGTGCACACTCTCGTAATCTATTACCACCTACCGCCACGGCGTTTATGCCACTGCACTGATTCTCCCCTTGCAGTAAATGGTCAACTGTGTGTGTGTAATCCTCCGTATGTGTGTGTGTGTGTGTGTGTGTGTGTGTGTGTGTGTGTTTCCGTTTGAGTGTTCAGCTAAAAACTTTGTAAAGAACCAACCCGACGTGAATGTGTTTTACTCTCTGATGAGACCAAAAGATTTATAGATTGCAACTAATTGCTTTTCTAATAGTTAACTCCAGCAAGGAGTTTCTGTTTGTTTGTTTGTTTGTTTGTTTGTTTGTTTGTTTGTTTGTGAGCACAATTACAACATGAACTACCTCATGAATATTACGTTTTTTTAAACTCATCTCTAGAACATTGTGCAGAAGGGCCATAATTATTATTATTATTTAGAGTATGTAGTATAGAATTATGTACAATTAGCTGTGAACTAATTATAGTTTAGGAATCTATACGTGGTGTTCTCCGTTGCTCCGGCAGTGCCTGTGAATATAAACACTTTTCATATTTTTGACAACGAGATGACTGCAGGTGTCAAAGCGTGGAGCTTCTGTTTACAGAATAAATAGCAGGTTGGTTTTTATAGACGTCCAAGAGGTATCTCCTACCTGTTTTTATTTAGACGGCAGGGTGACAAGGTGAGTAAGAGGGTCTCGTTTTCCAAACCTCCCTGACAGGAGGCTTCTTCCCTGCTGAAATGTCCTCGAGCGACACTGAATCATCCGGCAGCTCTGCTCGCTCTCTGCAGCCGATCCTGCTCTTTGTTCTCTGCTGTTGGAGAGAGGCTGAGCGCCACGGCTGAGCTGGTCTGTTGTGGATCAATACAGCATCATAAAAATAAGTCTTGATTCTGAAGTTGTGCTGTCATTTCTCAGACCAAGCGGCCGCAGATTGATTATTTTTTTTAGCGATGCTTTACTTCTGATTGGCGGAGCCGACTACAGGCGACGCTGCCGCTGATTGACAGAGCTTTACTGCGTTCTCCCGGGACTCACAAACCTCAGGTTACAACAGATGTGGAATAAAACAAGCGGCGCAGGCTGTGACAGCACAAAGTGAAGATGGCGCCAGGCTGCACCTGAAGAACAAACACGACTCTGCCTCTGTTTCTCTTTATACATCAGTGCCTCCACCACAGGGATTTCACATGGGATTTCTCAGAGTCATGATTAATATACCGCTCAGTTTACAACGTTCGGGAGGAAATTTAATGTAAATAACACTTTATTTTGCCACTGCACCTACGTCTAATTCAAGCTAGTACCCAGCTCCTGAATGCTTTTATACCTGGCATCTGTTAGGCTCCTCCCAGGAGGTGATGGAATGAATTTTTCTGCTTTAATTGGACTTAACTAACTAAACATCTTGTCAATCTTACAGCCCCCTGGAGAAATTCACTGACAGACATAGGTTAGAAAAGAAGCATAACACAGTTGGATGTCATTAGTCTTAAAATCAATTAAAATTAATCTGCACACTTAACTTCCTGTACCCAGACACCCAGGGGTTTTCAATCTAACAGTCGATCTAATAGCTGTAATAACTGTAAAGGATTTTTCTTCACAGATATTGTACAGTAGGTGAGAAAAGGTGGTTAAATGTTCCTCGGGTTAAAACACATATTCGTGTGTGTTTGCTTCTGTTTTCAGGCTGCTGACTCTCCGCTCGTGCTGTCTGTGCCGGTGACCTGGGTGAAAGAGGGAGGAATGGTGCGCCTGGATAAGAGATACCTGAAGGCCGACTACAAGGGAGTCGGCACTGATGACATCGTCTACACCATCCTCGCCTCAGATGGGCAACCTAAATATGGTACCAACTCTTTAACAGTCGGACATGTTAAATTTTGAATCCCAACCTAACTCCAATGTTTCACATCAATACAAAAATTAAAGATTTAATCTCTAAAATAATCAGCAGTTTTTACCCTCATGTTATAACCCAGACTCTGCGTTTCTTTGGCCAGTCACTTCAGCTCTACCTCCTCAATTTTACTCTTCGTACTGATATGATTAGGGCGTGCAGTGATGTATAATAACCTCCACCGTCTCTGTCCAGGTGAGGTGGTGCTGGTGTCCATGCCAGCCGACGGCCCACCAGAGGGCTGGCGCCCGTCGCTCACAGACGACCAGGGCTTCACGTCCACGACGTCTTTCACTCAGCAGGACGTCAACGACGGCACAGTCTGGTACCGTCACTTTGGCAGAGGCACCACCAGCGACTCCTTCCAGTTCCAGGTCAGTGCTGACAGAGCAGAGGGGTGCAGCTTGTTATGACCCCATAGTTTCATTTTGTTGCTAGGCGACAGCTAGTGGCTGCGGTAATTATTGCAGGAGCGAAGGGGAAAGAGCTTATGTTGTTTCTATTATCAATAACCATTAGACAAAGTTAACCACATTGTTGTTATTGTAACCATGACAACAAAGCTTGTCTAATGTTGCGGGAGTACTTATTCTATCCCGAAACACAATCTTTTCCTAAACCTATCCAAGCCATGGCAGTTATTACAAGTAACCATGGCGACGAAAGTAGGTACGCCTCTCGTTGCAGAAATGACACAGGTCTAATAATTCTTTCATCATATTTCTGTATTAATTCGTCATGTCGGCTGCTGAAAAAAAACTTGAATTATCACATGAGGACATGAGGACTCGGCTGCCAGCACCTGACAAGGTTGTTACTGAGTGCATAGTACTACAGACTAACGTACAAATAAATCATTTCCAAAAACTGATAAAAGCAAATAAATACGCTGTGAGAGGAGAAACCCTCAGGGGGGCTGGTACGAGCGCCTCACCCTGAAACCAACAAGAGGAGGAGACGCTGACACGCGTCGTCCTCGTTGCTTTCCCTCTTGTGCCCTCGTCTCTGTGGAGCGTTCTTTGAAGTTCACTCTCGTACTCGTGTTCCCATGTTCCCTTGTGTTTACCCCCGTCTTGCCCCTCCTCCTCCTCTCATATGCCTCTGTCTTTCTCCGTCTGCCTCCGCCGCGTCCTCGTGTTATTTCTCCTAATCGTGAATTTAGATGGGTGTACGCATATGAAAACCGCAGTTTATAGGAAACCTGTAAAAAAAAAATGATGTTACAGCCTGTTTATCACTCAGCCGACTATCAATCACCAACACTTGTGTATTGATAACCCTTTGCTGAGATGTGTGTCCTCGGTTTGTCCTTCCTCTTCCCGTGTTCACTCGGGATGTTTTCTCCTTCGGTCCGAAACCTTGGCACCAAACTTCCTGCATGACTCTCTCCGGCTCGACAAAGCAACCCGTAGCGACTTATCTTGATTAGCATTAATGACACCAAATTACTCGCAAATGGGTTCAGAATCGGAGAAGAGCCCACTGAAGCCGATGGAGCATTCACACTGCACTCAGAGCATTTTCATGCCGGTCTCTGCTTCACTTTCACTCCAATGGAAAAAACAAAAGAGGCAGCCAAAAGCTCGTAGCTACATCTAATGATCCTCTCTCTCTCGCTCTCTCTCTCTATCTCTATCTCTCTCTCTCTCTGTCTCTCTCTCTCTCTCTCTTTCTCTCTCTCACTCTCACATTTTGGCTCCATCCATCAGAGCAAATGCGTTCCAATTACACAGTGCTGAATTCAAATTAAATTCTCAAGTGTCTTCATCATTTTGACGGGAATCAGGAAAAGCGGCGACGGAAAGTGACACCAGTCACAAACTGAAAGCGCTGGAAGCATTTTTCTGCTCCGTGCAGGAGGCGCTGATTTTACCGTCATGGTTTGTCAGGGTGCTATTAATGTCCCACTCTGCTTTTTATCGAAAATGTGAAAACTGACTGACTCGAGATTCACTCTGCTCCTGCGACTTGGAGTTGTGCAGCTTAACAGAAGCAGCGCCAGCGCAGGAATCTACACGTGCGTTTTCTCATGCGGCGACTTGTTCAGATGAGACGGGGATTTGTTTGCAGCTCACACCTAAAGTTTCACTTGGCTGTGCAGCTTTAGGCCGGTCAGAGCCTGTTGATTGTGTCCACTTCAGTGGGAGGACTGAAGGCGGGAAAGATCGTTTGTCCATCTGTGGTATTCGCAAATATTTCAACCATCTTTGTTTTTACGGTATAATTTTTAAACAGGTCACAGCCGCCGCCGGCCATGGCCATAACTCAAGAATTCACACAACACTTATGACACAACTTTACACAAATGTCTAATACAATAAAACAATGAAGTGAGGGCATTTTATATCCAAAAGGTCAAAGGTCAACTTCACTGTGACATCATAATGTTCTGCAAAACCACTCCTGGCTGTTATTTAACACTGTAACTCAGAAAGGGGAGATTGTGGCTGTATAATCTATAATATAACAGACCAAATGTATCCTTGTTGTGAGTTTGTATGTAGTCACTGTCATCGTTGTGTACCATGGAATTTGTGGACATTATACTAATATTTAAGCTTTTACTGTTTCTAATGTTTTAGCAAACCATCGCCAATTTACATATCAACTGAGAGCAAAATGTCCATATATTTTCAGGTGTTTTTGTGTTTATGTAATACCTCACTCTCTTTTTAACACTGGTTTTGTTTCCACCAACTACTGAGAGAAACATCTGGCTTTGTAGCTGCTGCATGTTCCGCAGCTTCTGTTATTCTGTTAGTCATTCAAGTCATTTCTAATATAAAAATAATAATTAGCGGCGCTCTAAGAACTGCATAGCACCTACCCTGGTTCTAAATCTAATACCACTTCTTCCCCTGACCGTGTATGTACAAGCAGCCGCGAAGCGAATCCACAAATAAGTGAATCAATTTTGGAAGCCGCACCGCGAAAACAAACACTGATGGCTCCAGATGGAAACGAGAGGAAACAATCTTAGAAAGCAATCAGCTGTTCTCAGAACTCATTTGACCTGATGTCAGTGAACGGGACGCAGCAGCCTCGTGGTTGTGTGACATGAGAGTTTAATTCGGGACCGTAGATGTGATCTTCGTCGACAAGGCAGGTGTGTTTGGATGTAAAAGTCTCGTCTAGTGCAGATTCGATGCAAGATTTATTAGCTTTCAAATCACACGTACACTATATGTCATTGTGTGTTGAATGGGATCAAGTGCATAATCAATAATTTACACCTTACAGCGCCACCTCCCCATAAATCCAGCTGACTCAGAACTGTCTCTGGTAGTAACACATTACTTGTGATGGGTGGCGCTGACTGCGGGGGTTCACACTGGTGTGAGATTATTTCTGACTGACAGAGCGGACTCCCTCCAAACGCCACAAGATGTGACGGGAACGGGAATGACGGCGGCAGACGTGACAAGCGCCCAACCTGCCGCTGTTGCTCGCGCATATCAGGACACAAAACTGTTTAGGGCTACGTATTGCGGGGAGCTTGAGAGGGAGAAATACCAGAGCACCAGTGACACAGTCTGATATGAAAGTTGGATTGGAAAATAGTTTGGTAATGCAGTGTGGGGGCAGAGAGGAGCGGAGCCAAAAATTCAAGTGTAGTTTCATTCCAGACGAGAGAGCGGGGGGGATTAAACTGATCCTGCCGCCTCCCCATCACTTATCAGCAATTCAATTAACATAATCTTAAATTCTAATTTGATTCTTTATAAGCGAGCAAAAAAGTACAGAAGTCAAAGGTCATAACCTCAGCCATGGGAGTGGAGAGTGACACGGCAGGAGAGAAGAAGAAGAAGAGGGTAAGAGAGGACAAGCTGTTTCTGTGGGGCTTGTTTTCTGTGACATGATGCTGCCAAAAACCTCTGATGGAGGAAGTTTCATCAGTCAACGAAGCGTCTGACTCGGACGAGAGAGACAGTCACCGTTTTCTTTTAACTGTGATCACGTTCATTATCTAGCCTTTAGAAAGGGAAATGAACAGCAGCTAAAGAATGTGTTTTTGCTGATTTCCACTGGTTCAGTTTCTCACTTGGCAGCTGTGATGTTGAAGCGCACTGTGTCGGTGTACGGTGACACCATGGTGCTAAATGTGGTTACAGGTGCAACAAAGCACAGCTGATGCACAGTTCACAGTTCAGTGAATCACTGCTTTTCAGCCCCATATTGTATAAAGTGAGATTTCCAACTCTTTTTTTTTGTTTGTTTGGTTATAGATCAGGTCTAGGTTCAAAGTATATAGGTATATTAATACTGTGAAAGTGTTAAATTCTTAGTCCACAGAAAAAAATGCACACAGCCTGTATTCAGAAACTGAGCCTTAAAATGAGCCATCAGGACTTCTGTAACTTTATGATGTCACAACAAAGCAGTCACTGCTCTCAGCCACGCCCACCTGGACCCACCATCCAATCCTTGCAGGATTTGGTTTCTCTGAGTGTTTTTACCTGAAATCTGATATATTTTTATTCCATCACTCGGAAAACAGTCGGCCAATCAGAGGAGAGAAGCTCAGAGCCTCCTCTGTTCTGATTGGCTTCCCAACCTGTTGTTACTAGAGCTCCAGAGAAAAGCCTGAGAGAGGAGATGTAAAACTACACTGAGATGGTTTTTGGTTCTTAAAACCACAACTATATCTTCTTATGGATCAACACTTCAAATAAAACACAGAAAAGTGTAAAAACGGGGCCTTTAAGTTGCTCTTTAGTTTGAACTCAAACCATAACTTCTTCCTAACATCATGTAGATAAAGTTTTCTAACCCACACTTTAACCTTTGCAGTGGCAGAGCATAAATCAGCATGAATCATACTGCATCAACTGCACAGATGACATGCATTTACGTTCAATACCTGTTAGACAACAGGTACTTGAAAGAAGAAAGGAAGTATTGTCCATTACCTGACTATTGATAATTGATTTTAAATTAAACTGGTGATACTAAAGTAACTTGCAGTACATATAGGATTTCCTAACCCATTCAAAGAGTGTAGATTTTTCCATGAGGATGTGAAGGCAACTGCAGCTGTGAGCAGGAGACAAACGCCTGCTCCGAGGGCGGTCGCCAGGCAGTGTTAAATAAAACAACAGACATGTTAGTGACAGAGGCTGCTGGGAGTTTGGAAAAGTGGAGGAAATTATCATTGTTTTCAATTTACTTCACGGGAAAGATCAGAACATCAGCATGAGGTGCACGTTCACGCACGGCTGTCCACTGCTGTCGACACACTGAGATCTTAGAAAGTGTAGATGCTTTAATGACCCAACGCTGGTCTCAGATTGGTTCCTAAACATGGTCAGCTGAGCAATGAGATCATTACCCTGAATTTCACTCAAGCAGACACCTCCTGCATTAATATCCTCGTGGTGCGGACGATGATTTATGGAAAGGAACGGATTGGGGCTCTGTGGTTCGTCCCTGCAGCACAGGCTGATGTTGTCACAGTTATTGGACTGCAGCTGTACATCCGTTGTATCTTACTTCTGCAGGAGCCTCTCATCGGCTCCGTCACTCAGAAATAAATGCACAACACACACCAGCCAGTTTGAGGACGAAAAAAAACAAAAAAAACAAGACATTTATTGAGATAATGTCCAATCTGCAGATTAAGACGTCAGACTTCAAGATAAGAGTCTGCAGTGAGTCTTGGAGGCAGATGAGGGAGGAGGGGGGAATGTCTAGGTGTGTCGGCTGTATTTTTCCATAAGATAAAAGTTTTGTGTGTCTGCAGGTTTCTACAGAGGCAGCTCCAGCCACACAGAGCGACGCCCAGACCTTCACCATCGGAGTCCTGCCTCAGATCCCAGGGTTCCCCCAGCTGGCCCCCGACTGCGACCTACAGATCACGGTGAGGGATTAAACAAAGTGGTAAACTAGACGGAAACCTCGACTTGTATATAGTAGTGAAAGCATGTTCTGCTAAACAATAGGTTGTATGGGGAGCAGTTTAACATCTTTATTTGGAGCATTATTTTTCTCTTCAGTGTAACCCACCACTGTCCAACTGCACTGACTATAAATATGAAAGATAAATGTCTAGCATTAATTAATAAAGTATCAATAAATAAATCGTCCAATTTGCCAATAATTGCAACAGTCAAAGGCTAAAAGTTAAGAAGGAAATATTTTTTATAACATACTGAATGTACATTGTAACCACAGACAGTAGTGTTAACATATACGTTAACAAACATATATTAAACACACATTGTAGGAATAGAAAGGTAAAACATAAACCTTGACTTCAACAGCAGGCAGATAAACTTACATCTATCGATTAAAGTCTAATGGATCACTCTGTAACTGATTCAAGCTCTGAGACCGGACGACCTAATTCCTTTGGCGTAGGTGATTCCTTCGCTTGCAGCAGGTTTTGGTCCTGAACACAGATTTCATGGTGTCTGAGTGTTGTGTATTTTGAAAACCTTATTTCCAAAGTTCAGTTTTGCTGCGTTTCACGCTCCCATGGTTCCATTGTCACTGTGAACTTTTCACAGTTTCCTTGAAACGTCCTCCTTCAAAACCAAAAGTGGGAACCCTGTTGGCAGTCGTTGTGCGGTTTGTTGTCTCTGTGTGTGTGTGTGTGTGTGTGTGTGTGTGTGTGTGTGTGTGTGTGTGTGTGTGTGTGTGTGTGCAGGCTCTGGAGGATCGGGTGACGGAGATAACGCCTTCAGCTCTCTCCTTCGTCGACTCTGAGACTCCCAGCGAGAAGCTCATCTACAACATCACCAAACCCCTGCTGCCAGGACAAGGTCAGTTTCACACACACACACACACACACACACACACACACACACACACACACTGGGGCTTTCCTTCATAATATAGAAAAGATTAAAAGGATTAAAATCTAAGTTTTGTCTGTGGGTAAGAGTCTTTTAATAATCTCAGTGACGGAGCCCTGAGCTTTTTGATTCCCGACTCCGACCTTAAGCAGCGTGGGAGAAGTTAATGCATCAAGTTTTACTGTTCCTTATTAATTATCACTTAAGCGCCCATGAGCAAGGCACTGTAATTGACAGTTCAGGGAGAAAGTGGGAAACTTCTTGCGAAGAAAGAGTTTAAATCTACAAAATCTTCTCCTGGATAAATGAAAATAAGTTTAAGAAAAGAGAAATGATGATGTTAAATTCTTGTCATTGTCTTAATGCCGTGCTCAAGGGTTTAGCTTTTCCCAGCAGAGACGCTGGCAAAACCTTTTGCTAATGAGCCCGATTCAGTCACCAGATTATTTAATTAGCAGCGTTCAGTTTGCTCTTTTACTAAAATGAGTGTGAGCTTAATGTGCTGTTTAGATGTGGAGTCATTAATTTCAGCTTTGGACCATCTGACAGACAGGTGTATCATTTCCAGCTCTCTGTGTAATGAAAGGCGAAAAACGGTTCACAATGGGTCGTATTCATCCGCTAATGGACCAACAAATTTGTGTTGATGAGGAGGAGGAGGAGGAGGAGGAGGAGGCTGAAACATTTTTCATGTGTTTTTTTTTTTATTTTCAAATGTCAGATTTGACCCTTGCAGCATCCAGATTGTTTTTAATATGAAATGTTAATGTGGGTTAGATTTAGATGTGTTACTGCTGAGGGAGTCTGTACGAATCGATGAAAAGAAATAGCTTTATAAATCCTTCTGCAGGACAAACGCATGAAGTGAGAGGATCTACACAAACATTTCCCAGAAGCAAGGCTGTTCAGGAGCGAGACCTTATTGGTTGAAGTAAACCGTAGTGGTCGGGACCAGATTTTTTTTCTTTTTTACCACAAGGTGGCTGCTTCAAAGTCATAACACTAATTAAAAAGGAGCAGAGCCTTCGAATGCAGGAAAGTGAGAGAATGTAATGTGCTCAGTATTTGCACAGATCGCGTTCCCTGATTCGCAGAAGAACAGCCCGAGTTGGCAGCTAAACTGGAAACCAGACTGTCTGGTAATCTGTGCACGTTTTCAGCATATGAAATTTTCACGTCTACGCCTCCACGCCGGCGACAGCCAGAAGCCGGAAGCGTTGTGTTCTCAGGGGTTGACCCTCCCTCCGTCCGTCCGTCCGTCCGTCCCATTTATTGTGAGGAATCTCTTTCAAATTTTGCACAAACATTCACTGGGACTCAAGGATCAGCTGATTCGAATTTGGTGGTCAAAGGTCGAATGTCAAGGTCACAAAAGGTGACCTCACAAAAACACATTTTTGGCCATAGCGCATGACACATTTTAACACAAATGTTCTTAACAGGATGAAATGATGAAGTTGATGACATTTTATTTCCAAAGCGTCAGAGGTCAACTTCACTGTGACATCATAATGCTCTGCTAAAACACTTCTGGTCATTATTGAATGCTGTAACTCACGAAGGGAAGATTGTGACCATAGTTTCTTGCAACGTTGCTGATTGGCGGAGGGATACAACCGTGAGGTTGTGGCTCTAGTTCTGCATTCAACAGGTTCCCCCTCTCCAGATAAACCAGATAAACAGTGTAGCTAACGAGCTAACATGGGTAGGTTAGGTCTTAGTATAGGTCAGATCAGCTAATCTACTGAAGATTTAAGTACTATGGCATCAGCTACTATGAAATTAATAATAATCTTTTCCCACTGTCTCTCTCACTGTGCGTAGCTTCAGTGAAGCACTAACTAACCAGCTCCACCTCCCGAGCGTCACTGAGCTGCTGAGATTACTTCTCCCTCCAGATTAGCTTTGCCTCTGAGGAATATTTTCCAGATCTTATTTTCCAGTGGAAGACAGAAGCAGGAGATATTCCCACAGCGGGACTAAATTAAATCTCTTCCTGTGCTGTGTGGTTTTTGTTTGTTGTATTTCAGGGGTGATTGAACATCGGGACAGACCGTACGCAGCAGTGAGCCACTTCACCCAGGCCGACGTCAACAACGGCAAGATGGTTTACAGACCGCCACAGGCTCCCTCACACCTGCAGGAGCTCTACCAGTACTCCTTCATCGGTGAGATACGCACACTCATGCTCACGCTCTTTGATTTCAGATTCATACATTTTGAAAATCAAATATAATCGATGTTGAACGGCCGCAGTGGCCAGGTTTTATTTCTGGACCTGTTTCGGCCGAGCGGCCACGTATTGATCCTCAGCTGCAGCAGTGTGCCGTCGCCCACCGCAAGCACTTTCTGTGGAAACAAAACAAGTAATCCCAGCCTCTCAACACTGTATTAGGTTCCTGCTTTTACCACATACAGCTAGTGCACTGGCCATGGTGTGTTATTTTCACATGATTGACTATTCATAGAGCTGCTGCAGATCCTCAAATCACATGACTGGATGTGTCACCGTAAGTCAGTTGCTGCACTGATTTTACATGTCGGGGTCAATTTAGCAGGCAGAGGGAGAATGACTCAGCTCTTTATATCACTTTTTCTCAACTCTGAGAAAAGTACTGAAGTTGAGTAATCTTAGCTGTGGAGGTGGGAAAGGTGAGGGTTTACTGAAGGACACTGTCTGATGTGTGTCCCAATAATTGCTCGCCACGTCCGCCTGCCTCATGTACCAATTAATTTCAATTAGGAGAGTGAGAGTGTTTTCAGCAAATAGAAGTATTAATAAGTAAAATGTTTCTTCAATTATAAATTAAATAAGCTGTATTCAGTTCACCATTTTTACATAAAGTTAGAGTGGCTTAAAACATAGAAACAATTGTCAATATGAACTAATGCAATGCATGCTGGGTACGCTTCAGTCTTAATCATTGATTTTGAAGAAGTTGTTTATTCACAAGTCTCACAACTAAATTGCGACACTGTAATACCCTAAATATCAGTGTTGTGCCATCAACAGTAAATACAGGTGGATGTAGCGTCCGTGTTGTCACCCACAGCTTTCACACATACACACACACAGTGAGCTGCTTCGCTGTCGCCATCTTGGCAGTACCCGACTCCGCCCCTAACTCCCAGCTTATCCAAAAATCTGTTTGCAGCAGTTTGTGTACTGGGCTGTAAACATGTTTATTTCTGCTGTAACATGGGAGTCAATGGGGATTGACTCGCTCTTAGAGCCAGACTCTAGTGGTCGTTAGAGGAACTGCAGTTTTAGCACTTTGATGCTTGGCTCGCTGAAAACAGAGGTGCTGATCCTTGATGAATTTACCCCACATCACAGGGTCAGAAACACCGGAGAAAGTGTCTGACATCCTGTTACTCCTAGACAGATCCTCCACAGGTGTAATATTTTCTCTTGCAGACAACTCTTATCTCGGGGCCTCATATTTTAATACATAAAATGAAATCTGTACAAGTGATAGGATCTTGTCCGCTCTTTATCACTATGTGAATTCTCGCCAAAGTTTGGGGAACTTTTTGCATAGTCATATGTCATATGTCATAGTCAGTCATATATTCCCTCATCAAGCTATCAACAATAAACACATGATGCATATTCGAACAGGAGGAGTGGAGTTGAACTGTTTTAAAAAAAAAAAAAAAACAATCTTTAGGGCATTGTGAGACATTTTCAAAAGGAAATCTTTCATCCATTTTTTCCAAGAGACACACAGTCCAAAAGATAATCCATAAATCCAAGATCAAAGCCGACTTTAGTTTCTCTTAATCTGGGTTTGTGGAGCTCCAGTGGAAAAGCTTTGCATCAGTAAATCGCTGCCTCCTGAGTTTTACGCATTAAAACTTCATCTGCTCACTTTTTATGTTCACTTCCGACACCCTGTCAGCGCGGCGTAAATCCACTGTTTTCCACGTTTATCACCTCACGGCTTTGACAGTCTGCTCTTGTTTTTTGTTTTTTGTTTCAGGTTTACCGGAGTCACTGAGCGTCTATTTCACAGGTAAATACTCGCTTTTCCTCTGCCTCTTCTCCTCTCCTTCTCTTCCCTCCATCTTCCTCACCTCCGTCTCCACCCGTTAACATATTCCTCTTCTTTTCCTCCATCCATCTCTTTCTCTAACTGGCATATTTGTCTTCTAACCTCAGTCACTCTCCTGTTTTTGCTCTTCCTCTCTGTCCTCGGCTTCCCCCTGCTCCCTCCTTTCCTGTCCTCCTTTGTTGTCTGCACTTCCCACCATTTCTTCCATCTTTCTCTCACTTCCTCTCCTGCCTTGATCTCTCCTTCTATGTTCTTGATTTCTTTTCATCCTCCTCCTTTTAATCTTCACCCAAAAACTTCCCCTCTCTTCCCCTCCCTTTGGATCCTCTGCTTTTCAGTTTTTTCTCCTCTTTTCTCTATTTTTCTTTTTATCTTTCCTCTGCTTTTATATTCAGCTCCTCCCCATTTTTCCCCTCTTCTTCTCCACCCTAAATCTCTCTCCTGTACTTATTTTCATCAATGCCGCTCTCCTCTACACCTCTGTCGCTTTGCTCTTTGTTGCTTTCATCAGTTCCACACTGATCCGACTCGACTATATCTTCAGATTCTCTGTGATTCTCTGCTCCGCCTCTTTTACCTTTAACCTGCAGATAAAACCAAGTCTCCCCCGTTTCCTGCATGTCTGACGGAGCGCTGCTGCTCTCCATCCTCCTTTTAGGGTCATTGATGTGAAAAAGTCTTCGTCCAACCTTGCCTCTTATTGTGAAAATCCACATTCTGCTCATCGCAAAATAAGGAGAGAAAATATTTTCAAACTAATTCCCTCCTTTTTTAACATTCAAATTATTCAACAGAAAGAAACAGGAAGTGCACATTTAGATCTCACAATCTCGCTATAATAAACTGTGATACAAATAATCTCACTCACATCTTTTCTTTTTCTGAATGTGATAATTGGCTTGTTGTAGTTTCTCAGTTTTATTTCAGATAATGTGTGAATGTGAAGTGACAAATGGAGCTGATAAAACAGTTAACAGCCCCCCCCCCATAAAAAAAAAACATTTGATTAGCATAACGAGTTTCCACCTGAATTCCTGATGAAATGTCTCGGCTGTTTGGTTTATTTATTTTTTAATTACAGCCCCCGTGATCACATGTTATTGTTGTTGTTTCTTTTTCTTATTAATAATCTGGTATGTGAAGAGTCATCACAAGGAAGCTGATTACGTTTCATTCTTTAAAAATATTCCTCAGAAAGGGAGCAGGGGAGATAATTACCCTCAGAGGTGTGTGTGTTTGCTTTAGCAAGACTTTTCTTATCTCGTTAATTTTCTTGCTTTTCTCTGTGTGTGTTTGTCTTTTCATGTTTTTGTCTGTTTGTTTGTTTATTTGTTTGTTTGTTTGTTTGTTTGTTTGTTTGTTTGTTTGTTTGTTTGTTTGTTTGTTTGATTGTTTGTGTGCGTGCGTTGTGTCTCAGTGTCAGACGGTGAACACACCACGCCGGAGATGGACTTTGCCGTCCTGCTGCTGTCGAACCACCAGCAGCCGCCGGTGTTCCAGGTTCTGGATCCGCTGCTGGAGGTCAGCTTGGGAGGACAGGCTGCCATAGGTAACACACACGCACACACACGAACACACACACACACACACACACACACACGCACACACACACAAGTACACAATACTAATTTCTGATAAGAGAGCCTCTAACCCCCTGGTGAAGCGGTCCAGTAAGTGACGAAGTTGTGTGTGTGTGTGTGTGTGTGTGTGTGTGTGTGTGTGTGTGTGTTTGTGTGTGTGTGTGTGTGTGTTTGTGTGTGTGTGTGCAGGCGGTCAGCAGCTGGCCGTAAGCGACGCTGACACGGCTCCAGATGAGCTGGAGTTTGAGCTGGTGGAAGCTCCCATCCACGGAGAGCTCATTAAGACTGATGGCAACACACACACCAGCATGACCAGCGGTGAGAGGATACACACTCACTCACACACACACACACACACACACACACACGTAACACAGACATCTGAAAAGTTGTTAACGTCACAACTGCCGGCTAAACACAACACAGGTCCAATATTTTCCTCTTCTTCTGTGTTTTATTTAAAGTGTTGATCCATAAGAACCAAAAACCATCTCAGTGTAGTTTTACATCTCCTCTCTCAGGCTTCTCTTTGGAGCTCTAGTAACAACAGGTCGGTGAGCCAATCAGAAGAGAGGAGGCTCTGAGCCTCTCTTCTGATTGGCTGACTGTTTTTTGAGTGATGGAATAAAGATATATCAGATTTGAGGTAAAACACTCAGAGAAACCAAATCCTGTAAAGGTTTGGATGGTGGGTCCAGGTGGGCGGGGCTTGGTGACTGCTTTGTTGTTACAGGAAGACGGCTGGTTTCGAGGCCTTTAGACTGGATGGGACCTTTGAGAGCTCAGAAAGAGCTTCTCTCTTTTGAGAGATTCTGAACACTGGAGGATGACAATTGTTTTTGATTCTGTTTGTTTTGGACATAAAATTTAATAGGTTTCATATGCTGCAAAAATATTTTAACACCTTGCTCCACTTCCACACTTTCATGAAACTGTGTTCAAACTTTAGACATAGATTCAATTTTGCTCTTGCCATTTCTCCACCAATGAAAACTTCACTTCACTTGATTGACCATCTACGCTCTACACACTGTACTACGTGCACGGTATATGGAGCCCCTACCCACACACTGTTGTGTTCTATCACTGCATTTATGCCGTCAACCTTTTATAGCTCATGAAGCAGAGGTCCACTGTAAATGTGAATTTCATTTTTACATTGTAATCTGTAAAGCTGCAAATGATTCAAATCAAAAGGCACTTGAAAATAGCGTTTAGCTAATAGGTTTCAAGAGGACACGCATGCATGTGGCTGTTAAAGCTCATATTAGTTTTATTGCTGGCTGTTATATTCTTACATTGAGTTGAATTGCAATGGACAGAAAATGAGAGCAAGCAGTTCATGAAGACATGAAACCTGCAAATTGATGAACACAATCAGCAGTTACACAGATGAGTGAACACATGGAAACGTGCGAATAACCTCATCAATAGACGAAAACCGACTCCTCCGTCTCTTCAGGTGACATCTTCACCTTCAGCGACATCACCCGCAACGTCCTGCTGTACCGACACGCCGGCCTCTCCGCCCGGGACGATGCCATCACCTTCTCAGTTAGCGACGGCATCTCCATGGCGACCACAGTGGTGCAGGTGTCGGTGCTGGGAGCCGGGGGCGACGGACCGCAGCGTGACCCGGCGGCCACGCTGTCGCTGGAAGTGGGCGAGAAGAGCAGCACCGTGATCAGACGCTCGCACCTGGCTTACACCGTGAGTGACACCGCATGTGTTCCGGGTTAAAAAGCTTTGTGAGGATACTTTTGAAAGACATTTTGAATCTGGTGAGTTAGTCAAGTTTAGGTTTAGACTCCCGTAGTATGATGAAAAGTGGTACGTGTGTTTTCGAATGCATCACGTTGTGTGTGTATTGTGAGGATTTGTATATTTATGGTCAAAATTAATACTGAATATTAGTAGGAATTCAAGGAGAGGCTTCAACAAATAAACTTTTATTGCCATGTGCGAAACAAGAGAAGAGAGAATCGTTCGCCCCGTCGTGATGTCATCATATTTGAAAAGTGGGGTGAGACTGTTTGGTAGTATAGGAGGAGGAGAAGAAGATCTGCATGCGGCGTGAACCGTTCTGTGTTTGTCGATCGTAGGACGACCCCTCCCCTGACGACCAGATCCGGATCCAGTTGGTGTCGGTGCCGATGTACGGCATCCTGACCAGGAGCCAGTCCCAGCAGGAGCACCAGGAGCTGAGGGAGTACTCCTCCTTCACCATGGAGGACATCAACAAGCACAGGATCAGGTAGGAGGGACCCGAAGAGTTCTTCACATCAAAATCCTTTTTTTTTTTTTGTATTTCAAATGGCCAACCCAAAAAAAACCACACACAGTCCACCGTGATGTGAGGTATTCTCAGCTTCGAGGTAGGAGAGTCTCAAACTTGCTATAATTGCCCAGAAGAATAACCCTTGGCTCCAGCTCAGGGTTTTAGTTTCCCGTGATGGTTTAAATGCTTCTTCAGAGGCTTATAAAAACAGAACATCAGCATAAAACCTGCAGCTACTAACCAAAAATGACTTTCAAAAACCCTCAGCCGTTTCCAAAAGGCCGTCGTTATGTAAAGCAATAAAAGTTCAGGAGGTTTCAAGGGAGAGAAGAGAGGGAATTAGCACCTTTTTTAGTTCTACAATAAAAAAAAATAAAAGAAATGTTCAAAGGGTTCTGCTAACAGCTCCCTCATGGCGACAACTTTTTTAGGAACTAGAAGTAGGAAAATGTTTAAAAAGAAAATAAAATAAGGGGCTTTATTTAGCATTGATCCAGTGTGTAATATTATGAATCCATAGAGGAGTGTAGAACCCTTCAACGGAAATTAAAACATGAAAAACCACTTACGCTGAAGTCAAGAGATTGTTGCAGGATAAGAGCAATATGTTCTTGGTTAGCGGAGCTGCCCGACAGGATCCGTGAGCTTTTAATAAAGCAGCAGGTTTTTTTTTTCTCTTCACGCTACAGCCATAGTTGTGATCAATTTCTCTGATTGCAGTTCGAGTCGGTTGGGATCATCTTCCCCTCGGCATCATGAGCAGAAGAGGAAGCGGCGATAGCTTCAAACTAATATTTCTTCTCGCAAGATGAGCGCTCGGCAGACATTAACGCCACCGAAATCCCAGCAAGAAAACAAAGTAATTAGCAGGAAATAATTCAGTAGCCGTCTCCCCCCCCCCCCATTACGTTCAGTGACTCAGCCTGTTGGCATAAGCAAGCCCAATTAGCGTCACTCTGATAATACCTTCAAGAGGTAGTGAAGCCCCCCCCTGTGAGAGGCAGCTAAAATGAAATATAAATATTCACATGCTAACTGCTTCATTTCCATGATGCAGGCTCTGATTAGCTTCAGCGCAGGACGATCTCCGGGGGCAATCTGCAAATCGCCTGTATCAGTTTCGTCTCTGCGGCGCCGGCTCGCACAAATAAGAGCCGGGAATTGTTTTATGAGAATTAAATGGGATTAGAGAAGATTATACTGGTATGGATTTCAATTTTATTAGTGCTTTGCAGAGATTACCAGCTCTGTATCGCTGTGGGAGGGCTAACGCAGAGCTCTCCTAAGTGTTCTATTAATCCAAGAGGAGACACATAAACAGATATTTATTTATTCATCAAAAGAGAATTGTTGTATCAGACAAATTAGTTAGGTACCGTACACTAGAAAAGTTCGGAGAATAAATCTAACCCACATCTCCGTCTGCAGGTACATCACTTCCCTAGAGACGGGCAGTCAGCCGGTTACAGACATCTTCCACTTTGTTGTCTACGACGGAGACAACAACCGCCTCGACAATCAGATGTGCACCATCACCATCACCTCCGCGCCCAGACAGCCGCCGGCGGTGACTGTCCGCAGCGGCATCAAGGTAGTCACACACTTACTACACACACATTCTGCAGGCAGAGGGGCCATTGTAAAATCTACAGTCCTGCCTGCTCTTGAGTGTGGGGATCTCGAGTATATATTTACGCTGGAGTGGGGGGTTTCCTCCACGTACTTCGACTTCCTCCCACAGGTTAATCAGCAACTCTAAATTACCTGTAGGTGTGAATGCGAGCGTGAATGGTTGTTTGTCTCTGCGTGTCAGACCCTCGTCCAAATTTAAGTTTGGGTTGGCTCCCGCCCCTTGAGGATAAGCGGTATGGATAATGAATGAAGGTCATGGGACAACTTCATTTTAGCTGTAACTCTTGTTCACAAAATTGGATTTCAAAAACTGTGCTGCATACAAATGGAATAAGCTCCAAAAAATACCAAGTAACATTCTCTTATTTCACAATCTCATTTACAATCACATGCTTTCCTTAGATGTGAAAATGTAAATGTCTGATTTTAATTCCCATGATTTATAGTAGTATTAGAGGTCCCGATCTCAATGAGACTACCTGTTTAAACAAAAGACTTAATAATAATTTACACATTTAAAATATTCTTTGATGTTAAATTGTACATTAACCTTCAAACACACGCAGGCCCAGTTCTAAAAAATAATCCTGATACATTAAAAAATCACTCGCTGCTCATGAGAGACTGAAACGAAGCGGAAAGAAACATCAGACGCCGTCACATCTAGTCCCTGAGTCTGTGTCCGAGCAACCTCATCAGTAAACAGTTAACCGTTTCCTTCCCTCTGCCCGGTTGGGGGATTTCCTGTCACTCCTTGCTCATCAAAACATCCACTGGATGTTTTCCTCACCTCAGTAAACGACAGCTCGTGTCTTTGTTTTTTCTCCACCGTTGCATTCAAATGGTGAACAACGTAATGAAGTGGAGAAACAGACAGACAGACAACACAACACTTTCAGAGAGAATCCTGAAACTGCAGCGGCTGCGAATACCTGGTGGAGGAGGGGAGAACCGTGTTGTCAGAACTAATGAAGGTTACGCTGGTATTCTCTGTGGAGCATCCGTCAGGGAATCCTTGTTTTAGCACCGCAGAACCGCCGCTCCTGAAACACACGAAGACAAATCTCTACGGTCTGTGTTTGAAATCTCCTGCAGTTAGCCAGGAGGCCTTAAGAGAAGGGGGGGGGGGGGGGGGGGGGGGGCGCACATTCTTTTTCTCAAAGTACAGTAGGAAGTGGGATTTTTCCAGCGGTTACACCTGATAACAGTTTGATTTGTTTTGGGAAATTAAAAAGAACATAATAAACGTAGGAGCGGCTCTGAGAGTACGCACCTCGTGGCACTCTGTAATTTACCAGCTTTATTGGTCCTTAAAACTTCCTCTTAGGATTTGGAAGAAAAAGTCTGTAATTTCAGGATTTCCCATAAATACTGGATGAAAAAAAATAAAGAAAAATATAGTTGTTAAAGTTGTGTTGTCAGTTTTGATCTGTTCACCAAATCTCTCGTCAGCTCAGCTCGAGGTCAGTGGAATATCCTGAAGGTCGTTTGACAACAAATAAACAAACAGTAGAGTCAGATTCATACATCAGGTCTGATTTATTGATGTAGAGATGTTAGAGAGGTGTAGTGGTTTTCAGAAGCTTTACAGTAATGTTCTGATCTTTACCCACTGAGATACATTAGGAATGTACAATATGAAAATAACATATAGTAACCACCTGATTAAAAAGAGAGCTATGACTTGCTAATTAAATCCTCCACATGTTTAAATTTTTTTGTTATTTTCTTCACCATCAAGGTCCAGGAAGGCGGGCGTGTGCAGCTGTCGACCAATCACATCATAGTGTCAGACCTTGACACACCTGGGAAGGACCTGCTGGTCTGGCTCGTCAGTCCTCCTAAATACGGATTCATTGAAAACACCAACAGAGGTGAGAACTACCTGCGTTACCTGGAAATGAGTTTCAGATCTGTGGAGTTCGAACACTGCTGCAGAAGTGAAGTGATTCTGCTCATTTAGGGTAAAAAAAACCCAAAACAAACATGTATGAATACAAATACATATGATGTTTATTCATTTACATTGCCACTCCTCCGTCACTTAGAATCATTTTCACATTTCTATTTAGTGACACTCATGCACACACACACACGTTGCCGGTTTAATTCCCCGCGGTGCTGGTGCCATCTGTCACAGCGTGATTATGTTGTGGATTAGCACTGCCAGATAGCCGGCTACAGATGGAGCAATTGTTGATGTCCCAATTTTGACGGCATGCTTGCTCAACCGCTGCTGTACTTTTCTTCTGTCCCCGAGAGGAAGCGTTTGGAAAAATGAGAAAAAAGAAAAAAGAAAAGGTGAGACGAGTTGAAAAGGAACCGATCACCACCGGGGGGAAATTGTGTCACTGCGAGAGCAGGTTCGAATTCAAAAATCAAATAAAAGACTTGGATACAGACGCAGATGGCAAAGAGAGCACAAAATACACACAGTAAAATAAAACATTTGCCGTTTAATGAGGTCAAACAGTATAAACAAACAGTCCATGTTATGAGCCACGCGCAATACAAAACTGCACTGTTCAGCTCCATATTTCTGAGGTGTGAACAGAATAATAATTATAATAATAATAAAAGAACAGAAGTCAAGTTTACAAGGCTGCCGTTGCAACATGGCTCACTCTCCCAAGCTTTCGCCCGCATCTCTTGGTCTTCATTGCTCTCTTAGTCGAAGTTCCCCACCCAGATCACAACCAGACCGACTCCATTACAAGCGAGTTTTGCTCGGTTCTAATGGAGTTGGTGAAGTTAGAGATTGGACATAGAGTTATAAAGCAACTTAACTTTGTTACAGCTTGAATACATCACCCTTCAATTAAACATTTAAAAAAAGCATTAAAACCCAAACACACACCATCAGCATTCAGTGTTAAGTTATGCTTATGCTATTATAGCAATTTCCATGGTCAAGAATAAACTTTGATACACAAACAAATTCAAATTTGCTGTTTGTAGGTTTGTTAGCTTGTTTGTTAGCAACATTTTTAACTTCATGGGAGGTATTTGTAAGTTTCGGTAGTGCTACATAGCCAGTGCTAGCATTAACAGCTGTTTACTTACCAGTCTAGAAGAAACGTTTCCAGAGGTGGAAAGCAACGCCAGTGTTAACTCTCTCTACTAAAGTTAGCACGCTAACCAGCTAGCCCCGGCCCGTCTCATCACTTTCCGATAGCGACTCACTGTAGCCTCCTATCTACTCTGAAGATGTAGCGCTGCTCAGAGGATGTGCTGTAGCCTTTAGTATTATAAAGATAAACAACCACCGCCTGCTCACTGCGAGAAAACACGTTCGTCGGCAGAGAAAAAACGTACAAATAGCCCCTGAAATGTTTGAAAACCAAACAACAGAAAATCATTATACTGAGCTGAAATGTAAAGTCTCACCTTTCTTTAAAAAAAAAAAAAAGAAAGAAAGAAGTGAAGCCATAGTAATGCTAATTATCTTCTACCATATTAATTGCAAGAAAGATTTATCTGCAGATTTAATGAAGGATAAACGCATGGAGGCAGATGTGTATAACGTCTGCAGCTGTAGATAAGCAGCTGGCACCTCTCTCTTGTCTCCCCGCGTCCCCGCCGACTGTCCTTGGTTGCCGCTGCAGCAGAGGGACAGTCGTTGGTATTCAGCAAAGTCGGGTGTGAGCTGATAGAATTGCTGCTGTCGCCGGGGCACATGGGAGGTCAGCCGGTGTCACAGTCGGTGCGCATCGCCTGTTTCCCCTCAACAAAACCAACACGCGCGGGCTTTGTGTTGATCTAAACACAGGAGGTAGTCACCCACATGTCAGTGCCGTGCATTTGCATGATTGCATTAAAGTTATTCCAGTGTACGCACAGTATACTGAATAACATACACACCTACACACACACAGACAGTATTTATATGCAAACTGGCTTCTACCAGAGCATTATGCATTTACATTTGTATGACAAGCACAGAGGCAGAGACGCATGCAGGGACGCAGTAAAGACGCTCGCCAACATTATGCATTTTAATTTTTATAGCTGCTGCAGAAGCATTGGCACATAATGGTGCATATTTGCATAATAAAATAATAGACCGAGGTGTTAGCGGTGTCGCTCAGTCGGCCCATCCACGTGTTTATAACTTTAGTCCACAGTGAGCCATTTTGGTACCAACAGATTTTGAATACCGATGTGTTTAGTCAAGGCATTACATTTACCTGTATAGCCTTAAATTACACGTTTGCTTCAGGCGGTTGTATAAACTATACAACGTATAAGACCCTCAACCCTTCTGTTCATATTTTGGATGAGAAACAGCAGTATGTGTCAGCTGTTTGTTCCGTACAGGCCTTCAGTACTGTCAAGTAAGAAAACAGCCTGAAGAACAGCTAGTGGCGCTTTAAAGTTCTTAATAAATGATCTGTCACTCATTCGTTTATATACAGTCTCCTAATTGCTGCTTACATTCATACAGACTTGACTATACTTAATTGGTTACAGTCTGTTAGCTTCCAAAATTACTTTCCTCTTCAAGGATGAGATAATTACTGAGCATCCATAGGTTTTAAATATCTTTAATACAAAGCTTCCCAGTTGTATGTTCCTTTAAAGCAACTGTAAACTTAAAGTTGAAAGTCTCGGAGATCTGTGGAGGTGTGAGATGAAGTTATTATCTTTCACCATGAACTGCCAGAGTGGCTTGGATTAATATTTCAGCCTGCTCCCTATCTGTTGAACTCGTGTCTCAGAACAACTAATTTCCTGTTGTTTACCCATATATACTCTCACATACCTTCATTAGTCTTGTTCAGGCGGAGATAGACAGAGATTTCAGAGGCATTACATCTCTGTAGCGGCTCTGAAATCAGCAGATACCACCTTTAAGAACAGAAAAAAAAAAAAAAAAAAAAAGGATGCTGCCAAAATGCATTTCTCTGGTGGCTGCAGGTGATTTCCCATCCTGATCACGATTCTGCAATGGTTCCTGCTCAGATAAGAGACTCCCTTCTCTCACCTTATAACAGTCAGACGATGGAGATGTGATGTGATTTACCATTGTGACTGAAACACACACACACACACACACACACACACACACAGGGATGTACACAACAGCTATTCCCTGCAGAGCCCTGACTCAACTCGCTGTGGAGCCATCCATCTTCTGTGACAGCGATGCTCACACTTTGTCTCAAACTTCAGAGATTTCGGGGATGGTTTTGTACATTCATGGCCACTCTCCGCTGATGTCACGAGTGTCATTAACGGCCCGAGTGGAGAAATGTAGGGAACTGTAAAAGTCTCTTGGTCCATCTATCCTACGCCCCAAACTGCCAGGCAGTTCTGACTAAAGTGACATAAAAAGGCTGTTTAGGGACAGAAAGATGAGTTTTGCTGCCGTTCCATCTGTCAGATGTCATAAGCGATGGCCTGGTAACTGGTCACCGGAGAGGCACACATCTTCTGCGTTACAGTATTGTAAATATTGCAGTGTACACGGAGAATTTCATCGTAAAAGTAGCAACGTAACAGTGACAGAAGCCATGCAAACTTATGCAGTTTGAATCTGAAAGCAATACAGGATTAAACAAGATCAACTTCCGCAGCAGCAGCTTCTGGTAATGATTTCTAACACCTGTCCTCCTGTCCTCCAGGAGGCTCGGTTGGCGGCTCGCGGGTCGTCACACCCGATGTGCCATTTTCCGTGGAGGACTTGACATCCGACCACATCTTCTACGTCCAGGACGGCCAGCACGAAGCTCAGGCAGAGCGGGACGTCTTCAGCTTCTACATCAGCGACGGACACAGTCAGACGGAGGCTTTCAACGTGGAAATCGACATCCAGGTAACATAGTGACTTTTTACAGCTGCTCTGTGACATCAGTGAAAGTTTGAGCTGTCTTAAGTTCAGATGGAACGAGATGAAGCGAGACATTACAGCCGCGTGCTCCATCAGTAATGTGAAGATGGACAGTCACACACAGCAGCTCTTTTTCTTAAACCACCGAGCTTGATTTGTGCTCAACTGTCCATTTTACTTTATCTCCAACCTAAACAAACTCAGCATCTCAATCCATCACACGGGCCTGTTTTAAGTCTTGAGTTGAATTGATGAGGCTGTCGGTGAGCTGTTAAGTGTGTGTGTTTGCACGTGAGCTGTATGCATACGGTACAGTATGGGTGTGTTTGTTTATGTGGAGAATCTCTCTCTTTTGCTCTAATCTCTCGGTGAAAAGAAATGCAAGCAATAATGTATGTTTTTTTTTTTGTTTTTTTTATGCAAAACATCCATGTGACTGCAGGAGTCTCTAAGTATGTCAGTATCTTAGAAAGCGTTTTCGATTTTGCTCCTGCAGCAGAGCAAAGAGGACCGCCGGCCGGTGGTGTCGGTCAGCAGCATCCATGTGGAGGAAAACTCCGGAGTGGTCATCACCAACTCGTCTCTCAGCGTCCACGACCAGGACACACCGGAGAACGAGATCCTCATAACCATCATCAGGATCCCTTCCTATGGTGCGCACTGATAACAGCACACACACAAACACACACACACACACACTTACACCTACATTTAAAAATGTAATCCTCCTTGTTTGCTGGCATATTATTTTCACGACCGGTGCACAATGAATCTTGGGATAGTTTGGACCACGAATGATCCACCCATTGGCGCCTTCGTTGCCATGACGGCCTCATCTTGAGGAGCCTTCGAAAGGGGGACAGCCTTGTCGCAAAGGTGCTGGGATGCAATCTGTCTTCAAGTGCAGCTTCCGAAGGTTACGGCCCCTGAACTGGGGACACAGCTATAGTCTATCCTTGATATGAAGGGGGTGGACAAACCTTTCCCCACAATACAATATAACGTGACATCACTAAAAAGACCAATAAGTTTAATCAAAACAGTTTAAATATAAGAAGGATTTATTGTAGAGTGTAGGAATCTTTTCATTACTGTTTTTAAAGAGGTGCCATAAATAAAATAGTGTGTAAAAATAAAGACACTGTTGGTTTCAAAACACTGAGAGATGAACAAGGAAAAAAAGGCTTTTATTCCCATTGGTTTGTGTGACATCATAATTTGAAATATAACGGAGCTGTCAGATGATACAGAGGTGCTTTAAAAGCAGATTCTCATGTATATTTACATGCATACAGAAACAGCATAAACATTATGTAAATACATGGGCAGCCTGTATATTAGCATATATACACACACACACACACACACACACATACACACACATAAATACATATTTACACATACACACAATCTAATAAACAGTATAGAGTTATTCTGAGGAGTGTCCAGCATTTTGATAGTAAATAGTTCTGAACATGGTAGAGATCAACACACACACACACACACACACACACACACACACACACACTTGTAAACACATTACTCTCACTTCCAACGCACAAGCACTTTAAAACAAGACAAACACACCGGCCCCACCGCTGCAGCGCCGCAGGATGACTGCAGCCATTCCTCACACCCTCTCAGCACACGACGCGGCGACACACACTCGGATCAAGTGACCTCCAAACACTCTGTGTCTCAAATTGAGTTTTCTCTCCTGCCTGCCAAGGCCTGGTGGACTAAAAGAAATTGCCTCACGAAAAAAAAATCATTTTCACAGGATGAAAATATATTCCTGATCCAGCAATATGTCACCTTAGCCAATTTTACAGAAGTTTACAGAATCAGGACGTGGGGGAGAAATTCAGCAAAGAACATGAAAAGTCATTTTGGAATAATGTCAAAGGAGAGACAAAACTTTTTAAGTGCTTGTTTGAAATTGATGTTTCATGATTGTTAAAGGTGCCATGTTTTACACTTTTCCTGTGTGTTGATCCATAACAAGACATGTTTGTGGTGAGCCAATCAGCAGAGAGGAGGCTCTGATCCTCTGAGTGATGGAATAAAAATACAGCAGATTTCAGGTGAAACACTCAGAGAAACCAAATCCTGCAAGTGTTGGATGGTGGGTCCAGGTGGGCGGGGCTTGGGGCGTGGCTAAGAGTGGTGACTGCTTTGTGGACCTTTTATAATGTGGTGAAGTTGACGAGGAATTTCACCTCACAAAACACCTCTGTTGTTACATGAAATTAGAAGCAGTGGCCTTGATGACAGCGCTGAAAAATCCGGTTCAGCAGACAACCCTCATGAATTATTCCAACAAAAAATGTTGATTTAGCATTTGCTGGGTGTTATTTTCAACCCCGCCACCCTCTCTAATTTGTTCTCCGCCCTGCCAGACACCTGCTCTGGGACGTTCTTCATAACAGAACCCCCCCTTCCCTCCACTCCCTCCCCAAGTAAAAGCACCATAAAGCAGCTGGTGAAACTGAGTGTACCACCGCCATAAAACCAGTGGCGTGTACAGCTGATGGGACAGAGAGCAGGAGAGGAGTGATTTCATACAGGACAATGAGTCCCAGGCAGCTCGTCTTTTTAACAGACTGCCTCTCCACTGTCCTGTCACACACACACACACACACACACACACACACACACACAGATGTGCACAGATTTATCAGAGAGACCCTATCTAACATAACAAAGACTTCAGGAAGCTTCAACAATCCAGCACACAGACACACACACACACGCGCACGCAAGCACGCACACACACACACACACACACACACACACAGACAGACACACAAGTTACCTCAGGCTATCAAAAAAAATGAAAAGTGATAGAAATTACAGTCTACAGTACAAACCATTTTGTGACTTCGTGATGTTACAACAAAGCAGTTACCGCTCTCAGCTCATGCTCCAAGCCCTGCCCACCTGGACCCACCATCCAACCCTGCAGGATTTGTTTTCCCCTTAGTGTTTGATCACTCAGGACCAGAGCCTCCTCTCTTCTGATTGGCTCACCGACCTGTTGTCACTAGAGCTCCAGAGAGAAGCCTGAGAGAGGAGATGTAACTTGGAGGCCGAGGGGTTAAAGTGCTAGTGATGACCTGCGACTTTGTGTCCGGTTGGGGACCCTCGTTACATGACATGATATTCAATCTCTCTCTCTCACCTTATTTCCTGTTATCTCTCTGCTGCCTCTGTCTAATAAAGGCAATAAATACCAGCAGATATCAGGCAACATAAACTGTTTAGTTTTGTTTTATCGATTCGCGGCGTTAAAACTCTTCAATCGGCTCAGAATCTGTTTCAAATGGTTGTGGAAACATTATACTGCAAAGAATGTGTGTGTGTGTGTGTGTGTGTGTGTGTCCTCTCATTCTGCTCCAGGATTTAGGCTGAAATCCCATTTAAACCTGGACTTTGATTTAAAAGTGGTGTAATTTAGTGGAATCTAAAAAGTCTCATTAACTTCTACAAAGACCTTTTCTGGTCTTTCATGTCCCGCATGAAAAAACCAAACGTCCTCCATTTGAGTGAGATAATCACAGTATTTAACCAGATGCAGTTTAAGGTGCGTCTTTACTCAGCTACTATTAAACCTGTGCACACATTCACCCACCTTCAGCAGCTTCAAAAATCAGAGCTCCGTTAATCTCTTATTTCCCTCAGGGAAGCTCCGCAGACGACAGTTCTACTCTCAGCCCCTGGAGAACGGCCGGGTCCTCACGCAGGGCTCCACCTTCACCTACCAGGACATCCTGGACCAGCTGCTGGTTTACACGCCTGAAATCGTCAGCGGGGGTGCAGACGAAATGGCCTTCACCCTCACGGACGGCATCCATACGCACACTGGCCGCCTGGAGTTCACCATGGACGTCAGGAAGAGCGAAGGACCCAGACTGACCGTCAACAGAGGCCTGCAGCTTCCTGCCGGTGAGAGTCTTGAATTGAAAGAAAGATCCATCGAAACTCAACAACAACAAGATGCTTAAATATCAAATAAAAGAACATTATGTATGATTGTGGTTGCGAGTAGTTGCTCTTTCAGGGAGGATAATCTGAGATAAAGGCTTCAGAGTTCTCCGATTTGTTTCAGGGTCTTCGTCTAAGATCACGGAGCAGAACCTGAAGGGCACAGACATGGACTCGGACAGCCTGAAGCTCAGGTACATCCTGACCAAAGACCTGCCAGCCGGCAAACTTCAGCTGAGCAGGAGCGAACGTGTGGAGAAGGTTTCTGTCAAGGGTCCCGTTCAGAGCTTCACGCAGGAGGACGTCAACAAAGGTGCCGGCTTGTTTTCTAAATGTTTCGCTCCACGCTCGTCTTTGTTCTATTTATACAGATGTCACCACTGTTTTGGCAACCACCTGCTTTTTACTTTGTCTAACTCTGATGAGGTTTTTTTGCTTTATCCTTGAAAAAGTGTTTGTTTTGTTCTTTGAATCTCTTTCCATGCATAGAATCTTTTCTGACAATAACTGGCAGGTTTTGAGGAAGAACAACAAACATCACTAAACGAACTGCAATAACCTCAGTAATTGTTTTTATAAATACACAAGACCCACGTTAGTTATGGATGCCAGCTTCCATCTCAAACCAGTGCTGTTGTTAGTGCTTTAAAAAACACATTTCCCATAAATCCACCTGCTACATGAGGATGTTGTGTCTTCATTCAAAGGTTTTGTGTCCGAAGTGATTTTTAACTTCCTCCTCCTCCAACAACAGTCCCTCTGACAGCTTTAATGGTCTTATTGGTTGCAATAATTGTGCTAATATCTGCAGTTTAATATGACAATAGTTTATTGATGTGTAACAGCTTAGATTTTTCCCAGCTGTTTTTGTCCACGCTGTTCACGGGTCGATTTAACGCCGACTGCTTGTCTGTTTTTGCAGGTTTGCTGCAGTACAGCCACGAGAAGGGAGAGAAGGGAGGCAGCCTGTTTTTCAAGTTCAACCTGGTTGATCCAGAGGGCAACAAACTGATCGACCAGTCCTTCTTCATCAGTGTGCTCGGTAGGGTTTCCTCCATCCCCTGTTACCTGCAGCACTAAAATAAAGGCTGAAGGGTTCTTTCATTTGGTGAAGAGAAAGCAATTACTACAGATCTATCCCTCTCTCCCGCATGCTTACTGATGTGCCGGTGCGCCTCGGACACATCCTGAATACGAACTGTGTAGAGCCACTTTCTGTACAAGCCACTGTAGGTAATTTTCTCACCCTCATTTATTGAAGTGGGATTTATGTCCAACCCACTTTGACAGCTGGTTAATTTTGCCTTCAAACATTTTTTCTCTCAGAAGCCTCCGTCCACTCTTTGTGCGTTAAACCAACAGGTGCGTTTGTTCCGTTGAAGTAAAATGAGGTTGAACTACAATTAACTTTTATTGCAAAGGCAAAGATTATGGAAACCTGTGAACTCATGCTAGAAGGGAGCGGAGTGGCAGGTATATTTTCCACTGCTGCTGTTACAGTGGCCGTTTTTATAATGGAATAATAGTTTAAAGGTCCCATATGTTCATCTTATCTTGTGTTTTATTTGAAGTGTTGATCCATAAGAAGATATATTTGTGGTTTTAAGAACCAAAAACCATCTCAGTGTAGTTTTACATCTCCTCTCTCAGGCTTCTCTCTGGAGCTCTAGTAAAAACAGGAGCAGTGAGCCAATCAGAAGAGAGGAGGCTCTGAGCCTCTCTTCTGATTGGCTGACTGTTTTTTGAGTGATTTAATAAAAATATATGAGATTTCAGTTAAACACTCAGAGAACCAGTTCCTGCAAGTGTTGGAAAGTGGGTCCAGATGGGCGGGGTTTGGGGCATGGCTGAGAGCGGTGACTGCTTCATTGTGACATCACAAAGTTACAGAAGTCCTGACGGCTGGTTTGAAGGCTCAGTTTCTGAATACAGGCTGTGTGCATTTCTCTGTGGACTGAGGCTTTGATACTTTCACAGTATTAATATAGAACCTAGACCTGATCTATAATCACACAACACATGGAAGTTTCACATTATACAATAAGTATAATTTAAACAGAGAAATGCTTTGTCATTCATTACTTTTCCCTCTTAACATCAGTTTTTTCCCACTTTGGGAAACTGCACTATATAAAAAGCACTTTTGATATTCTATGAAGTAAATAATTAATTGTGTCCATTAAAAATGAATTTAAAATAAATGAATGGCCAATTAAAATAATTTTAGTTTAAACTATATACTCTTAAACATCCTCACGTGGGCGACCGAGACCTGGACAGGGACAGGTCCGAATTATTTTAAATCTAGTCCAGTTCTGTCGCTGCGCCTGGATCTGAGCTTTGCCGATATGTCTGATACCCCAGTGGACCCAAGCAGACTCTCCACTGGCTACGTTCATGTAGTGCATCATCATCATCATCATCACGAGAGGAAATTGCATTTTCAGTGGGCGAGATAGAGTGTGAACTGTGACGTGCAGACCAGTGGTGGCTGCTGGTCTTATAAGGAGGGGAAGCTCATTTTTCGGCCTACATCATAAAATGTGTCCGTTTATTTAAATGTAAATTCGCACAGTGACAGAAGACAGTCACCAAACGCTAGTCGTTTTTAACAAAGACAAAGTCGCTGAGGATCAGTAACGTCTCCAGATCAACTCCGAACAACGGTATGAAAAACTTGAAAACTGCTCCGGTGGATGCTTATACTTCAAGATCGCTGATTCGCTCATTTCGCTGTCAATCAAAAAGGGACAGCCTCAGACAGATCATCCAATCATCATGCAGAAGCCGAGCGTCCGGGCCAGCCCACCGTCCCATAGACCCCCAGAGACGCTGAGCGTCCGATGGGCGGGACAAAGCCCAGCATTTATCCAATGACCGTCTAGTTTCGCTGCAGTGGAATAACCCACTCTATGCTTCCCCATTGAAGTCAGTAGACGCTCGGCGTCTACACTGTGTAAAGCACTGTGGCGCTGCGGAGATGTATGAGAAGAAAGTCGTGTTGGTTACCTGTGATAAGTAGCTGATTCTGAACAAAAGATGAACGTGTTCTAGCGCATATTTAGTCAATGAAATGTTCACACAACAGGACATATTTGACCACTTATTTTGTTGACATTTTAGGGGAAGCTGAGCTTCCCTTGCAGTCTTAGAGCAATCGCCACTGGTGCAGACACTTGCTGACAGAGCTGGTGTCGCCTCGGCTGTCACGTCTGATCGGGTTTGTAACCGTAAATTTGGAACAAGCCTGATTATGATGTGGTCCCTTCCAGACAGGGTCTCTATTTGAAAATGTATACAGTATAAAATTGCAGCTTAAATTTTAAAAGATGATTCTTCCTACAGCTGAAGGTTCAAACTGAAGGATTGTCTGTCCCTCACTGACTCTCATATCTTTCCCAGCCCACCATTTTTTCATCCTGTTCTGTATTATTCCTTCCTCTCTTTTTTTTCTCCCCCCCTTCTTCTCTCTTTTCCGCTCTGTGAGATGTGACAACAGTGAAGTTCTCTGTTCATATCTCTTCCTACCACACTGCCCTCTGATTACTTCCCCTGCCTTCTCTCAATCTTTCCTAATCCGTCTGTCCTATATCACTCTTTCACACCTCCTGATACGCCTTCCTCCCTCCTGTGCCGTCACCCAACTTAATCTTTTCCAGGTTTGTACTCGTGTCATTTCTCAATTTCTCCCCTTCCTAATGTACACCTCTGCTCTTCTTATCTTCTCTCCTTCCCCACTGCCTCTTTGAATCAGTCTCAACTTTTTTCTCCTCCACTGCTTCAGTCCATCTTTTCTCTTTTCTCTTTTTCTTTTTTTCGCCAGAATAAGAAATTGACTCCTAATATTTTTTATCTCCTTCCGGATGAATTCAGACTCAAACTCAGGAAAGGCCACTAGGGTTTTACTAATAAATCTTTGCTTGGAGGGGCCTCTTTTTCTTTCCTTTCATGATGTTCCTCCTTTTCCTCTCCTCTCCCTCTGTGACCAACCTCCTCCTCCTCTTCTTCCAGAGGACCGACTCCCTCCGTCTGTGGTGGTGAACAAAGGCCTGGTGCTGGATGAAAACTCCATGAAGAAGCTCACCACGCTGCAGCTGTCGGCCAGCGACCAGGACAGCGAGCCGGGCGAGCTCATCTACCGCATCACCAAACAGACCGGCCTGGGTCACCTGGAACATGTCGCTAGCCCAGGTAGGTTTCCTAAGCAACAACAGCACCATAACTGATAGTCGCACCAGGTCTGTGATGCTCACAATGAAGCCACTTCACAGCTGTCTTTGATTTCACATAAAGATCAATTTAACATGAAAACCTTACCATTTACTATAATTACAAAAAATAAAAAAATAAATCAGAAAAAGCTGCATTTTGTTTAATGGAGGGAAATCACTCTCGTCAATTCACCCTTTACTTTTCCTTTTCCACTGACTTATCGCCTCAATATGAGAAGAAAAAAATACTATGAAAGGTGTTTTTTTTAAACATGTTTAATGTTTTCAACGATCATTTCCTTTTAAAACATTTCAAACATATATAATTATATCTTTTCACCACCACCATCTATGATGAATTTGGCAGAGGTTTTTACATAATTGGCACTCAGTTTTATGTTTTATGAAAAGAACCTTTTAGGGACTCGTGACTTTTATTAATTCAATTTTTTCCCACTGTTGTACATGACTGCACGCCAAAGGCACTACAGTATGTAGTGTGCAGAATATGAAATAAAATGTCCAACTTCTAGTTTCCAAACAGACACTGTAACAGACAGCAAGGCACGCCACTGAATATTTTGTGAAATAGTCGTGCTGTACTTTTGCGTTTGCTGCACTAATTTTGTATATTTAGATTCAAAACTTGTGTTGGGGCCTGAAGTAACGTCGACTGAAAAGAAAAAACACGGACTGATTGAGATTGCTTGCGCCTTTCGATTATACGGCGCCATCCTCGTATTGGACACCTCAGTGTTTAAGCTAACTTGGATGAGAGGTCACTAAAGTGTTCAACAGAAAATGGAAATTTTACATGTTCCTATCACAACTGACAAACTCTGTTTAGAAATACAACAATTTAAAATATAAAGAGGTTAAATAACAATACAAGATTGTGGTAACCCTGTTAATATAAGAGCAGTTAGATAATATTTATACTGGCCATGAGTATTTAAAATCTCCTTTACATCAAAGGCTTATTAAAAACTATTTCCTACTGTGTACTGAGTATAGTCAGTCTTCTGTGAGAAACACTTAAGAGCTCTTACTGCAATCCTGTGATAGCACTTCAACATGTGTCTTCTTCTTCGCCTTCAAAGGAGCCATTTGTGAGTTATGCTATTGCTACGTAGCTAATGTTAGTGTTAACAGCTGATTGTTACCAGTCTAGAAGGAAACGTTGTGAGTTCATCAAACTTCATTCCTTTACTCACCAACAGCTGTTTCCAGAGGTGGAAGAGCAACACCAATGTTAACTGTTGTCTCTATCACGTCATTTGTTCTACTGAAGTTAGCATGCTAACCTGCTAGCCCCGGCCCGCCTCGTCACTTTGCGATAGCGACTCGCTGTTGAAAACCTTTAAAAGAGCTGTGTGTGTGTGTGTGTGTGTGCGTGCGTGCGTGCGTGCGTGCGTGCGTGCGTGCGTGTGTTTTCAGTGATGACTTTGCTGGATTTGTTCCAGACTCATATTAATCCTGTCTTAGATAATTAACTATACACCCACACACACACACAAACACACACACACACACACACAAAAAAGGAAGTGTAATGAGCCTTGCTCCAGTTCTTCTCTCGTTTATCTCTGATGTATTCTAGCTGCCCCCTACAAAATAGAAACACTCACACACTCTGTCTCTCCTACTTCTTTTGACGCATGCACACGCACACACACACACACACACACATATGCAGATATGTTGAAAGACTGCAGCCGTAACTCTTTAATTCCAACCTAATAATTGCACACGTCAAAATCTCTGCACAATGTTTTTATTTCCACTTTGAAATAAAAACAAATCTCTTGTGTCTCCCTCAAACAGTTTTTATGCCAAAATAAATTTGGAAGCAAAAAAAAAAAAAAGTCAATGTGAAATTACATTCAGAAGAAACAGAGAGAAGATGCATCCTCAGACCACAAAGAGGTGATTATTAGCTTCCGCGCTACTGAGCATTTGTGCCCCGGCTGAATGGATTCCCCACAACGCTGAACGCTCTCGCAGCATGCTAATTAACTGGATGTTAACACCGCTCTCGGTTCACCTCAGAGCGGCTCTGGATAATTACCATTGGCCATTCAGCCAATCTGTCGTTCCTTGCTAACACACACGGCTAGCCGCTGTAGCTCCACTGGAATGGGCTGTCAGCCCTACGAGAAATGTCAAGGGGTAACAGCACAGAGAGATAAACGCCGTCTCGGTGTGTCGATGCCCACTTTCAAAAGCGAACGTCTTCAAAAAGCTTATTAACTTGTGGGAGGTTGTGACATCCCTCTCAGGTGGAGTGTTTGTCAAAAAGGCACCTGTCGTACGAATCAGTGGAGACTGTAATCCGCTGCCTCGCCCCGCTTTCTCTTTATGTCCACTGCGACTTTCTTTCAGTGGCAAGTTTGGAGTCGGATGTGAAGCTCTGACTTTCACACAAGTACAGAAAGAGACCAGAGCGCCGACGTGTGTGCCGAGAAATAGATGCAGCTTCTTTTTTTTCTTGTTGACTTCAAGTTGAGACTCCAGTGGTCCTGCGTGTCACTCCTTTAAGAGACTGCAGTGTCAGCTCCACCAGTCAGAAGTTATATCATTTTCAAAAAGTGTAAGTATTAAGTCAAAGGCAACAGCTCTGCATATCTGTCTGAGAGGCTTCATTAATTCCTGGTGACTGTCCCAGACATTTAAACTATTGCACGCACAGATTTTAAGAGAAAATATATGGAACATAATATAGTACATAATATTTGTGATATAAATAAGTCAATAATACGCCATAACCTACCACATAAGCTTACATAAAATACACTTTACATACACTCTAAAATAATTTCAGATCATAAAAACTCTTCTCTTCGTCTGTGATTAGGACAAAATCTGATTATTCGCCAGTTGTGACACTGAAGACTCATCACCTGCTGGGACGTCGTTAGTGTTTAATAGCTTGATAGTGAGAGAGACAAAGACATTTCAATCAGGAGAGACTTCACTCTGAGTCAACATCATCAACTTTTATTGGTATGTGCAAAACGAGAGTCGTCTGAATCCTCATCAGGAGAGGAGAGGGTCAGGGTGCTGATATGTAGGATGGAAGAGACGAGCTAAAATGAGCTGACATTGTCCTTCAGTTACTCCGTCAGTCTCTTTGACAGACAGTCATTTTGTTTTCTTTGTTGTCTGCAGGACAATGGGCAGTAAAACTAACTATTGACCACCAGGTTAAAACTGCAGTCCAACCACTGAGCCATTGTTTTTTCTTTTGCAGCGAGTGCTACAGCTACAACTGTTAATGTTTTTACTTTGGGGTTTAGAGAGAATTAAATTCACAAGTAATCAAGAAAATTCCCCTTCCCCAGGAGGCTTTGCACTTTTTAACCGTAACCAAAACACATTACCAAACTTTTCTGCTAAGTTTTGAGCAAATAACTTTTTAAAAACCTTTTTCATCTTTTGTCTTTTTGAAGAAAGATTGTCACTGATTTGCCGATATGGCGTTCAGCCAGTGTCTGAACCACTGCAAAACAAAAACATTTCCCTGCTATTTCTTGTGAAGACAATCGGAATAGAAAACACAATGCCCTTTAATATGATGGGGGGGGGGGAGAGACAGGATTTTCATCACTGTCTGAGAATATTGCTTATGTCTCCCCCGCCTGCCTGTCCTGATTATGATGATGTATAATTTTCTAGCCGGGGGGAAATTGATGCGACAGGCTAGCAGGACCATAGACTCCTGCTGGTTTCACTGTGTCAGAAGCTGACGTGAAGATGATGGATGTTGAAGAGCCTCAGTTTCCATTTCCTCAAGGCCTCTGTGACGTTTGAATGAGTTATCGCCCTCCTCGTGTTATATCTGACCTGCTTCAGTGGGAGTTGTTTTTTTATTTTTATTTTTTTATTTTGGAGAAATTCCTCCCATCTGCACTGAGAAATAACTTTTCATCCATCCCCAGCCCTGCTTAGGGAAATAACTTTGATGCCATCAGTGGGGCCGTAATATGCAACAAGTTATTACACATCAAAGTCACCGGCGGCATGAAAGGTCCATTTATAGATCGATGAGTGTCCCTTCATACGGTGACAGGCCTGCAACAAACACTAACTGCCTCATTTAAAAAAAAAAAAACCAACATCATCAGTGGTGAAACGCTGTTAGTTTTAAATCACACGCTTTCATTTCAAAGCATAAAAAACCTGTCTACACCCATCTAGTAATAATATAGCAATTTCTGTGATAACATTTAATTTGTTGAAGTGTCTGCTGTGAAAATCAAATGGTAGAAAATGAATCTCTGAGATGGAAATCAGAAGAAAAAAAAAGGAAATTTGACTGAACTTTCTTTTGCAGTCATCATACGTAACTATTTAACTCATATGGACACGCTTCATATCAAACATAACCATAAATATATTTAGCATCACAGAAAGAACCGCATAGTCTCATTTTGCAAGTGTTTTTAAGCGGTAATAAAATTCATATTGCGAAGACGCAAAATGTATTTCACTTTATTTTTTTTTAGACAATTGCCTTTAGTTTCCACACAGAGTAATGTCTGATTGTTGCAATCAAATCTGATTACACTTCCCACTGAGTTTTAATCCTCAGAGGCGTCAGAGAGCAAAGAGGAGCTGGAGCCTCGTTAGATAGGTTTAACTTTAGTTTCAGTTTAGTTTATTTGCTCATTAAAATGATGAAAGCCAACAAGGAGAAGAGACAAAAAACGCAGCGTGAGATTTGAGATGAAATACCAAGGGGGGGGGGTCATAAAACAATCTGATGCCAAAATAGAAAAGATAAAAAAGCAATACTTATAATGCAAAGAGATACTGAAGAATTGGGCAGAAAACATGGAAACGAGTGCATGTGGCTGCGTGTGTTCAAAGAGACAGAGGGAGAGAGAGTCGATGTCTTAATGATGTTTTCTGTGTTTGTGTGTCGGCAGGATGAGTGCGTGGGTGTTCAAAGAAAGGGGAAGTAGATCATTTTTTTGTTTTTGTTGGTGTTGATTGTTCCAACAACTGTTCCTCTCTCTTTCTCTCTCTCTCTCTCTCTCTCTCTCTCTCTCTCTCTCAGGCACCAGGATCAGCACGTTCACCCAGGCCGATCTGGCGTCGCGCAGCATCCAGTACGTCCACACCAGCGAAGAGGAGAAACACGCCGACCAGTTCTCCTTCACCGTGTCTGACGGGACAAATGAGGTGAGAGCGAGAGGGAAACACGAGGAAAGAAGTGAAGATATAAAGATGGTTTTGGGTTCAGTTTGACCCACACCCCCTGAGCTCCCAACCATCTGTCGATGCTCGAGGAAAGAGTGTTTTCATGATACCTGGCGGTGCAGTTTGACCCACCTTCACATATCTCTTCTCGCTCTGCAGCGCGAGCCGGCAGGCCGCTTCATATTCAGCCGCTCTGAGCTAATTTCACTCACTGGCTCAAATCTGTTTTATAATGACTTTGTTAATGACTGTATTATAACACTGGTACGGGCGAGTTAATGGAAATATCATTCTCAAAAAATATTCATGATTGTCTTTATTTTTTATTTATTTATTTTGAAAACCATCCCACAACCACCGAACCCCCCCACTCACCCACCCCTTGCAAAAGACATTTCCAACTTTAATGTAACTCACCAAGTTAAATTTATTGTAAGTAAAAAGTTTAAAAATTAAAACATCCTTCAGCCTTTTTTTTTTGTTTTGACAAAATTCTTCTTGAAATATCTTTGCAACGTCTGTTTAATTTAAAGAGTCAGTTTTCTGATTCTCTATCAATACAAGAAAGAGATTTTATAAAATATAAATATATGAATAAATATATATCAAAGGTAATGAACGCAAAAGCTTTCAGAGTGGTGAGGAAGTGCCCCCTCCCCCCCTACAGTTCTCCTCATGCATAAATCTGCCTTGCTAATCCCGACTAATGAGAACCACAAGGACTTGAGTAAACATGTGAAAAAGGTCATTTGGCCTTCACGCCTAGCTGACTGCAGTGTGCGGAGGCTTTTGTGGCCGCTGTAGTGGTTAGTGTTTGTGAAGTGGATTCGGTGCTTTTACTTGTTGTTAACTCTCCTCTCTCCGGTCAGGAGGCCTGTTTTTGAAAGGGTGGTTTTGCCGAGTGGTTTGAATTAAAATTTGTCTTTTTTTTTTTCCCTGCATATTAAAGTGATATTACAGCAGAATGTTTTACTCAGCGGTGAGGTGAGGTGAGATTCCTCAAGGGGTATATTTGTGTTACACCCCCCCCGATATAGACGTGTTGGTATTCAGTCAGTGGCACGTTTCGTTTTACACGTTCAGCACCGTCTCTATCACCATAGCTGTCGATGAGAAGCATCAGAAAAATAACATTACATATCATCTGTGTCCTTATCTTGGAAACATTTTCATGAGCGAAGAAGAACAACCTGTTTTGTTTTTTTTTATAGCTTTGTGAGAAAGTATTCCTCAGATAATCCGATGGGTTTTAAAGGGTTTATTGAATTTAAACGGTAGATTAAAGAGTTTTTCCTCACTATAATTGTTCCTCGCTTTCATACTGGCTTTGAGGAAAAATCCCTTCCTAAAGCACCTTCAATCTAAGTGAAGGGGGACGCTAATATGAGGCTTCAGCTGTGTGAATACAAATCAAGTGGGTCTCCAAAGTTACTCTGTTTTTAGTACAATATCATGCCTGTAATGTTTTATGACAGAAACGTGAAGGAGTCAACCCTTAAAGGAATCCGAAATCCTTCACTTTATCTGGAAATTTCTAAATCACCAAATGTGGAGATATGTAACAAAGGTCTTTGATTCCCAAGTAATATATGCATAAATTATTATTTAGCTTCAAATCGATTCATATTGTCCTGTGTGTGTTGTCCTCAGGTTGCTCAGACCTTCTACATCACCATCAAACCAGTGGACGACTCCCTGCCTCTGCTGCAGGTCCCCGGCATGAGGGTCCAGGAGGGTGTGAGGAAGACCATCACCGAATTCGAGCTGAAGGCCACTGACGCAGACACCGAGGTACACAAATCCAACTGTCGATATTTATTTATGTGTTTATTTATTTAGTTGACTTCCAAATGATAGCCGGTGATGAGCAGCTTAGCCGGCCCCCGACTAAGACGTTTAAGCTCTTCAAAAAAGGCCAGCTGTTTTCTAAAGATTTATTTTTCTGGTAACAACTTTCCAAATCCTGTTTTCAGTTGATTTAAGGAGAGTCTTACACTCTTAATCCCATCAATCTGTGATTCACAGTTTACTCCAGGAGTGATTATGTGATTAATGCAATTTCCTGTTTCGGTGGGCAAGCTCTCGTTGAGCCCGACTTTCCTACTCGACTGCAATTAGAGGTTTTTCTTCGTTTCTAGGAAGCCGTCAATAGCCGTTAAAGAACTGAGAGTATTCAGCTGCAGGTTTCATTTCTCTCCTCGGCCTCTCGTCCATCCAGGCGGAGTCCATCGTCTTCACCATCGTCCAGGCTCCTCGCCACGGCACCATCGAGCGCACCGGCAACGGCCAGCACTACCGGCAGACCAGCAGCTTCACCATGGACGACATCTACCAGAACCGCATCAGCTACAACCACGACGGCTCCAACTCACTCAAGGACCGCTTCACCTTCTCTGTGGCTGACGGCACCAACCTGCTCTTCATGGTGGAGGAGGGCGGCAAAGAGGTGACGACATGTGCAATGTGTGCGGTGCGCTGTCATTTTTGCAACAGCGGGAAGGCCAAGTTTGTGAGGGTGTGTGTGTGTGTGTGTGTGTGTGTGTGTGTGTGTGTGTGTGTGTGTGGTGTGAAGCAGCTTCCTGACATCTTTATTGCAGCTAGATGATTGAATTAGCAGAGTTTCGGCATTCGTGGGTGTGTGTGTGTGTGTGTGTGTGTGTGTGCGTGCGTGTGTGTGCGTGTGTGTGTGCGTGTGCGTGTGTGTGTATGTATGTGTGTATGTGTATATTTGAAGGTCAGTGTGTGTGTCTGGCCTTTTTTATGACAGGAGGTGTGAATCAGCATTTTTGGCATGTGTGTTCTTATATGTCTGTCTTTGTGAGGACCTGGTTATAAAACTGAAGAGTAAGGACACTTTTGAAAAGTGAGAACATATTTGGAAAGTGAAACAATTTTTATACGTTTTTTTTTTTTATGCCTTTATTAGGCAGGACAGTGAATGTGGACAGGAAATGCAGGGACAGAGAGAAGGGGAAAGACATGCAGCAGAGAGTCCAACCCTGGAAAGTGAATGCATTCTTGACTGAGAACATCTTAGGAAAGTAAGAACATTTGAAAAGCTGAGGACATAATGTAGGTGAAAAGCAGAAGGATATTTTTTGGACATCTTTGGAAACCAAGGCGCATTTATGGAAAGTCAGGACATCTTTTGAACGTGAGGGCAAAGGAAAAGGAATGACGTTTTGAAAAAGGAGAACATTCTTGGAAAGTGAGGACATTTTTGAAAAGTACATAATTCGAGAAAATCCTAAAAAACCTGTGGTGCAGAATTTGGTATTTTCCTACTTCCCGCCCTGGTAATCTCATAAATCCTTCGGATTCATCCTGCGAGCCCTTGTGGTCTGGTGGTTATTTTCTGGGCTCGACCAGAAGCCACAGGTTAACAATGTATTAAATCAGGGTCCTCACAAGGACAGGAGTATGAGCGTGTGTGTGTGTGTGTGTGTGTGTGCTGTTAATGTCAGCTTTATGGTGGTAGTTATGAGCAAGCCTCAGGGTGAATTGACTTCTCCGCTTGTCAATTTAGCCGTCCCTCTCAGCCGCCCTCCTCCACCTGTCTCTGCTAATAGTCTGAATGATTCAATTGAATGACAGCAAGACAATATTGACATCAACCATCACGCACACACATTTCTTGGGCTTGTGTTTATTACCTTTCCATCACCTGACGACACTTGCCTCAGTGGTCACATTTGCAGCCGGTGTTTTAGGTGAATCTGTTCCCACTGGAGCTCCCCTGTTATTAAATAATGTATGAGCTCCTATAAACCGTGTGGATGAAGGCGTCTTTCAAAGGGCACGTGTCAGAGTTGGACTTAACAGCGTCTCTTGTGATGACAGGTCGCTCCTCCAATATTCCCGCATGTACCGCAGACACCATGTTGTATCTGGTGATATTGGAGCAGTTTATTTGATTTTGCCCGGCATCATAGGTTTTGACGGGGGGGACGAATCAATAAAGTAATAACCTACAGAACTTGTTTTTGTGCCTATGACTTTCATGAATTGGATGTGGGCTGAATGTCACTGTGCAGGGCACTCGTACTGCAACCACAGATCTAGGCAGAAACCTGAGGGATAGATTATCTCAGAACCTGGGCGGATGAAACCAAAACTATTCCCATGCTGGCTGAAAACCACATGCTTTCTGTGGTTTTGTTGTTAGGACATTTTAAACTGAATGTTGGGGGAAAAAATGTCTTAAAGGTCCCATATGTTACACCTTTCCTGTGTTTGATCCATAGGAGAGGAGGCTCTGAGCCTTTCTTCTGATTGGCCGACTGTTTTATGAGTGATCAAATGCTAATATAGCATCTTTCAGGTAAACAATTTACAACGCTGCTTTGTTGTGACGTCACAAAGTTACAGGAAATCCTGAAGGCTGGTTTTGAGGCTCAGTTTCTGAATACAGGCTGTGTGCATTTCTCTGTGGACTGAGGCTTTGATACTTTCACAGTATTAATATAGAAGCTAGACCTGATCTATAATCACACTACACATGGACAAATACCTTTATACTATATAGGACCTTTAAACCATTTTGTTCTCTATTAAGCTCTTCTCAAAAGTCATATCACCACCATCCTTGAAAACGTATTTTCCACATGTTTTCTGGTTTCCCAGATAGTGACGGCTGCTCCCCAGAAGTTCAAGATCGATATTCTCCCAGTCGACGATGGCACACCACGTATTGTCACTAACTTGGGCTTGCAGTGGCTGGAGTACATGGACACCAAGGTATAAATCTTCCCTTTGCATCTTCACATTTTTATGAATATCTTCACATATATTTTTTTCTGTTTAATTGGGATGTTTAAGAGCCGTAAAAAGGAGCGATATGCCCAGTCGCCTCATGGTCACGGGACATAAGGCTGGCTTCACTGGACACTTTAAAAAGCTGAGAGCGAGCAGAGGGCTGGCTTGTTGCAGAGCTGCTTGTTCGCCCAGGAGACTGAATAAAGTCTTTAAAACGTGTGTCCAAGAGAGCGACTGAGAAACACGACTGTATCATAGCAACATATCAACTGTCTGAGAGGAGCGCCATCACCGCTTATTCATTATGTATAATTAACTTGCGCCCTCTGCTGGTTTAAAGACGTCATCACAATGAAACCCATTCGTTGCTATGGATATTGTAAGAATGCAGCTTCATTCACTGATCCTGAGTTCTGTCTTCACTGAGGCAAATTATCACAATGTTAAACTCCTGCATCTGCTTCTAACATTTTTTTAATTTCCAGTGGACGCAGCTGTGTTCAACCAGTAACACATACCTCCGGCATTTATAGCCAAAGCTCATTTGCCTTTGAAATAGACGCAATAATAAACAAACATACCTTCTATGATATGTGGTGGAATCCTGTTCTCTCCTTCCACGGCATGTGGTGAATCTACAAGCTTAATACAGAACTGAAACCCTTTAGATTAGCATGTTTCTAGGACCTTTAAACTGGTATTGACACATAAAACCATAGAGCTGCAGCTGGACATAAGTGCTCCAGGTGGGTGTAACTTTATCATATTCTGCCTCAAGGGCACTTGAATCAAAAGGACAGATGGAGGTCTGTCCCTCTACTCAACGACCCACTTCAGCTCTGGGAAAAAAAGCCACACATTTTGTCAAGATTTTAATCTGCAATCAGTTTTGGGAAACCACTACATAGTGTGGCGGGCAAAATAGTGTTCACATCTGACAGTTAAAATATCTGAAATTCTTTATTTATCCAAATCCACTGCAAAAGTTGCACAAAAAAAACCTAATTTTCCTTTTAGAACATTTAAAATGACTGTGACAATGAAAAACTACGATGTTTATTCTCCGTGTGGTCACAGTGAAATGAGGGACTTGTGTTCATTGTCCCTTCAGGCCACCAACCTGATCACCAAGAAGGAGCTGCTGACCACGGACCCCGACACAGATGACGGACAGCTGGTTTATGAAATCACCACCGAGCCGAAGCACGGCTTCCTGGAGAGCAAGCTGAAACCTGGCAACCCCATCGCCACGTTCACACAAGGTACAGAGGCCCCCGTCTCTCCGTTTCTCACTGCTGCTATTTTTTTTTATTTTAAATAAAGACGTGTAAAGTCAAGACTGTAAGCTTAAAGTTGCCTAAAAACTTGTGACCCTTTAGATCTACCTTGGAATATCTTGGGAATCACTTTTCTTACACTTAGATCCAGTTCTGCTCCCTTGCATTTCTTTTTGATTTGAAGTCACCCTCGCTCTGGAGTGGTGGAGAAGGAAAAGAGTAGCAGGGTCAAGGACGCAAAAAACTCAACCCCAAATTCCCGCCTGTCCAGTCCTGTCTGTGTTTTTCTTCTCTGAAGGTTTTTGTTGAAAGGCACCTCAGCGGCTTTTCTTCCTCCCGTTTCTCCTTGCCCCGTGTTCTCTCAGCCAATTTGCAGTTGGAATCAGCAGCTTCCTCATCTGCTTATCTTCACCTCTGGGCTGCAGCCAGGGATCAGTGTCAGCGTGCCTTTGTGAAAATGTTGATCCTGGAGGCTGGAGAGCGACTCGAAACAGTCACTTTGATGTGTTTGCGTTGTAAACATAATTTTCTTAATGATAACAAGTCCAATAACTGAAATAAACTTTTACCCTGAGAGAGAGTAAAAAACAAAAAAATAAAGTGGGTGGGATTCACTTTACAAAACCGTCTGTGAACATTTCCTCTCATACTACTTCATACATTTTTTTACCTGCGTGGTCCAGTTTAGCACTGTTTCCTGTTCATTACTGAAAGTATTTATTGTGGACTTCCTGAAGGTCATTCAAACAGCTCTCTGAACACAGGGACTCTCATCCCTTTTCTTTTTTTGGCTTTCTGCCCTCAATTACAGAGTGTTTTCTTCTCCCCAACCTCCTCTAGAAAATAGAAATTGAGCACAAATTGTGACGACTTTCATCTTCATTTTCAAGTGTTCTTCATTACGCTCAAGGAATAGAAAGAGGACGGAGGCTGCAAATTATGGAATCATTATTTCACAGAAAATACATTCTTCACAAAGACTCAATCCCCGGGGACGGCGTCTGCGTCTGTCCCTCTCCACACAGTGAGGTCAAAGTGACATCTTCCGTGATGTATGATAGGCTCATCCTTCTCATGACCTGACACAAGTGTAAAGTAAGAATAACTGAATCAAAGAATTCACAGTTTGATCTTCATTAATCCGACCTTGTTCCTCCGTAGCCGACATCAACCTGGGTCTGATCCGCTACGTGCTGCATCAGGAGAACGTTCAAGAAACCATGGACAACTTCAAGTTCCTGGTCAAGGACAGTAAACCCAATGTTGTCAGCGACAATGTCTTCCACATCCAGTGGTCCCTCATCAGCTTTGAGCACAAAAGGTTCGTATTATGTGTGAGGTGTTTCCTGAAATTACTTTAAAGGTCCTGTTTCGTATAAAGGTCTCTGTCCATGTGTAGTGTGATTATAGATCAGGTCTAGCTTCTATATTAATACTGTGAAAGTATCAAAGCCTCAGTCCACAGAGAAATGCACACAGCCTGTATTCAGAAACTGAGCCTTAAAACCAGCCGTCAGGACTTCTGGAACTTTGTGATGTCACAAGAAAGCAGTCACCAAGCCCCGCCCACCTGGACCCACCATCCAAACCTTGCAGGATTTGGTTTCTCTGAGTGTTTTATCTGAAATCTGATATATTTTTATTTGATCGCTCAGAAAAACAGTCAGCCAATCAGAAGAGAGGCTCAGAGCCTCCTCTCTTCTGATTGGCTCACCAACCACAAATTAAAACTTAAAACCACAAATATATCTTCTTATGGATCAACACTTCAAATAAAACACAGAGGAAGAAAATATGAGACCGTTAAATGAATCTCTCTCTTCCTCTGATGGTTCCACAGCTACAATGTGAGTGAGAAAGCTGCTACGGTGGCAGTGACGGTGAAGCGAACAGGTAACCTCAACCAGTACGCCATCGTCCTGTGCCGCACCGAACAGGGCAGCGCCACCTCCACCGGCAGCGTTGGATCGCGCCCCGGCCAGCAAGACTATGTGGAATATGCTGGACAGGTAACCCTGAGCTTTTATTGTCTCAATGTTGTTGTTGTCGTCATTCATATTTTATTTTGATCGATGCCTCTGCTGTTGCCCCCGTTCACAGGTGCAGTTTGATGAGCGCGAGGACACCAAGGTGTGCACCATAGTCATCAGTGACGACAAGGTGTTCGAGGGAACCGAGAGCTTCCACGTGGAGCTGAGCATGCCCGTGTACGCGCTGCTAGGCGGGAACACTCGCGCCATCGTCAACATCAACGACACAGAGGATGAACCCACCCTGCAGTTCGATAAGAAGACCTACCACGTTAACGAGAGCACGGGACTCATCCACGTCCCCATCGAGAGAAAAGGTGACCCAACACTGTACCAGCTGCAATGGGGGGGGGGATTCTAACATCCATGTTATCCTCTTTGACTGTTCCCATGGTAACTAATGTATGACCAGCAGTGACCCTTCCCTCTCCTCCCTCATCTCCGCTCAGGTGACGCCTCCAGCACCGTGTCCGCCCTCTGCTACACTGTGGCCAAGTCAGCTCAGGGCAGCAGCCTCCACGCCCTGGAGTCCGGCTCCGACTACAAGAGCCGCGGCATGACCAGCGACAACCGCGTCCTCTTCGGCCCTGGCGTCAGCATGACCACCTGTGACATCAAGCTCATCGACGACAGCGAGTACGAGCTGTCCGAGGAGTTCGAACTGGTGCTGTCGGATGCCTCGGACAACGCCCGCATGGGGGACGTCACAGTGGCCAAGGTCGTCATCGACGGACCCAACGATGCGTCGACCGTCTCCCTCGGGAACGCCACTTTTACTTTCAGCGAAGACGCTGGTATGAACCATGTTCTCACACACACGACTCTACGCAGTACCTGTGTGGCGCTCTTCTCTCTCTCTGCGAGAACCTGCTGGATGTTATTTAAGAGGAATGTGGAAACGTGATGATCTCCAGGGGAAATTATGATGCAAAGAAGAGTTAAAGCAAGAATCGTCTTGATGCTCCAGTTGTCGCCATGGATATGATCTTTTAGACATAGATAGCAAACAAATATAAGATGTGCTCCTGCTGGCGACAACATAATAGTTCCTAAAAATAAAAACCCCACTGGTTTAAACGTCACAGATTTTTGTGTTTGGAAGCAGGAGCGCAGGATTGATAGTAGCCTCTTATAATAAGTCACGGTCACACTGCGCCCGCTATAATTCTTCAGAATCTCCTGTAGCAGCATTTTAACTTGAAAGCTGATGTCATATATCTCTCAGTAGAGGGATTTATTTTAATACGTTCCTACTGTAACTACACCTACCCCTCCCTCCCTCTTCTCTCCTTTCCTTTTGTGCTGCTCTGACGTGGCTCTAATCTTGAATAAAGGCAGCAACCGTGCATCATCGAACAACCGGTGCAATTAGTCGCTGCAAAATTAAGTTTCGCAGTCAATTTCCCTCTGCTGCTATTGACTAAATGACTTTAAAATTGTGGATCAAAGCAAAGCGGAGTAACTGAAGGTCACCCAGTGTCTCGGGTTGTCATTTCTTTACCTTGACAAAAAACGCCTCAGGATGAATCTATAGTTTGAGAAGACAGAAATGTCCAAACCTGCCTTTAATTTTTTTTATCTCCACACTTCAGGCACAATCGAAATACCAGTGCTGCGCCACGGCAGCGACCTCTCCTCGTTGACGTCCGTGTGGTGCGCCACTCGACCCTCAGACCCCCCCTCAGCCAGCCCGGGGGTCGACTACATCCCCAGCTCCAAGAAGGTGGAGTTCAAACCTGGGAAAACCGAGGAGGTGAGGAGAGAGACTCTGCTACAGTTCTTCTCTTACAAATATCCAGTAGTTACACGACTGAACCGGTGCAGCGTCTTCATTTATTCTTCAAGAGCAACATATTCACCTGGATAAAGATGTTCAAGGTCTCCATGGAGACCAATAAAGGCTGTATTAGAGACGCATCAGGGTGTTTATAGCCCGATGATGAGGCTGATTGATGGAGAACAATAACATGAAAAACTCAAAAGACAAAATCCAAATCATGCATGAAGAAATAACGAATTTGACCTTTCTCTGCACCCGCTGAGGAAACTATCAGATACGCTGAGTTTACATTATGCTGATTTATTTATTTATTTTTACAGACCTGCAGTTTGACCATCATGGACGACGTCCAGAACCCGTCCATCGAGGGATCCGAGTCCTTCGTGGTCTTCCTCAGTTCTCCTCAGGGTGCTGTCCTACAGGAGCCCTACGAAGCCAACGTGGTCATCACTGACACCTTCCAGGACAGTACGTAAACACCAGAGGCCATATATCAACAATATACTGTCCATTTTTATTGATCTTATTGACCTATCATCTCATATTTTCATAAATTAGTGTTGACCAGTATTTAGAATTGACCATCATATTTCTCTCTCTCAGTTCCCAGCATGCAGTTTGAGAAGAGCGTCTACACTGTGAAGGAGAAGGACAGCGTCCTCCACATCCCCATCATCCGTACGGGCGACCTGTCCTTCAAGTCATCCGTGCGGTGTTTCACCCGGACCATGTCTGCCATGGTGATGGACGACTTCGAGGAGCGGCGCAACGCTGATGAGTCACGCATCACTTTCCTCAAAGGAGAGAAGGTAGAATTTTTTCTTTCAGTTTGTCTTTTTGTATCTTTGTCGTCAGTTTAAAGTTCATTCTTTGTTTTTATTTTTGTGTCCCAGGTGAAGAACTGCACGGTTCACATCAATGACGACTCCGTGTTCGAGCCTGAGGAGGAGTTCCAGGTGCACCTCGGTACGCCGCTGGGAGACCACTGGAGCGGCGCCATGGTGGGCGTTAACGACATCGTCGCCATCACCATCACCAACGATGAAGACGGTAAGCAGGAGCTACAGTCGACTCCTGATCCACAAAGAGCAGATACGCTGATGCACTGATGTCATGTCGCTGAACTTCTGTTGCTCTTTAATTTATTTAGGTAGAAAAACTGGATCAAGTCAATTTGTCTTTGTTAATGCAGCAGGAGAAAAACATAAATCATGGTTTAGTGGAACAACAACGTGCATATTCTCCAGTAGAGCATGTGCTGAACCGATTAAGCTTAAGTTTGCCGCATACATTATGTACCAGCAGCATGTGGACAGGATCTAATGTATTTTTCAGATGTCAGATATCACTGTGTTCACTGCAAATATGATGCAGGTTATAAAAAAAACAAAAACCTCAGTGATCTTTATATCTCTCTCTGTCTGTTGTTATTCATTAAACCACAGCTCTGGCTTCCTGTTTGTCAAATGATAGATTTCCAAATCCTCCTACTTGTCTATGAAGCACAGTGTCCTGTCACCTAAATGCATCTCTGATCCGGTTGTACGCTACGAAGCATCCAGACCAATCAGGTTCACTCAGTGTTCCCCCGAATCAGAACCAAGCGAGGTGAAGCAGCTTTTTAGTTGCTGTGTCCCCACTCCCACTCCCACCCACCCCTGCTTTTTATTGTCTTTTAAATCCAATTTTTTTAAATGCACTGTGAACTGCCTTGTGTCCGAATGGTGCTATATAAATAAATCCTATTAATGTAACTTATTGAAAATTTGGTTTGGTTGAATCGTTGTGCAATAAATGTTTCTTATTGTTTCTTAGTTTATTTGTTTATAAGCAACGTTAACCATTGATGATGAGATATATTGTAACATCTTTGTATCTTCCTCCAGCTCCCACCATCGAGTTCGAGCAGGCGTCCTATCAGGTCAGAGAGCCTCCTGGGCCGGACGGCATCGAGGTGTTGAACATCAAGGTGATCCGTCGGGGGGATCTGGACCGAACCTCCAAGATCCGCTGCAGCACCCGGGATGGATCGGCCCAGTCTGGAGTCGACTACAACCCCAAGAGCCGAGTGCTTAAATACACCCCGGGTCAGTGGCTCGAAAACCATCATGTGACAAATCAGCTGATGAGAACAGCTGATTTCCAGACATTGCTTTGTCCGTAGAAAGACATTCTTCTTTGTTGTGGATGTTGGAGGAGCGAGTACGAGCGGGATCATTTCACTAAATATCTTCTGGTTTCTTCATTCGGTAGGAATGGACCACATCCTGTTCAAAGTGGAGATCCTGTCCAATGAGGACAGGGAGTGGCACGAGTCCTTCTCATTGGTCCTCGGCCCTGATGACCCCGTGGAGGCGGTGCTCGGGGAGATCACTATGGCGACAGTGACCATTCTGGACCAGGAGGCTGCAGGCAGCCTCATCCTGCCTGCCCCGCCTATTGTAAGAAAACTTTAAGTTAACTTTTAAGTGTTTACTGTGCTTTAAATGAAAAACTGGAGGCTGTGATACAACCAGTTCAACCAGAAACTACAGCTCACAGTCTGTCTCTTATTATATAAGAACAACACAACACAGAGATATAAAGCACGAGCAGCAGAAGAAACTAGAACAGGATGTGCAGGTTTATGAAGGACGTATATTCTTTTGTCTGTTTCCCTCAGCGCTGACAGTTCAACATGTTTGTAGCACTTACAGAGCCTGGCGCTAGAAACAAGAAACAATACATATCCAGCCACTCCAAAACAGCAGCACTAAACATGGCTGTTGATTCTCCTTCAGGCATCGTCTACAGCTTCCACATTTTGCATGCATTTCACCAGAAGCTTTTACGATAAATGCGTCAGTGCAGCTGTGTTCACATGCCATGAAAATATTAAGTCTATCGTGAACCATCCTCCTTCCTCCTCAGGTGGTCTCGCTCGCTGACTACGATCACGTCCAGGAGGTGATCAAGGAAGGCAGCAAGAAGACTCCCTCCCCCGGTTACCCTCTGGTCTGCGTCACCCCCTGCGACCCCCACTACCCCAAGTACTCTGTGATGAGGGAGCGCTGCGAAGAGGCCGGGATCAACCAGACGCAAGTTCACTTCTCCTGGGAAGTGGCGGCCCCCACCGACACCAACGGGGCCCGGTCCCCGTTCGAGACGGTCACAGACACCACCCCGTATACCAGCGTCAACCATATGGTGAGTTGACGTAGGGCGAGAAATACTCTCAGTGGGCTCCACCGGACGCAGAGAGCAGTGGGTGCTGAAGTGTCTGTCTCTTTTCAGGTCCTGGACAGTATTTACTTCAGCCGCCGCTTCCACGTCCGCTGCGTGGCTCAGGCCAGGGATAAAGCCGGTCACCTCGGAACGCCGCTGAGGAGCAACATCGCCACCATCGGCACAGAGGGCTCCATCTGCCACACGCCTGTTACCACGGGAACCGCCAGAGGCTTCCAGGCCCAGTCCTTCATCGCCACGCTCAAATACCTGGATGTCAAGCACAAGGAGCACCCCAACCGGTGCGTGGCAGGCGGTTGGACAGTGTGACCGAAACTCGGGTGTTTTGTTTGTTGACGCCTTTTCTCTCTCTGCTCTGTTTGTCCCCGTGCAGGATCCATATCTCAGTGCAGATCCCCCACCAGGATGGCATGCTCCCCCTGGTGTCCACCATGCCTCTGCACAACCTGCACTTCCTGCTGTCAGAGTCCATCTATAGGCAGCAGCACGTCTGCTCCAACCTGGTCACCCTCAAAGACCTGCAGGGTCTCTCCGGTGAGTCGCAGACGCACACGTGGACATGCTGTGAATCCTTCCTAACATCAGAGCTCCACTGAGACCTGAAACAGAGATGATATTTTCTTTTCCATGTTGTTAGATGTGTTTCAGCTAATGTGACCTTTGACAACCTTCCTCCACAGAATCCGGGTTCCTGGATGACGTATCCTACGACAGCATCTCTCTGGGGCCGGGCTATGACCGCCCTTACCAGTTCAACCCCAACGTCCGGGAGGCCAAGAGCATCCAGCTCTACAAGCACCTCAACCTCAAGAGCTGCATCTGGACCTTCGACGCCTACTACGACATGACGGAGCTCATCGATGTCTGCAGCGGCTCCGTCACCGCCGACTTCCAGGTACTTTCTGTGACCGCCATGTATGAGTGTGAGAAAATCATTGCGTAACTTAAGGTTAAGAAGATCAGAAGTAGACGCCTCAACGGAGTAGTTTTCCCAACCTGCCCTCCATAGACAAAGTTTTGATCAAACTTTACTTCAGAACCAACATCAAAACACGCTGTTGTTCTTCCAGGTTCGGGACTCGGCTCAGTCCTTCCTGACGGTGCAGGTTCCTCTCTATGTGTCTTACATCTACGTGACGGCGCCGAGAGGCTGGGCGTCTCTGGAGCATCACACCGAGATGGAGTTCTCTTTCTTCTACGACACCGTGCTCTGGAGGACAGGTCAGGACCGGACACAGAAAACTGTGCATGTTTTTTTATGAGCAAATCAAAAATGTAAAGTCAGTCCGAGTCTCCCATCATGCATTTCTCCTGGATCAGTTTGACAATATATGTAGAGTCTCAACGAAGTAATTATGAGAACATTTACTGTAGCTACTGTAAATACAGAAATCTCAAGTTATAGTGAATACTGAGCAGAGGAAGTTCAGTGCACGTGAACTTTGAAGTGGGATTTGTACATTAAATCAGTGGTATATAAGTACATTGTGGTTTTTGCCTATGCTGTGTGCAGTCCCTTGTAGTTGTGTTGGATATAAGACAGGTGACCTTGCCCTGACCTCCGGCCTCCTCGGCTGGTGCTTTACATGTGCAGGTATCCAGACTGACAGCGTCCTCTCGGCCAGACTGCAGATCATCAGGATCTACATCAGAGAGGATGGACGACTGGTGATTGAGTTCAAAACGCACGCCAAGTTCAGAGGTCAGTTCACAGGATTTACCTGTTCTAGCTGCAGCAGCCATGATGAGTCCTTATTTACATGGTTTTCATTTAGAAGCGGCCTGTTATTGTATTAATACAACAAATTCTAGCTGCTTCACTGGAATAAAAACACAATTTATTTGTCCGTGTTTCCTCCTCCAGGTCAGTTTGTCCCTGAACACCACACTCTGCCGGGCCACAAGTCCCGCCTGATGGCCCCCGACCACCTCGGAGGCATCGAGTTCGACATGCAGTTGCTGTGGAGCGCTCAGACCTTTGACTCGCCGTACCAGCTGTGGAGGGCGACCAGCTCCTACAGCAGGTCAGTCCATCCACTCACAGCCATGCAGCCGGAGGGCGGGTGCGCCGGCTGAAAACTCCGCCTCACCGTACCTCATGCTGTCTTAATGTGTGTCCTTCAACAGGAAGGACTATTCAGGAGAGTACACCGTCTTCCTGATCCCCTGCACCGTGCAGCCCACTCAGCCTTGGATCGACCCCGGGGACAAACCTCTGTCCTGCACGGCTCACGCTCCCGAGAAGTAAGTCCCGTCACGGCCTGCACGCCGCACAGCTGTGGAGAGTCGTGATACGTCTGTCACAGGAAGTAACAGCTGGTAACCTGAAGCTGAACCTTGAACTATTGTTTGTCTGTGTTGCACTTCGTCAGGTTCCTGGTGCCGATCGCCTTCCAGCAGACCAACCGGCCCGTTCCCGTGGTTTACTCCCTCAACACGGAGTTCCAGCTGTGTAACAACGAGAAGGTGTTCATGATGGACCCGGCCGCCACCGACGTCTCTATGGCTGAGATGGACTACAAGGGAGCTTTCTCCATGGGTATGACGGGACGTTCACTCACTCCAAACAGAACTTCCTCAAACAGAGATTTAGAGATTCTTATTGAGGAACCACAAGCTGCTTCTTGTTCCTTTCTGCCGTACTCCTCTTTCTATTTTTTCTGTACTATTGTTTCCACATTTTTATAATATAACAGATGATTTTTGAATTCATAAAACACAGATAAAATTTACTGGACAGCACACTTGGATAAGTCACAGTTCAGGTTCAGGTTTGAGTCTTTCTCACAGCACAAACTCAAAAATATCTTTCTGAAAACCTGTCCCTCTGCTGCTCTCTGCAGGTCAGACGCTGTACGGCAGGGTGCTCTGGAACCCTGAGCAGAACCTGAACGCAGCCTACAAGCTGCAGCTGGAGAAGGTTTACCTCTGCACCGGCCGCGACGGATACGTCCCCTTCTTCGACCCCACCGGGACGTTGTACAACGAGGGGCCGCAGTACGGCTGCATCCAGCCCAACAAGCACCTGAAGCATCGCTTCCTGCTGCTGGTACTGGTGTTTGTTTGTGTACCCTGCTCTGTGGCTCCTGATCGAAGAGCTGTATTCAAAATGCATGACATGTCCGCTGACCTGGGGGGAAATATCATTACCAGCACCATGATTAAATATTAAGCACGAACATGTTGAGGATTCAGACTGTGTTACCAAATAAAGGCTGGGGAAAAAAGTAGATCATGAATTATTTTCATGATGAAATGTGGTATAATGTGTCTCCACAGCGTTCACTCCATCAGTACAACAGCAGACTCATGTCACGTCTCATTGTCGTCTTGCTTATGACCTAATATTCCTCCTGTAATGTACCTGCCACACCAGTCTGACCAGTCCCACCAGTCTGACCAGTCCGGCCCTCGGCACCTGATTATTTTTTCAAAGATATTCAAAGACTGTGGGTTATTTAAATCACTGACCTTCTTCTCCATGCAAATCAGTCGCCGGTAACAAACCATCGTGCGTTTGTCCTGCAGCTTCTCAATCCCTAAATCTAATAAGCAACACGGCTGCACCTGAACATCACCACTTTAGTGAGCAAAGCTGAATTTTCCAAACACCTGCCGCTGAACTCGTCTCCAGCTGCTCGGAGCTCTAATAAGTTCTTTTCTCTCTTCACGTTTCCCCTGTGCAGGATCGTAAACAGCCGGACGTGTGCGACAGATTCTTCCACGATGTTCCCTTCGAGGCTCACCTGGCCTCAGACCTCCCCGAGCTGCAGTCCATGACGGCCATGCCGGGCGTCGACGGCTTCACGATGAAGGTCGACGCCCTCTACAAGGTGTGTGGGGTCACCTGATGTGACTGATGTTGCTTTAAACTTTATCTTTCTGAATTTAATTTCCCATAGATATAGACTTAACATCTCTCAGACTGTTACGGACCTGATTTCAGTTTTAAGACCCCTGGCTCCTCCAGAGAGTTTGTGTGAATGTGTGTGTGAACGAGACATACATTCATCAAGTGCTTTGAGCGGTCGATTAAAGAAGAAGAAGAAGTTTATAATTAATCAGAGTCCGTCACTAGCTAATGCCCTTTTTCTTCTCTCTCTCTCTCTCTGTTGATTGACAGGTGGAGGCGGGGCACCAGTGGTACCTGCAGGTGATTTATGTGATCAGCCCAGAGTCGCGGTCCAGCCCCAGGATTCAGCGCTCAGTGACCTATCAGCTGAGCCGCCCCAAACGCGACCTGGTGGACCGCAGCGGGCGCCTGACGCTCGACGAGTCGCTCATCTATGACAATGAGGGCGACCAGGTGAAGAATGGCACCAACATGAAGTCGCTCCGCCTGGAGGCCGGGCCCTCCGCCACCTTCAACGCCCACGTGGGCAGCTCGGTGGGCGGGGGCGTGGCCGCCGTCACCCTGCTCGTCCTGGTGCTGCTGGCCTCCTGCTTCCTGTTCCGCCGCTGCCGACGGTCGGCCAAGAAGAAGACCAAGAAGTCACAGAAAGTCTACGAGGAGTATCCGCTCAACACCAAGGTGGAGGTGTGCATGGACAAGTGTGTGGAGAAGAACTTCAGCACCAAACACTGCACGGTGAGGAACATCAACATCCTCAACCGCAACCAGGAAGCCAACAGCAAGGCCAAGGTCAAACAGGTCAACCTGGAGGTCAAACTCCACAACAACCTCAACGACGGCACTGAGGTCTGAAAGACTGACGAGGAAGATTAGAGGAAGAGGAGAAGATCAGGAGGAGGAGGAGGAGGAAGAGGGAAGTAAAAATTAAAAAATAAAAAAAAAGTATTTTCTAAAAGAAAGTTTGTACTTAAGGAGCGAGATGTTTGTTAATGTATTTTTATACCACTTTGAAAAAGGGAAGAGTGTGAAGTGCAGACAGCTACACGGCGTTTTAATCATTTCACAACTGGGCTACCTCAGGAATCCACGAACCAGTCAGCTGCATGAAACAGCCAAAACATCTGCATCCCATCATCCGGACTCTCCTTCTTCTCATCGCTGTTTTACTTGACGTCCGCGTCCTTCTTTAGCACCAAAATGGTGACAGGTAGCTCAGACACTGGTGATTGTTTCGTACAAAGTCGCTTCTCTGCTGTATCCAGTCACGTCACTGCTATTAAACGCCACCGCCGCTGAGGCGGTAGCTGGGGTAGAAGTTTTTTTTTCCCGTTATCCTTCGGTCAAAATTAACTCGAGCGACTTCTGCATCAGCTGCTTCTGACTTCCTGTGAAAAGTATTAAGCAGGCACGGTGTGCTGCTATGGCCTGAGGCGGAATGAGTGCGGAGTGTAAATAATAACACAAATGAATGATAACTTTTCAAGTGCAATTATGCCATAACTTTTGTTAATCCTTCCCTCATGAGCAGGACCTTTTTTTTTTATTACATTATTAAAAAAGTGTATGTCACGCCTTATTTAGAGATATTTGTACTGTCACGTTGAACAAACAGATAACTCTTCCCTTTTTTTTTTTCTTTTGTTCGTACTCTGACAGCTGCCAATATTATAAGTGCCATGCAGTATTTTCCTCATGAATCTCAAAGCGAATCATCCAAAGTGTTTTCTTTTTCTTTCTTTTTTTTTTTTTCTCTCCCAAGAGCGAGAAAAGTGAAAATTTCCACGTGATTGTAACAGAAATCCGACGCCAGAGCAAAAGTTTCGATCCCGTCCGCACGACTGAGCGCTTTCGCCTTACTCCTGTTCTAATGAAAAAAGAATCACTTTTTAAATGATGTATTTTGTAAGAGATGTGCGTCTAGCTGCCTTCGTTCTGCCCAAAGACACAAAACCCACTCACATCTCACTCTTTTCTTCATTTATGTATTACTATCGTACCCTCTTATGATATATTATGTTACGCTCAGCTACTGATGTACCCATGATGTTAAGGTTACTGTAATTTTTTATTGTTTTTTTTTTAAAGTGTATGACACTGGTGGGAGAGCACTGCAAAAGAAAAACAAATCGTTTCTCTCCATTCGTCTCTTTGATTCACCTCCTGTCTTCTTTCAACTGTGCCTATCAAACGACATCGGAACGGGGGAATTCTGGGAAATAACATTATATTTTTTTGGTGCTATCATTTTGTGGAAAATAACTATGATGCTATCAATATGATGCCTGTATTTGGTGCCTTTTTTAGTAATAAAAAAAAATTCTGAAACATGCTACTGCCCCGTATTTAACGTTTATTTTGGCTCATTTTTTCTGTTCAGCTGCTGAAGAAGAAACTAACTTGAAGATTTTTATACAGATATTTTATCATTTTATACATGTGCTGGCTTAATGTCAAATTTGAGTGTTGAGTGTAAGGGCAAGTGACATTTAGGGACAGAGAAAGTGGGAATTCTGTCTGAAACTGACACGTAACATTTATCTTTAAAAAGTATAAGTGGTTTTAATTTTTGTGTGCAGGATGGATTTCTAAATTTAAATCCAAATGCCTATTTAACTCTTTACAATGCTGAGGACATGTCTTGAATCCAAATAAAATCTGAGGATTAAAGGGAAAGTTGGTGTACTTCAGTTGTTGTTCTGTATCTTTAAGAGCTTCCACTAAATAACACATCAACAGGTGATATCAGAAGGTTGTTCCAATCTTTAATCTTATGAAACTCTTAATCCTTTCTCACATTATTTCTTTATTTCTCATTTTCCACCAAAACCTTTATCTAAAACTCATATTTAATATTTCACACGAACTTTTATCATTGAAAGAATGGAAAAATGAATGTGAAGTAGAATCAGCTGTAAAACTACCAATAAAATTGATTCTAATATTAATCAAAATGTGTAGAGGCTACAGTCCTCGCTGCAGTTGGCCCCGGTTCGAGTCCCGCATCGGACAGCCTTTACTGCATGTCATTCCCCCTCTCTCTGCCTCCCCATTTCCTGTCTCTCTCCACTATCCTGTCCAATAAAGGCACAAAAGCCCAAAAAAATATACTTTAAAAAAAAAAAAATCTATAGACAGCTCAAAAAAGAAAATGCCACATTGATAAAACAGAACAAGTATAAAGAGGAAAATGGCAAATTAGAAAAGAGAAACCAAACAATAACCGAGCCTTAAATAAATCAGCATGAGTAATTGAAAAGTGACAACTACTGTGTTTCATATAAAAGGCGATTTAATTGCTCTAAAGGTCATATTTAAAGTTTACGAGCTGCCCCTGAAGGCCACACCTCCCTGTGCGGAGTGGGCGTGGTCAGATGACTCCTCAGGTGGATCTCCCAGTTTCCGCAGAGACTGAAGGAGTGGCGGGAGACGTGTCCGGTTCAGGCAAAAACAAGAACTCCAGGTGAGATTTTCTGCAGTTTCTTAGTTTGTAAATGAACTTTTAATGTTTCAGCTCCATCTTTGATTCTTTGGAGTTAAAAGTTTGTACGAAGATGATTATTTTTCTTCTGAAGGCATCATCACCTGAGCACAAACTTAAGTCTATTCATTCTGTTCTCATAAGAAAGTGTCGCAGTGGCGCTTACTGACAATTTTTTTTTATTATTATTTCCTTCTATTTCACCAAACGAGCCAGTTTTCTCCCTGTGTTTACCTGTGGTTACTTGTATTTTACCATGTTATGTGTCTGTCTCCTGTAGCATCCGTGTGTCACATTATTTCCGGTCGTATTTTCGGGGGGGGGGGGGGGGGT
>NW_019525077.1:1722219-1755312 GCF_002814215.2 Seriola lalandi dorsalis
GGGGGGTTATAGACACACACACAGTTATAGACACACACACACACACACACACACAGTGTAGATGTGTCAGCTTGACTAGGATGTTTGATCCTCTGCTACATTTTACAGACAGATGTTTTACAGCTACAGTTAGAAAAGAAATCATATCACACATTACTCCTCTACAGAGGAAGTTTAAGATTTTGTTGAAGATTAACTTGAGATAACTAGTATTTTAATTATTTTAAAGACTTCAGTTTTTATACGGCAGCCTCGAAGTGCACGGATAAATTTAAGAATAAATAAAATTGCTATGGTAAACTCACTTGAGTACTAGAATGTAAACATGTGGTTCGAGTTGAAAATGTGCTGTTTCATGAATGTAGTTTGGTGGAGGAACAAAAGGCGTTAATATGAGCTTGTCAATATAAATCAAAAAATAACAAGAAGTCGTATGAAAATGTTTTGTTTTTTTTTCTCTACAGAAGAACTTTGTGTTGTCATCATGGCGTCTTTATGGGTGAGACAAGTTTTTAATTCTTTTTAATGAGGTTTTTTATTTACTGATCGTACGTTTTAAACCGAACTGATAAACATTCTGCAGGATGACCTGGAGGGTCTCGTGGATTCTCCCTCCTCCTTCTCAGCAAAAGTAGGTCCGACTCAGACTTTGCACTGGTTCCAGGCTTTTACTGTGACATTTATTATTCCACAAATGATGAAACGGAGGGGGAAAGAAAAACAAACTGATAAATGAATGTCACTGAATGTCTCCTCAGTCTGGAGAGAGAGGAACCATCACGCCCAAAGCTGGCTTTAATGCAGGAGAAGATGCCGAGGCCCTGAAGGAGGCCATTGAAGGACTTGGTAAAGAAACACACACACACACACACACACACACACACACACACACACACACACAACCCTCACCCTAACCTTCATAACTTCACCCACAAAGTGATTGCGCGTGAACAGATTCATGTCCCCACAACATGAGTAAAACAAGTTTCCTGGTGTTAAATCACAGTCTATGAACTCTCCTCTCACTCACTGATGTACATTTCCTCCACTTCCTTTTTAAAACTGTCCCAGGCACCAAAGAGAAGATCCTCATTGACGTTTTGACGCAGCGAAGCAATGCTCAGAGGCAGCTCATCTGCGAAGCTTATCAGGAAGCCACTGGCAGAGTAAGATATCGCTGCTGTTGTCATTTACCCACAGTGAATTACAGAAAACATCTATATATATATATATATATATATATGCTGTATATATGAGGGCTTTCAAAACAGCTCAGTCCCCTGCTGCTCCGTCGGCAGTTATTTAGTGTTGAAACATGAGTCTGTGCTCATAGGAAACATGTTTGAATAGAGTGAGTCACGGCTTTAACCTAACCCTGTGCAGGAACAGGTTTCTCCAAACACGCTCAACGTCATCAACTAGTATTTTTTCTCGTTCTTGGTGGCAGGTGTTGCCTGCCTCAGTCCTGAAATGAATTAATTTTTTTTCTTAGGAAAAAGAATGTGTTGTTTCATCTGTTTTTTTGCGCTGATTTGATTCAATCGCCAAAAGATTTTCTTGTGCAGCTTTAAATTGACTTTGTACGTTTGTGGCCTGGTAATAAGCGTGTGTGTAGATGTGTGTGTGTGTGTGTGTGTGTGTGTGTGTGTGTGTGTGTGTGTGTGTGTGTGTGTGTGTGTGTTCGTATATTTGCATGGGTGTGGTTGGTGTGTCAGCCGGTTTTGAAAACTGACGGGCTGCGTTTTACGTCATAGACTTTACTGGAGGACCTGAAAGGTGACACCGACGGCGACTTACAGGACCTGCTGGTGGCGCTCATCACCCCTCCGGCGGCGTACGACTGCCATGAAGTGATGAGGGCCATGAAAGTCAGTTTTTCTCACTTTCATCATTGTCTCCCTTTTAGAAGTTTTATTTAATGACTTAATAAATTGATAATGAATAAATAAATGTAGTCCAGTACGACTTGAAATCAATCTAACGACTATTAAAAGATTTGATCCCCATGATTTTCATTCAGCTTTTATTTAGTCACTCTTTTAGACTTGGGCCAATATGTGATCATCTCGAATATCGTTATATTTCCCGCCATATGTGATATTTTTGTAGTTTTGCAAAAGGAAGCATAAAATACAATATGATTATATTATATTGTTATAATATTTTGGATATCGCCCCAAACCTCCTTCCTTTGTGTTGTTTTTGGAGTACAGCGGATCCATGTGATGTCTCAGTGATCTTGACTCGTATCCTGCTTCATCTCTTTGTTCTTCTTCTTTATGTAAACGCAGTTCAGACAGTTTTCTCCTCGTGGTGAAATAACTCTGTGTGTTGTTGTAGGGAGCTGGAACTGAAGACAGCACCTTGATTGAAATCTTCGCGTCCAGATCCAACCAACAAATCAAAGCTCTGCGTGACGTCTATTTGCAAGGTAAAGCAGCTTCATTCTTTAGATTCATAGATACTTTACTGTGAAGGTGTTGTTCTTTTTTTCAAACATCACAGTCCTCTGTTGAATCTTGGATCTTTTTTCCTCCACAGAAACAGAGACGCAGGTGACCCTGGCCATGAGGGATGAACTCTCCGGAGACTTTTCCAAAGCGCTGCTCCTCCTGGCCGAGGTCCGTCATTACACCATACAGGAAAACTGTGAACAGTGCATTCAGAATTATGTCTACAAAAATTGAAAAGAAAAGTATTGTATAATATATAATTCTATTTTTGTAGGAGTCAGTTAATGTAAGTTAGAGTTTTGTTTTTTGTTTGCAGGGCCAGAGGGACGAGAGCACCACTGTAGATGTGGAGAAGGCAAAAGAAGACGCCAAGGTGCAGTATGATGCATAGTTCAACTTGTTTCACTGGGAAAATGTTCTATTCAACCAGTAATTGTCTGTCTTTGAGTTGAATACATTTTAGGCGTTCCATTTTTTTCTCCCCAGACTCTTTACGATGCCGGAGAGAACAAGTGGGGCACCGATGAATCTAAATTTATCGACATCCTCTGCCAGAGCAGCATACCTCAACTCAGACAGAGTAACGTTTTCATATTTAAACCACATTGTGTTTATTCTAGATGAGAATAATATTGTGTTTTCACCAATAACGGTCAATTTGCAATAATTGGAAACGTAAAGTGAGAGTTTTTTCTCTTGTTTGCGCAGCTCTTGTTGAATATAAGATCATCAGTGGAAAGACCCTGCAGCAAAGCATCGAGGGAGAGATGTCAGGAGAGCTGGAGGAGCTGCTGGTCGCCATAGGTCAGTTAATCTCTATATTGATACTCTCTACAGCACCTGGAATGTTTTCATTCTAACAGATTACAGCCCACACATGTCCGGCCAAAAGTATGTGGACAAAATCTAGTGAAAAGTCCTCACAGAAGAGCGGCGGCTGTTAGATCAGCAAGTTAATACATGTTCAACAACCACATACAGGAGTAATGGTAGGTTGTCCGCATATTTTTGGTCATGTGTTGTATATCTCATGTCAAGAGGGAATTTACTTTTTGTTTGATATTTAAAAACAGTAAATTATGACTTTTCTGAAAATGATCTAATAAATATTTTTGCAACAAAAATGTAAGTTTTCAAATCTTTTCTTCATATTTGTAGAAACGTTGTTTAAGTCCCGCTGTTGTTGTTGTTGTTGTTTTTGTTGTTGTTGTTGTTGTTGTTGTTGTTGTTTACATTTTTTTTTCCTTCTTGTTCCTTCTCCAGTGAAATGTGTGAAGAGCGTGCCGGCCTACTTTGCAGAATGTCTGCATGAGAGCATGAAGGTGAATATATTGTTTTTATCGCATGCGTCAGTTGAAGATTTTTCTAAACAGAATATACAACATCCAGTTCCATGGCATCAAATAAACAGAAAGTGTAAAGCTCTACACCACAGAATATTTCCCACCATGAGTATTTTTCATAATATGGGGGATTTTTTAAATGTATTTATTTTTGCAGTTTTGCACAGTCTGTCCTGCTGCTGAGTCCGACTCTCATTTCACTGCTGTGTTTACTGCATATTGGACCTTGGCATGTGAGGAATAGAGCTTTGCACTGCTGTTCAGTGGCAGCATCGATTATATCTGAAATATAAAATACAATAATACGATTATGTATTATTAAAAGAAAAAAAAAAGAAACAGAAAATAATACAATGATAAGATACAGATGATATTGTGATATTTGGGCTGGACTGTATCAGATATCACCCAAGCCTACTGTAATTGTACATATCTGAATTATGATAATAAATAAATATACATTTCTGCCTCCCGTCATCTAAAATATTCAAAGTTACAAATTCTAGTAAATGTTTTTTTGAGACGCTAGTGTTGTGACGGGGTAGTTTGGGGGAGGGGAGCTAAAACAAGTGTAAACTGTGGTGCCACTGATGCTGATTCTGCTTTCAGGGCGGCGGAACAGATGAGTCAACTCTGAACCGGATCATGGTGAGTCGGTCTGAGATCGATCTGATGGACATCAGAGCGGAGTTCAAAAAGCTCTACGACTACTCGCTGCACTCGGCCATCGAGGTGAGGACCTCCTTTTTTCTATAGTTTGAGCATCTCCTTTGACCTAGAGAGGATTAAGTCATATTCTACAGGAGTAACCAGGATGTTACCGGGTTCATTCCAGTTCATTCAGATAAAGGATCCTTCCGTAGGTTTAGTCTGCACGCACTTTGCAACAACAAAAATTCACTACAAATCCAGTGTGATCAGAGGATTTAACTGGACTCTGATGTTCAGATTTGATCTTACTCATCCCGCCTTCTTTGAGCTGACTCTCTTGAGGACCGATCCATTGTCAGAGTTTGAAGTGCGATCTCACTGACCTAAATGAAGCTCGATTTGAAACGGCTTGATTTGCTTTGGCGAGCCGCTCTGATGTCTGTGAAGCCAAGTATTTTTGAATTATGCAAGAGCCTGCAGGTCCTCTGAGACGCACAAACACTGCACCGAGACAAAGTGACTAATCTGCTGGATGACAGGAGCCGTGTGAAGTGGAGAGGGGCCAGAACATCTCTTCATGTGACACAAGAATCTTTCACTGACATTTCAAATAACATTTTATCATATCATTTATTATAACTCTCATTAACTCCAAAAACAGTTTATTGGCAAAGGATGAAAGCCGATTCCTTAAACAACACTCAAATAAGTTTTGTGTTCTGTCTAGTCCCTTTATTTTGCATCTTCTGGTTGCCCAGGTTGGGTCTCCAGTCTTGATCAAGCTCATAGGAGATTTTTTAAAAAAGACACCACGTTACCTGTTGTAGCCCCGAGAGGCAAATTAAAAGACAACTCAGGTGTCCAGGGCGGTAAATCCCCAGCTGAAGCAGCAGCCAGCCACCTGTGAGTTCTGTCTGTAGCCTGTGAGTTTGTATTCTGCTCCAGCCTCTCTGACAAATGATCTGTCCATCATTGGGAGGGACTCTGGGAGTTTTAATCACACAAACATTTCTCAGAGACCGGCTCAGTTAAGCTGTGTGAGTGTAGGATGCCAGCGTCGGGTTTCTGGCTGCGTGTAGATATAATGAAGCTCAGTGGAAATTTAAAGAGAGGTTAAATTGCAAAGCCTAAAACAACCTCATATAGGCTACATTATTGTAGCTTATGGGTTAGCTAGTTAGCCTAGCTTAAGTAAACTAGCTGAAGTTGATTCAGTACTAGACTAAAAATAGAAGCACTTTGTTAAAACTAAAGCAATTGTTTTTACCTTTTTAAAAGACTACAGCGCACATGAGATTTTGATTGAGCGCCTATAGCTAAGACTCATGGGAACTGTAGTTGTTGAATTGTTAACAAAACAATTCAGTTTTGCCAGCTGGTAAAAGTTGCACCAGACCTGTAGACTAAAGGTTTGGACTTAATGCAGAGTTAAGTCAAAAATAAATGAATAATAATAAGGACTTGACGCTTGACTTTAACTTATATGCTGTGAGAACTGATTTACCTGAGACTCTCCAGAGACGCAACTTGACTTGAGACTCGGAGCAAAAACTTTAAAGTCTCACGGTTAGACCTGGTAAAATCTCAGAACAATATAGAAAGGCCTGGACACTAATGGACAACAAACTCCTAGTTATGTAAAAACAACAAAAACAAACATTATAAATACAGTCTGCTCTGACACACTTGAAACTTCACTTTGACTCGTCCCAAAAAGACCTAAAAACAGAAAGTACTCAAAACTCTCCACTTAGCTCAGTATATGGACAAAAACAGCAACATCCCAATTAAAAAAAGGAAGAATTTAAAACTGGTTAAACTCCCTAGTGTTGTATAGTTTAGTTATATAACATGTGCTGGTCAGTGTGGCATGATGTTTGTGTTTTGTCCTGCAGTCGGATCTGTCGGGAGACCACGGGGACTGTGTGAAGGCCATCTGTGGAGGAGACGACTGAGCGCCTGTCCACCCGAGCTCAAGAAGAAACCTACAGTACTTCTAACTCACACTCTAAGATTTCTCTCTCTTTCACTTCTACTACACTTGTGTGTTTCATCTCCAAACTACTGTCAATGTGTTTACAATTTTAGAGCCGTGAAGGGCTTTGAAAGGTAGATGTCATTTGAAATCACATGTTGATCATTACAAATCGGTTTTAAACTTGAAAACGGCCGGTTCACACCACGGAGAAATGCTGGCTGTTACGTTTCAGTCTGATTATGAACAGACTGCTGAAAGGTCGCAGAGGAGATGATGATATACAAAACACAAGAGGAACCGACCTCCTGTTCTGAAAAGAAACACCCACCAAAAGACCTCAGTACCATGCATTTGTATTTTTCTTCTGCCTGTTGACACCTGGCCTAATGTTACAGAAAAAGTGCTATTCTACATAAGTACCGCAGCAGTGCAGCAAGTACACACTAAAAAGAGATTTCTATTCAAATCTGTACAATAATAATAAGTTTATCTGTGTTGAAAATCTTCATAATATGAGATACACTTGTCCAGCTCTTTAAGTTTGTTTATTGTATATTTAAATCCATGTTACAGTTTCAAATTAAATCAGAAAGCCAGTTAAATTATTATTCAGTATATTTATCAATGTGTGGAAAGTAAGTGATGTCAGTTTGATGACTTATTTTTTTTCTTTTGGCTTTTAGCCATGAAGTGAACAGCAGGTCAGCTGATCTTTGAAACACATGAAACTTAAATAAATACCATAAAAAAAACAACAACTAAAATGAATACTTAAAATTCAGGAGAATTTAAATGCAGCTTTCCTTTCATTGAACCTCAATTTCAATACTTGGTCAGTCAGTATCGTTTCACATATATCTTTACATTAAACTTATTATAGACAAATATACAGAAATTACTGATCCATGAAACAAAGCTTCAGCAAAATAATAAAAGACTAATTAAAATAAATTTACATGTTAGCACAGAGGACTCGGGCTGTTTTCAGTGTGATAAATTAACGTATTTGCTGTGTCACCATTTCTCTCCTCCCTTCATGTCTTGACTGTTTCCTCTCTCTCTCTGGTTGTAGCTATAATAAAAGTAATAAACAACCTTATAAATCACTGCTGCTGATAATGTTTTTCATATCACTGTCTGCTCTCAATGACACACTGACTTACCTACAGTCTGGTAGTGCATGAAAGTCGCCAGCAGGGGGCACCGCAGGCTCGGCAGCAGGTTTGTAGATGGTCTTTTGGTCTGAGGACCTCGGGCTTTAAGAGGCTTACAGAGGCCATATGTAGAGATCAGGGGAAGTTTTTTTTTTTACTGACTTGATGGAAATTCCTGCTGATTAGGTGGAAAACAGTGACTGTATCCTTAAACAAGACGTCTTATTAAAACCAGGAGGTCTTTTAAGAGAAGTCTGTGTAAAAGAAAAATACAAATATTATTCAAGCTGAAACAATTAGTCGATCTTCAGAAGATTGAGCGGCAATTATTTTGATAATCGAAGCAAAAGTAATAGAACCTAGACCTGCTTTATAATCAAAGAAGACATGGAAATCTACCTTTTTATACAATATGTGACCTTTTATATGTAAATACTTAAATAAACTTCAAGTACCTCAAATTTTTACTTGAGTACAATATGTAGTACTTGTACGTAGTTGTACTCCACCAGTGAGCTGAAAGAATAATGGGTTTTTGTGGAGTGAAAAACAACATTAATGAGGCCACTGTTGCTGTCTGCAATATAACAACTTATCACGACTCGGGAAATAATTTATACATGATTTATTTCAGTTTGATAAGTTTGCCTTATTGTCGAGTCGAACCAAAACAGCTTGAATTCTCTAAGGATGCTAAGAGAATACTGGGTCATATATCAGGCTGCTATAAAGTAGGTCAAAAAGATGGTGTGTAATAAGAAGTGTTTTTAAAAATGTTTTCGGTGCTGATAACCCCTCCAACCTCTGTCTCACTATCGAACACACACACACACACACACACACACACACAGACTGAGGCCAGGGATGTGTGAGGGGATGAAGACGTATAGATGTCAGCCTGCAGCCTCCCTTCCTGTTTTCCTTCAGTGGAGATAAAGATGGAGGGGGTGGCGGGGTTTGGGGGAGTGAAGGACTCTGGGTGTGATTACTTTGGCTTTAACGAGGAAAACGTCTTTGCCTTCGGGCTGTCATCCACCTCAATAGTCTGCGAGTGTGTCTGGCCTGAGTTTTACTGTCGGCTCCCAGTGGGACTGAAAGACATAAAGGCACGAGGTGCTGCAGAGGGACGATGAATAAGTCTGTGGATTTCATTTGGACGCCACCAGAGGCTGCAGCTCATGTGTTTTACAGCATAAATAATAAAATATCCAAGAATTTATGAGACATTAAATTCCCTTCTCTAGAAGTGAGCAGCAGCCTGCTTTTCCCAGTACTTTTAGTTTTGTTGCCACTGACAGGAGATAAGCTGAATAAGGGAGAGAGGAGGAGGAAGGTGCAGGTGTGATATGACTTTTCATTTCACTCTCTTCGGTGACGAGCAGCTCTGACGTGTTGGTGTCTGATTGATCGACTCCTGAAACCACGGTGGCTGATCAGAGGATGTTCTGATGAGTCAGTGTCCACCTGTTTTGTTGGACTTTTTGGATTTATTTTTTGACAGAACATTTCCACTGAAGGTCCACTCACACAACTGTCCCGGAGCTTTCGCCCATATTACATGGTCTTTCAGGAGATGGAGTTTGCTTAATTATAAACAAAACTATCTTTAAACTATTACTCTGAATCCTTGTGCCGTCAGCTACACACTGACCACTGCAACTGACCCTTGTGAATTATATTTTTATATATTTTTATTTAGATTATTTAGTTTTTATGTGTGAATAAATTGTTTATGTGTATTTTCAACCTTCTCAAAACAGAATGCAATTGTTTTAACCGTGTTTTAATCTTGGTATTTTATGTTTTAAATTTTCCTTGTGTGGTATTTCTATTACAATTTTGTAATTTTTATTATTTGTTATTTAAATCGTATAGTTTATTCTTTTTGGTGTATCTGTTGTTTTTATGGGTTTTTTTTTATGTACATTCAGGTCTCTCTTTAAAATGACATTTATGTCGCAGTGGGATTCACCTGAGTCAATAAAGGTAAATGAATAAATTAGTGTTTTTATACTCACTTGCCTGAAATTGATGGATGATTGATGGATCATCATAACGTGATGAAAAACATCAAATTCACACAACAGTCAGGTTAGAACAAATTAGACTCATACTCAGGTTATTTATGATTATGCACTGAGATATATTTTTTAGTAATAAAACGTCTAATTCTTTGTAAATAAATCACATTATACCGTTACTTTACTGTCTGCTTCACTTTACTGTGTTTTTCTTCTTCTGTCTGTAAGTTGCCAGGAAATATATGAGACATGAAATCATACAGTAATAACTTTGTCTGTCATGTCTAAATGTTTAAAAATGGCTGCCCCTGGGTTTTATAGTTTTACTGAAAGACTAGACAAATGTCCACTTTTTGAAATCTGTTGTTGCTTCTGCTCCACTTGCAAATGTTTTCTGGCATCATTTAACAAAACTTCATGAACTCATTTCGGTGTGGGGGGGTAAATATCTGAATTTCATCACTTGAAGTGAAAGTTCATCATCTGAATTGAATCATTTAAGGATTTGCTCCCTGCATGTGTTCCCATTTTGCTGAACGAGATCCACGTTCTTTGCTCTAAAAGGAACCAGATATTGTTTTGCTTCAGATTTCAGAGCAGATGTCTCGGTTCTCGGTCACAGAATAAAGACCTCAGATGTACCGAGAGGAGAAGAGGCTGTGTTTGGTTCTCACAGCCCCCACACTCCCTTCAGGCTCCTGTCATTCTGCTCCACGTTCCCAGTGGGAACTTTTTCAGTGGGAATGAAACTGTTATTGATGGGTTTTTATTGTAGCATAGAAACAGAGGAAACAGTTTTAAACTTTAATTGAATTAAAAACTGAAATGAAATGATTTCTGAGCAGGAGAGACGCCGTGTGTGTTGTTGTGGGGATTGGACTTCTTCCCATTTCTCACAGCTAAATATGGCTCTACTGTTTCTGTTCAGGGATTTTATCCTCAGATAGGTCTGAGTTAGCTCCTGTGTTTTATTTTTTCCTCTCCACGAGGCCGTGCTGCTTCATTAAAGCCAAGGCTGCTGCAAATGAGACGCATTGATTTTCTTCCCTCAGCCGTTACTTGATGATTGATTGAGCATGTTTCGGTATTGTCCTTCAACCGTTTGCAAATCTATTGTTCTGCTTAGTGGCCAACTAAAGGAATGATAACAACACTTAACGTCATGAACATTCAATGTTTCATTCTTATTATAGATTATTTTTTGGTAGCATCTACTGTCAGGAAACCACAGCCCTGACCTCTGACCTAATAACCTTTGGCTGCTCTCCATTGACTTTCATATTATTTACTTACTGGTTCTTCTAACTGGTCAAAGTCAGTCAGTTTGTGATTTTTGTCATCCAATAATAAAGCCTGACAGGTGGAGTAAAATGGGAGAAAAGATAAACACATCTCCCCACAAATCAGATAAACAATAGTAAATATTGTGGATGTAATGACATAGATAACAAATTATTTCAAAATGTTGAACAGGAATTTACTGTATTTTTAACTGATGAGTTTAAGACAGTTTTATAATGTACATCAAAAGACTATTTTATCTCATTCTTATAAAGTAATGACTACTATGGTACTGTTGCGTTATTCACCAGTTTGGATCAGCAGCTCATTGAAATGATATTTTAGATAATATTTTACAGTTATTACAGCGAACTGGAATTGTAGCTGTGAGCAAAATCTATTATAAAATATTACTGGGGATTTTTTTCAGACTGAGGTCAGAGTTAGGATAATTCTCTACAACATGAATGAAACTCAAAGTGACGTCCTCTGTAGAGGTTGAGACGCGTGTGATGGATAGCATTATATCATCCCTGGAAAATCAAACTGAGGGACACAAATCATTACTTTTTTTACAAAAAAGTATGTTTTAATTTAAAAAAAAAAAAAAGATATATATTTTATGTAAATAGGGACACATATAATCTTGACAATAATAAAGGTTTGATGCATGACATTTATTGGTGATATTTTAGATACAAATGTCAAGTTGTTTAATATGGATGTGAAAATTGCCATGTTCTATGGAAAAATGACTAAAAAAATAGTGTGTTAGTCTTTATAAATAGTATTTTCCTATTTAAAGTCATGGCGATAGTACTTGACTTAATGGTTTTAAGATTTGGAAAAACACTTTAGCACATTTTTGTGCCTTATGCATCACATCTAATGCTGCAGACCCAAATGGCTCCTGTTTCATAGAATGACTCAGCTGTCGTCTATATGGGGATATAGTGGTATAGCTTTATTGCAGATCAACTTCTGTAAGTGCATGTACTTGTGTGTGGACATGTCTGTCCGTGGTTGTGGGGATAAATTTTGTGTTTGAGGTGAGGTTATTTTGACCAGTCGTGACAGCTTCAAAAGGCTTTTTGAGGGACACCTGCAGTGACTGAGGTCAGTGTCAGGATGAGTCTCTATGACATGAGTGAAACTGAAAGTAACGTCCTTTGTGCAGAGTGAAACGTGAGGAGTGAAGTACACGCACCAAGCAGCAGGAACATTCAAAATTTCTTATCTTATCTTATTCATTTCCTGCAGCACTGATATTCAGTCAGTAACAGGGTAAAACCCTGTTGTTTTCAGTAGAATATGTGTAAGTGTAACGTCTGACTGTTCTCTGAGTCTCCTTCTTTCTAAAGGTCAAAATGATTGTCTACAAATCTTAAAAAGTGATTTAGTACTGCACTTCAATTAAGTTATGTTACCTGCAAGAAATAGATGCAGCAAAGGTCGAGGGGCAGATTCCCCAACTTCGTTGACATTCTTATACTAGGCACTAAAAGCCTTGTTTCTCCTGATATATGGACTTTTGGACCAAGTCCCTGTTATGGGTCAAGTTCCAAAAACGTTGGATCACTTATTCACTTTCCACAGTTCAACTAGATAACACCTCTTTGTTGAATGTCCTCGTCCTTCGTTTGTTTTCTGAAGTTAATCCTGTGATACTGGAGCTCAAATACTGCTGTTTGTGTACATATGAGTTTATAATATACTTATCTTATGTTTGAGTGTCTTTTCTTTTCTGTCAGGCTCCTATGATGTCACCATCGGAGCTCATCTGTTTCTGTGGTACTCAACTTTGACCTTGTTCATTTTTCTCATGCCCTTAACGTTATATTCCTGCTACAGGGACCGATAGCTTTGTTGTGTTAGCCTACTAGTGAAGGCCTGTGTAATCCATTACTGCGGTTCTTTATATCAGACTGTATGAAGCCTGTAATGTGTGGCTGTGTCTTCTGTGACAGTGTGTGCTCTCATAGTTGTGTGGAGGCCCAGCAGCGCTCCAGTAAAGAAAAATGAAACTCGCAGGGGAACGCGAGGAAATGTAGGCCAAGTTCATCCGTGCTCGCTGCGCTCCAGACTCCAAACTGGTGTGTGAAGCCAAGTGTAAAGTATAACAGACCAGAATTCAAGAGCAGAGCTTTTATCCCTCCTGACATGACTCCAGGAAGTGTAAGCTTGTCTGTGAATTTCCCCAATTATATTCTTCCAATGTGAAAAGTCTCCATTCATAAACTGGACTGCCATTCAGAAGTACAGTACAGACCAGCACTGCATTCTGCCTTCCTAACACTCTACTGCTTCACTGTGTGAGAGGAGGAAGGCAGACTGCATGCAATGCTGATAGTAGGGAATATTGAATACACAGAGATTTCACCAAAATCTTTAACAGTTGATTTCCCTCCTTGAATTTTCCCTTTATGTTTCCATGAAGCTGCAAAATCTTGCATGCACCAAAAAGCATCTCTTTTTCCATGTCTTTAGGTTTAGCAAACACTTATCTACATTGTATAAGTGTATATGTAAGTATATTTTTGTGGGACTCTCCAGTAGGATATTGCTGAGGGTTTAAACCCTTAACATATAGTGCCCAGGTTGTTTTTCAGAGTGTTCAGACACCAGACTGGGTGCACAGTTTCATCAAACTGGAGTCAAATCTGCATGTTTTGTGCAACACTTTAGCACAAGAAGACTTGCAGGCTCCTGTACCACAGTTTGGAGACCGCTGGTTTGCCGTAAATAGCTTGTAAGTCTACTTTTTGTTATATTTGCCATTTCCGTGATGTATCAAGACAAACTTTTTCTCAAGGGCCAGTTACCTTAACCTCATCGTATCTCACCTGGTCTCATTAACAGTCAAAAAGCTTATGTTTATAAGCTAATATTTCTTCCTGTTTTGAAGGTTTCTTGTTTGTTTGTTTTGAACTGTTGGTATGATCTGGTTTTGTATTTTAACCGCCCATTAGAAGACGTCCCTTGACTGGAGGTCCTCCAGGAGGTCAGAGGTCAGTCCAGGAGCTGGATACATTTTTTGCTCAAAGACACTCCAGCAGACTTGATACTTGCATCTACTTGCTGGATGATGTTTCTGGGTATTCAAACACCAACAGGTGGCAGTATATACCTGACAGACAGTGAGACAACAATAAGTGTGTCAGAGAGGAAAGATTCCCCCCTGCAGAAACAGGATGTGTCCAGACATGGGGGTTTATACAGTCATGTGATCCCGCTCCGCTCCTCCTCATCTCTTATGTAATCCCCATCACAGCCATGTGCTCCCCCAATAACCACTGACCTGAATATGCTAATTGTGACCAGTTATCCACAGAAGTAGACATTTTCCACCTCTAGCAGCTGATGTGTACATGGCAGAGGTGACTTTTTGGTGATGCTGCATGATTTAGACGGTGAAGGAATGCAGTCTGCAGAATAATGTGGCGGATTTTCCAGCCTACACACATGCCTTTGTTCACAAAGCCTGTAGGCAGCTGTCACACGACTTCCTCACTGGCACTGTCTGGTGAAAAATTACATTGTTTTTTCCACTGCAGATGATCATTAAAATTGAAGGGAGTGTCGAGAGATCAATTCATGCATACTGAGGAAGTAACAGCCAAAACCCTTCCTTAAAAAAGATGAGCAATGTTTTACAGGCAGAACAAAGACACCGATGAAGATACAGCTTTGATTTTTATTAATGAACAGAATGATAAATGTGAATTGGCACAACATATTACTCCAGACTAGCCTGAGGTTTGTTTATTTCTCCATGCACTGCATTCTTTCCAGCCTGTTTTGTGTTCTCCTTCCTCAACCAAACTGCTGTCTGTCTGTCACTGACGCCGCCCCATTATAGATGAGCATTGTCTGGGTGCTTCTTATGGAAGCCCATTGCCGGCAAGAAATGAAAAATAAAAACATCAAAAGTAGGGCTTACTAAATCCGAAGTTTGATTTAGTATGCTATAATTTTGACTTACTATAAAGTCAAATATATGTATATACACAGCCTACACTTGTAAGGGCCAGAGGCTCACCACATCTGATGAATTTCTCCTTTAAAAAAGTAATTATTCAAAGCTACGTTGGCTTTGGAGATACTACGAGAACTGTGAGGAACAATGGCATTATTGTGACTCACTAAGTAAGTTCTAACTTAAGTAAGTTCTAACTTAAGTAAGTCAAACTAAATAACCCAGAGATGTTAAGTTTACTTTTATGGACAAGTAGCAAAACTAGAAACTTTTCACATCTGTGAAGCTTGTGTCAGAATCTGAAAAAAACTTAATTGATTCTTACAAGGAAATTACTTTGTTACAGTTACACAACATACAGTTAGGAAAGAGGAAGTAAATAAGTACAACCAAAAAAAAAAAAAAAGGCCAGTCCTATGTAACATTAGTATACAACAGGTTCATGGTCCTGTCTACTCTGGTAGTGCAGTCCACAATCTGAGTGAAAGTGGCAAGAGGCTTCATCCACTAACCTTCATACCACTCCCTGGGAGTGTAGTATGGAGGTAGCCCCGTGGCTAATGGTTCAATGTCTGAGCTGCAGAAATGTTCCACTTCTCTGCACAATCATGCTATAGCTGCACAATGGTAAGATAGGTAAGGTAAAAAGTTAAGTAACAAGTAACTGCATGTTGAAAAAAAACAGACCAGAACTCACTCTACTGGCCAGTTTAGAGAGGGTTCAGTTTACATAAATTCCTAATATGATAAAGTGTGACAAAAGAAAAATAAAAAGTTGGAAAAAGCAGGAGTGTTGTGAGTTTTAAATCACAGATAAGTTTCATTCATTTATTTTTCTTTCTTCCTGACATTAATGGGCTTCCATACATTCTCCACTTACACCAATCATAACAATAGAGGGGGGCGGGGCCACGTCATGTTAGGTTGTCACTCTCATTGGGTAAATAACAAACCACCCACTTATTTTGTAGCCTACCGTTAGAGAGTCACGAGAAGTTTAACGTTAACAAAAATGACACGGGGGGAGTGGAAATGACACAGATGAACCTAACGAAAACGACTTCGCCGGAGGGTTTCCGATAAGCAGCGGACGCTTACTTGTGTCAGACTCGGGTTCCTACTTTGTTAGCCCACCTGCACCCGGGGTGGCTCGTTTCGTAGAGGAACCGCTGCGGCTGTTCGGGAAGCTCGATAGCTGCTAACCACTGCAGCTAGCGAGCTAACTAGCCACTTTCGCCCGAGTGAAGTGAACAAGTCGCGGTGAAGCTAACAACGCCGAGGCTGCTTTTGGAGGGTTATCGGGCTGGATATAAACCCAGGAGGGATTTCTTGCCGCCGGAGGAGGTGTTATCAAAACCGGTGCCAGCTGCATTGTTGTGCTTATCACCTGCCCTCTTTTCATTGTTGGCGGAGCGTCCTGACTGCACACCGCGGAGCCCATGCACGCTAGCAACGGCTGCAGCCAGCTAGCGTGATGTGTCACATTGGCTGACGAACCTATCACACTTTTTGTTTTTGACCATTTGTGAGTGGATGCTGTCAGTGGTACGGACTTTGGGAGACCGACGGGTGTTGTATCATCCCACTGTGACGCCTGTATATTAACTGTACTTTCATGTCGTGTCACCCGTCAGCAAGTAGTCCCTCCAGAAGAACCAGACGCGGAGCATGCAGGAGAAGAAAAGATTTAAGATAAGTAGATAGGGGACGTCGGACACTACCGAGTTTAATTGGACTGTGCGGCTAATTTAGAACCAAACAGGGATTGCATTTGGTGGGCGGACTGAAAGAGAAACTAAAGGATGAAGAAGTTTTCCAGAATGCCAAAGTCCGAAAGCGGCGGGCTCGGAGGGGCGTCCGGGTCCGGCTCCAGCTCCGGAGTCAGCAGCTACTTCGGGAAAGTGTTTGCAGTCGGCCGGTATCAAGTCACCGTGGAAGAGCTTATTGCCGAAGGTATGCATAGTAGCTAAACATTTCAGTACGTGTGCTGTAAGACTTAGCTCCCACAAACCGCCCCAATATTTTCTGGGACACACCCGTCATCCTCTGTTATGAGAGAGTAACTCTCACTGACACAGCAGTGAGACAGCTTTGTTCCTTTTATGGGGTTGGTAATTGGTGTGCAGTAAAAACCTTTTTCCCCCTAAACATCTGCTTATTTCCCAAGAAATTATCTTCAGAGCGTTTGAAATAGGTCGCTCCCCTCTTCCAGGCAAATGGCGCTTAAACTGGGACAACAGGGATTTGGTACATGGCTTGAATTAAAACTTGTAACTTTCCCCTATACAGCTGTAGTTGACATCCTGCTTCAGCTGCTCTGGGAGGGTGGGCGGGGGGTGCCCCGAGGATAACAACGGTCCAAGCCTCCTGTGTCAACATACAGCATGTAAAGATCCAGCCATTAAAAAAAACACTTTGTCCAACATGTCCTGGTTCAACAAGTTTTTCTGAAGTTTGCTTTGGTCCCTTGAGGATTACTTTAGGGAATATAAAAAGTTTTACTCTCTCTAGTTGTTGAAATCTACAAAGACTGATTTCTTCATAGACTTGCTGACAGATACTGTAGTTTTGTGTCAACATATAATGATTTAATTCCATTGCAATATTTAAACAAATAGCAGCAGTTCTTGCTGGATAAAGACTTAAAGGGATGGCTTGTGCAATGGCTGTGCCTGCAGCTCTTGAGGATGTCCACAGGCTTCTTGGAAATATTGGAAATTTCCTTCAAGGCTTACTGTTACAAAACCTTGTGTTTAAAAAGAAATGTTGAAATGAGAAACTCCTCTATGCACAGTCTGCCAGACAAGCAGAAAATGAGGAAGTGTGGAGGAAAACACGTTTTTACAAAGCAGATGTTCTTTCACAAATGATTAAGTGGTTATCACGGCATATTAACTGGAAAAAGAGCCCCTGCTAGCCCTTCTTAGCTATTTATTTGTTTGGGTCATTTGTTTACTTGGAAGTAGTCATATTTTATGATCTTCATTACAGAATAAGGTGACACTGATGAGACATAATATTCACATATATGCTTTAGTCTGTACTGAGCACTAGAGTTTAAAGGATCCATCTGCAATGCTGGGTTACTCTTTGAAGGGATGATAGTGCTAGACACAGTTTGACATAAAAAAAAAAAAACATAAATCAACTAATTGATTACTTAAATTAGATTGCTGCTGTATGAGGATTTAGTAAGTCAGATCGGCCTAAATAATATAAACTTTGAGGAGTTCTAGTGGGTAAAAGGGAAACTATTCTCAAAAAAGTGCAGAGCTATTCCCACCTGAAACATAGAGTTAAGAGACACTATTAAATATATTTTTACCGGAGTACTAACATCATTACTGGGACCATAATTAGTCATTGTAAGTCGCATTGAGTAAAGAAGGCTAACTAAACGTTTCAGACATGAGTCAAGCATGTCTCTTGAAGTAACAACACTGTAAACAGGTTATAGTGTCAAATTTTAAACCTGATCTCCCTCACACACACACACACACACACACACACACACACACACACACACACACACACACACACACACACAAAAAAACCCTTCCTGCAAGCAGTCACGCGTCTGTGTCATCATATAATCATGTGAAGTGGCTGTGGCTGGTTTTGCTACCAGGAGCACAAGGTTACATTGTGACCTTTGCTCATCATTCTCTCCCAATGTAGGAGCTGGATGTCTCGGCCTGTCTGGGCCCGTCCAGGCTGCACTGTTAATCATATAATGGTATATTTCATTTGACATACAGTGTCTGCCGCATTTAGAAGTAGACGATAGACTCCTCACTCATTAAGGTATAAACAGCAATGTCGGTGTCTTTCAGAATGAAGTATGAGCTACTGATTTCTTAGGTGTACAATATAAGTGTAATACTTCAGTAAGATCTTGCTTAAGATAAAATAAAATGACTGCAAAGAACAATATTCTAGAAAATGCAAAAACAGGCTACATCATTACAGCTGCTCTAATACAGTAACCACAGTAAATCAGTTATTTCCTTCTAACCTACCACTTCTTCACTTGTATTCATGATGTAAATACACTAGCAGCTTCAAGATGCTTTCATACAAATATAGCACTTTATGGTGCCATGAGTGCACAGGGAGTGGAGCCCTTTACTGTGTCAGTGCTGGTTCCAGTTGCTGCTCATTCAGTAACACAGGCCCTCTAACCACCAACCGACTGCTGCTGATTCTTCGTTGAGGTTTTGGGTAACCAGCAAATCATTTGGAGGTCTTGATCTATTTAAAGACCTACTTGGCTGGTGAAGTGATAGAAATGTTAGGATAAATTTCGGATTTACCTGCTATTGTGGCCTAGAGACCACCAGAGAACATTTGAGGTGACATTTGAACTCAGATACACGGTCTGTAACCGCAGTTGTCCCGAACTGTATCAGTGTGTTTTAGAAAAGAAAACAAACCACAAGGTGAAGTTTTATGTGTAAAAAGAAACTGGTGTTGTTTGGTAAGTCCTCCTCAGAAAGTTTTGTATGACAAAATCAGTCGAGCCAAAAGCAAAGTGTGAATTGTTATATTGAACTCTTTCTTTCTGTGTTCTCAATCGTGACTTGAGATCAAATAAGGAAAATTGCATCATTCAGTTTCAGGGTCCATTTTGTGTTTTTCATAAAGGACATCCAAGGTGGTTAACCAGCACGCACAGGCTTGCCCGGGCTGACAAACCTGCTGCTGGGACAGTGGGTCACTTGTGTGACTGATGTCTAGGTACAGAATGGATCATGTGATGTTTTCGAGAGGCTCATCTCCCACTCCCTTATTCAACTGTTATCCAGCAGCTGTGCCAGTTTAATGAAAATCATGAGACTCCCGTAAAGCCAAACACACAGCTATAGTTCGCTACTCAGGTATCTGTCTTCAAACCAGTACGAACATCACAATCTCTTCTAAATATTTTGAAAATTAAACTTGTATCAAGCTTAAAAGTTCTCTTGACACCATATAGTTAGATGTTTTTTTCCAGTGATATATCTGCAGAGCTGGACAGTTCTTACATTGAGTAGGAACATAGTCATTTCCGTCCACTCCTCTTTAGCCTCTGTGGTTTCTCTTGAGGTCTATCTGTTGCTGTCTCCAGGAGGAACACAGAGATGACGCGAAGGAACAGGATGCATCTGCGAGCATGTCACCATTTATCCACAAACTCTTATTGTACGGGGTTCCTTGTTAGGGTTTGGAAATTCTGGGGATGTGTAGAAATTAATTTGATGGATTAGGGGTTTGGAAAAGTTTGGTAGTTCAATCAGCCATACAGAGTTTGGCGACGTCATACTAGACGCATGCTAGAACTGTTAATTCTTGACCCACTGTCTTTATGCACACGTCTTGTTGTGAAGAATAATTTTGGTTTATATGAAAGGACCGTGCTCTCAGATTCTCCCTCTGCTCACATACATGTTCGTTATCCGACCCCTGAATTTTTATTTAATCAAGTAAAAGCGCCTTTCATTTCGGAGGAAACATGGCCAAGATTTCTGCTAATTGCACCTCTATTTGTTTTGTTTAGGGTCCTTTTTTTAAAAAGGTCAGTATTAGCAGCATACAGACTGTTCCTAGCCTGATTGCTCTGTACCTGCAGTTGGAATATTTCATTAAGCCGTTTGCTGAGCAGCCAGTAAACATTAAACAGATAACTGTCTCTGGAACATGTCTTGTTGTCAGATTAACTTGCATAATAGCCCTTATGTCACTTTTATTTATTCACCAGACCACGGCCGCAACATGACTGCTGTTCCTACCTGACACTGTAGGTACAAGGCAACAGTTCATGTTTGCATGTGTTGGTAAATTCTGGGTTAAATGTCACTGCTTCTTTCTAATTAACAGGAAGGACCATGGCTCAGTGGTTTGATTTCCAATGTTTGCAGTTTTACAAGCACGTTAACAGCAAGGTTATAATTCATCACCGCCTCGTCTAATTAGGGTCACCTCCATCTTCTAAGCATCAGAGATTTGCAGACTTTGTGCCTCAAAGTTGTTCCCTGTGTTCTTTATACATCTTTTCAACCTCCTTCATATTGAAATCAACAATCACTCTCAGCTGACTTGTCCTCTCGGGATTGTCTGTGCGTTTTAAGTGACGCATGTTTGTCACAAAACAAAAAGCTTTTGCTCTGAACATGCTGCTTTCACGTAAAATCACCCAATTGCTTGTTGTCAGTAAAATCTTGAAATGATTACACCGGGGTGTATTATGACACTGTATGAGTAACAGACCGAAGAGATGAGAGCAGTGTGAGATTTTCAGCCTTGGTTGCAGGGACTCCCTGACCACGACAAGCCACAGATCATGTAAACAGGAGAACTGCAAACACTGTTTCCATGCAAACAGCTGCTGTGTTCACAGTGAACACGTGGCTTTTTCACCTTGTCCTTTGCCACTTGTGATCTGGACGGACGCCATGCGTTCACCAAACAAGCTTTTGGCCTCTGCACTACTAGAAATTTACAGAACAAATTTACCAGTACAAATGTTGTTACAGTTGAATTTATTTCACTTGATACAATGAAAGAGTTTGATAAGCTCTTGTTAATTTCATGAGCAGAGTTTGTGTTGAATATAATGAATGAGCTAAAAGTTAAGTAAATATACTCTAGATATCTGCTGCCTATTTGTTCTGACAGTTTAGATAAAATTTACAGCTGACTGATATGGTTGAAATCAGTATCATGGTATTACTAACAACATTTTTCCAAGATGGAGTGACTGAATACCATATTCCAACAGCATTGCGCTGAAACAACACGAGATAAGATTTTACAACTCTTGAAAGCCACAGTTGTTTCCTCTTGCTAGAATTTGATTGGCCAACACAGCATCTTGCTGGATGGCATCACATTGCTTTGTGTCAAAGTTGAGCTAAGTCTAACTTTTTCTTTGGATAAAAACCTGGACGTGCTATTTATTTTTTGTTTGCTCAAAAGAAGAAAGAGGCATTTTTGTCAAACCCAGTGCTGCTGTTTGTCTGAACTCAGTGTCGAAGCTTCTGCAATTATGTTTATAACTCTCCAGCTCAGATTTTCCCGCCAATTATCACCTATCTATAAACAAAAGTATTGAAAATAACGTATAGTGATCAAACTGATGCTCGGTGCATTCAATACATCTTTTTTAAATTAATGAATTGAATGACTCATTTTTTAATTATTTTTTGCTTGGACAGCTACATTTTGTGAAACAATAATGATGAATGAATATTGAAATGAATGAATATGAATAAATGAAATTAAAATGTTATAATCACGCAGACCTGAGGAGGATAAATGCCTTTTGCAAACATCAAAATGCGTTTGATTTTCTTGTAGCACACACACACACATAAACACTATAATTTGATTGAAACAAGTGCAGGTCTAATTGCTTTGCTTCCTCTTCATAATGTTTTCTTGAATGACCCAATTGATCCTGCCTCTTTTCCAGGGCAGGGCGGTGAGACTGCATCCCATCTACATTATTAGCATACTGTACTGGTGATGAATAGGCACATTGTGCCCCTTTGTTGTCTTATTCTAGCACCCGAGAAAGAATGCTGGTACGATGCAGCACTTGGTCCCGTGATGGGTATCGGTGCCTTTGTGCTTGCTCATTGAGGCCTTCTGTATCTGCCTCTCTGCGTTGCCGCCCCTCCCCTCTTTGTGAAACTGCAAATGAATGATTTTCTAACAATTCATCATCGCCTGATCTGAGGAGGGTGCCGAGCCAAATGTGGGTGTGAACTCGGGTCATATGGAGACTCCAAACAGAAGGATGTTAATGTGGAAGTCCACTTCAGCGTTTCACTTCAGTGGATTTATCAGCACTTCATGTTTGAGATGCACATGTCATTACAACTGAATTTAGTGGGTTCAAACAGTTGATGCAGCATAATTTCAAGTTCAAATTGAATACAGCAATGCACCAAGATATCATTCTTCTCTCGTGTCAAAGTTTTTTTTTTATGAATGAAATTATTTAGTTGCAATGAGGACAGCTTTTATGAATGTGCTTGCAGATCTGTGTTTGTAAGTAACTCAGAGTTTTCATAACTCCTCATCTTTAGGTGAACTTGGTTCAGAGGTTCGTCTGAGAATAAGGATGAGTATACTTGGGAACTGTATGTATTGTTGGGAAATGTACTAGTATTCTAGTATTTACACTGGTCTTTGTCGTCTAAGACTGTTTAGCAGACTGGACAGTTGTTATCAGACCAGTGTTTTTGTTTTCTTGTGGACAGTAAGTTAATTTCTATTCTGCCAGTTTCTTCACCAGTCAGTCAGAGCTTGTCAAAACAAAACAAAACAAAACAGCTTGCAAATGTGATATTTTGACGTCAACAGGGAAATTAATATTTGATTACCATATTATTTGTGTTGAACAATAAATTATAAATGCCAATATATTGCTCAGGCCTGTTAATAAGCCATCATGACCTGGGATAGAAATAAACCATGTTTCCTGGCCTGCTCCTAGACACGGTCAGTTTTTCCAGAGAGACTAAGTGCAGGTTTGAAACTGATCATAGGCTTATGTGAACACACTTGACTGCATGACAGTGACTCGTGCATGACTACACTTGATTGCATGACGAGTCAGAAGTGATGAGTGATTGCCTCAGTTGTAATGACTGAGGCTGTTGGCACATGTAAACAAGTTGGTGCTAACATGTCACTGTGGTCTGTCATAGGTGCATTGCTCTAATGTAGGAGCGTATCATTCTTCTAGTGTTTATAAAAACTATAAAAACTTGTGGCTAGATCTCTGTTTACATTTGGTAGACATATGTGAAGTATCTAAACTCTGGTCATGAATTGTCGGTTTCCTGCATGATTCAGACCAGGTGTGGCAGTTAAAGAGCTACACCTGGTCTGTGAGATCAAGGTTAAAGTGTAAATCTACACTGACTCACATATGGCAGGAAAACAACTTATCTACACCCTAAAATTGTACTTCTGCTTTTACATGTTGCTGTACAGAAGCTATGGTGAGTTCCACATAGGCTCCACCTGTTGACTTTCTCACCACATTGTTGTGCGTACTTTTCAACACAAAGTATGGTAGTGGTTGGACTATGGTTTAAAACTTGATAATTGACACTGTATTCACAAACTGTTAATAAGTATCTTCATAGGTCAAGTTGGGCAATGTTGGTGGTGTAAACTTGCAACTACATTTTGAGTTAAGGAAAAATGAAAATTGCCTTGAAGGAAGGTTGTGCAACCCTGCTCTATATCAACTTCACTAAACTAGCACATGGAATACCGAGAAGGAACTGCGAAGTGGTTCATGCAGGCTAATCAGTGTTATGTGATGTTTGCTTAGTTCTGAAGAAGTTAATGTAAACTCTTCCACTTAACTACAGTCACTAAAGACCCATTGTTGAGTCAGAACTAACCACACTGGTCAAATTTGTAGTTGGACTTGGACTGACACCCACCCATCCTTGCATTAATATTGCTTGAATGTAGTGTCATAGTGACTGTCATTGCAGTTTGGGAGTCTGCTTCAACATTATGCTTCTGCTGTTCTATATAGTGAAGATGAGTATAAGAAAAGCAGGGATGATTGCACATGCTCCGTTTATTTGTTTTCAGCATTTTCTCATTAGGTTTCCAAAGATGCTCTTGTTCCTTAATCTTTTTGACCTTTTCCCCCAGTGTGATGGGTGCTGTGTTCTTTGTTTCAAATGGGCTTTCTTAGATATTTAATTCAGAGCACATATCAGAGGAAATTAATGTTCCTAAACATGTTTTCTGTTTAATGGATAGTTCATCTTTTTAAGAAGTTTAAAAAAAAAAAAAGAGCACCAGGAAAAACAAGGACAAAAAGAGGGCAACTTTTTCCCTCCTCCTTTTGTATTTGTCAGGATGATGTTGAACTTGGACTTCTTTCTCACAGCTGCCCCTCATTTTCACCCCCATGTTTCCTTCTCCTTGTGCAGCACCTCTGTCTCATTCCCGATTTCATCTTAAAGCCTCCAAAGCACAGCCACTTGTGTCTGTCAGTTCAGTTGTAAACACTGTTGAGGTAAGATGTATGAGAGCTGACTGCCAGAACCTTCCAGCGCACTAAGCCCAGGATGAAAAAAACATATACAGTCATCGCCGCACCTCCTCATATTACCTTTTATGGACTTGCTTCTTAGAAAGACTTTTCTTTACCCACTTGCATCTGTCTTTTTAAAGTGCTCTGCATCTTTCACCTGAGTCATGGTAGAAATTAGATTAATTGCATTGAAGGCTCCTGTGATTTACACACAGGTCAGAGTGGAGGAATGAAAACTGAGTAAGGAGGGGGAGTTGTTGTCCAGGTTGATATTTTCATGAGGCATACAACAAAGTGTTCTTCAGTGGTATTTGCAGTTACCACTTGCCAGGCAGGAGTTATGGTGTACACCAGAATTGAGGTGTGTGTCGTGAGGGAGACGGGTCAGTTAGATTTGTGGTGGTTAAAGTAAAGCTGACAGGGCATTACTCAAAGCTCTTCTTTCAGCTTGTCTTTGCTTCCTAACCAATATCTCCTTCACTGCCACTGCTACTTTGCTGTTTGATATTTCTTGTGGCTCTTCTCAATGTGCTTCAACAGACAGGATTGTTAGTTGATTTGACTCATTTGATCATAGGCCTCTAGAAAGGTTTGACTGATATATTGGACTGACTTACTGCCCTGACAGCAGCAAGACCTAAGAATGACTCAGTTCGTCTGTCAAACCTTTTGATCCAGTGCTAAGCCGCGTTTCCACCGCACAAACTTTCCCCAGGAACCAGGAACCTTTTGAGGAACTACGCACGTTTCCACTGCAGGAACCAGGGTCTAAATTTAGTTCCGGGGTAATTCCGGATCGCAATTTGTCCCGTATTTTCCTTCCGTGGTATGTTCTCAAAGTGCTGTGAATAATGTAATGTAAGGTAATGATTTTGTGTAATCTTCTCGGGACTTTAGGTCGCTGTGGAAACGCAGACAACAATGGGCCACAGGAACAAAATGTTAGATCTCGAAACAGTCCTGCTCAGGTATTGAGGTATACTATATTATTGTGGGGTGGCTGGACTTTCCAGTCAGATATTATGAAAATCGTTGCATATGGAGGGAAATACGTGATATTCGTTATTATCAGATATTCAATATTATCAAATACTGACCGAAACCTACTGCCAGATCTTGACTCTTAACCTTTCACTTTGATAGATGACGAGGTATCTCAGAAACAAATGGCCGGATGTCCATGAATTTTGCTTTCTGTCTGTCCTTCAGCCTCAGAGGATGTGACCCTCTGACCTTTTTTGTAGTAAACAAGTTTTCACATCTATACAATAAGGCTACTGGCATGTGTCAGTTCCAGCACAGCGCAGTCGTATACTGAAAACTGGCATTAAATGTCCGGTGAGATTTGTAATCTTGTTCACTTGCTCTTAAATCAGATAGTAGGACTTTAATTTATATATGGCAAGTTTTTATAGATCTTAGACCAAATTTAATTTTGTTGAAAAACTTTTGTATTCCTAAAAGTAAAGTCTCAATAAAAGCAGTATTGGTAGCAAACCTCATTCATAGCTACGCTATACCAAAGTCTTATGGCCACGTTTATGCATAGTGTTGCATCATCTAGAGGGCAAATTACAGTGAAACTATATGAAATTTGCAAAGCTACGCATGGAGTAATCCCTTTTTTCCCTTCCCCATGACCACCATGCTGCAACCAAACAGCTTTACATATTTTTTTACTTTATATCAGAACTTCATCACAGGAAAGAAAATAGGTTGGCAGAAGTTGTTCATGCAATGCTGTCGCGCTCAAACTCAGCACTAGTACTGAACAGATGTACGAGCCACTTGCCGGCTGAAAGTGACCCCTCCACTGTGAGGGAGAGCTGTGTGATACTGAATACAGAGCTGATGTACCTGTAGCTGGGATGAAGGGAATCGGATCCTCTTTAAACCTTTTGATAAGACGCTGTTTGAAGAAGTGAGTATTCTTACAAGAATACAACGTTCCCTAGAGGCGATTTGAACAAAGCCTGATAAAATACTATAATAATTCATGAATCCTTCTCTAACTGGGGTTCTCCTCTGAATACTTTTGATTCCTTAAAGCCATCTATCTCCTTCAGTGAAGACTTGGACAACTTCATGACTCCCTTATCAGTACTGATAGATAAATCTTAATCAATATGTCAGGTACATTCTAGACTCTGTACAGTTAAAGTGAAATGTGCGTGTCCTCAAACTCTAAAACGTTGCTTATGACCAAGTCACACTTCAAGATGTTGGAGCATTTGCCAGATTGAGGTTGTCAGCTGTCCGTCCCCCCCGAATGCACCTTTCATTCATTTTAGTTCATCCCGCTGCCTCCTCTGTGTTCTGACAGAGTGTCACCTTCACCTCTAAAAGTTTAAAAATATCTGACCTGAACCGACCTCGGTTATCTCCTTGCCACAGCCATTCATACTAGACTTTACTGGAAGAGGAAACTTAGATGATAAAGTTTTGTAGAATTTCCATTTTGGTAAGGTTAACCAGTAAAGAGATGAGTGTTAATTAATCAGACAGCGTTATCTTTGCTTATGTTTTTATACAAAAACTTGACACATTACTTAAGTAAATAATTAAGTTGCTGTAAATTTAGAGTCAGAATTCATATATTTTCAGATGAGCTGTATCTTTATCTATCAAAAAAGCCAAGGCAGCTTTTCTACCTTGAAAGGTCCAGAAAATATAACAAGGTGGTGTGGTGCTCTGTCAGGAAAAACCTCACAGAGTGCAGAATCTCTCAACTACTCGCTAAAAGCAAGTGCACGTCTATTTTTAGGCCGACAACCTATGCCACTGATGCTTTTCTGAGTGTTGCGTTAGTGTAACTTTTGAGGACTCCAGTGAAACAGATTAAGCAGTGCTCCTAACAGTCACTAGCCCAAAGTGGGTTACAATGGCTCGATGTTTGCAAACTGTGAAGAATGTGAAAAACCTCAGGTTGGATGGTCTACATTTGAACTGTAGATGAAAATAAGACATCCTAACCTTCCTATCTGTTCCTAGTATGAAAGTGAAACATGTGCATGCAGCCGCCTTGACTTATTTGATCTAACTTCAGTTTCATACTTACCAAATAGCACGTTTGGCCGCGACATTTATCAGCCACAGAACAAAAGCCCTTCCCGCATTAGACTGTATAATACCAAATCTCAAAGGATTTGTTAAAGCGCTGGGGATCAAAAAGTCATTATTGGTAATTAGCAGGAGCAGCTGGCACAGTATGGCAAACTGGCAAAGACCTTGAAGCCACTTACTACTGTGGAAAAATGGCACCTGTTAGTCCAGAAGAAGAATGCACTTTCAGATCAACAACTGAAGGTGTTATAGCCTTTAGTCAAGGCAACTGAATTCGAACACTGTTTCCCTGAATGTAACAAGAACCATCTGAAAAAACTTTATTTTGGATTAGGTTTGGTGTCAGCTTCTGTTTTGTTGATCATTTTATCTTGAAAAGAGTTTTTTTTTTTTTTTTTTTTTTTCTTTTTTCTTTTTTCTCCCGAAATCAAAGTAGGTCGGCCTGTTTTTGTTGGAACATCTTATGCTGCAACCGAGCTGTTGGAAAAGAAAATATTTCAGTGATTATACACTTATCACAGTAATAAACTATAATCAGACTGGATCAGAAATGTAGGTTCAATGTATGGCTGCTATACTGTCATGTGTGTGTTAATTTATTTATTTATTTATTCTGTCTCTTGGTGTTTTATTTGGGAATACTACTGCTGAAGTGTTTTCACACTATTCATTTGCAACTTTTGGTGGGTGCTCCTTTTGAGGGTTTACCCAAAGGTGGGGTGGGGGGTGGGGTGGGGTGGTATTCTTAAGAAGTAGCCCTAACTTGAGGGGAAGCTGGGTAAGAACGCCAAGAGAAGATTTGCAGGCGAAAAGACGGCTCAGAAAACGGTGAACAGCACTTGTACTGCCTGATTTCTCATTTGAATCATTTCAAGTAGAAAAATGTTATTCATATAATGGAAAGGTCAGATTGCCACTTTTACTTATTTTAGATTTTCTGTAAGCCAATATAAAGGTGAGACATCCTTCACACTTTTTCTGTAACACAGTGTAACCACATGCAACTTTAGTAAAAGCTAATTACACTCATCTTCAAGCTTAACAACTATGAAGACTTGTAGGGGAAGTGTTGTGGGTTCATGTTAGGGAATGGGGGCCTCCAGGAGGAAATACCTCAGCCTGCTACAAATGTTCTCAAAAAGAAATGGCATTTTCCGCTCTTAAAAGCTGAAGGAGATACTTTCAATGGAACTACAATCTTAGTTTGTAGCTTTTTAACAAGCAAGCGTGATATCTTTGCTTAAGTATAAAGCTGTGGGTTTAAAAAAATAAAAAAGGCAGAATGAAACAGAGTGAGAGAGAGATGAAGAGAAAAAGACTGGTCAGAGTGTGGTCTGTTATCACAGATGACATCATACTTCAGAGGAAGAACATCTGTGCCTCTTGCTTGAACAGAAACTATAAATGTATCATCTCTGTTTGCTGCATGTTACTTAATCCTCTAATCCCCCCTCATTGAAACACTCCTCTACCACTTCTGAAGTTGTTTTTTTTTTTTTTTTTCCTTGCCCATATCACAAGGCACCCTGAGTATCTGTTTCGCAGAGGCTGTTGAGATCCTCTTTCAGGCCTCTTCCACAGGCTGTCATGTGGGCTGCCTGTGACTGTCCTAGTTAGTCAGGCTTTGCAGTGATGTCAGGGTCCCTAGCGCTGGATGCAGGGTTAGGGAAAATTCTTAAGTAATTACAGCCCTTGCTCAGTACCAGGCTTTTAATGTCAGTAAAACCCCCCCCCCCTTCTCCTTGGCCTGGTGAATTCGGGGTTTTCCTCCCAACTGTCATTGACAACTGACCATATCCTCACAGCAGTGAAGTGCTTCTGTCCACTCTCCACAGTGCAGCCAGCTAACAGACAAGCAGGAGGGCAGGCACAATAGCAGAGAGATGTGACTAATGGATAATGAGTACCAGAGTTAGAAAAATGCCCATCAGCAGTGCTTTAGTACACTGAATAGATTCAGTTACAAATAATAAAACTCAAGGATTGACATTCAGCTATGCTCTAATATTCATTTTTTTCTCGATATATTCCATATTTGCTGTTTAGCATAAGGCCTCCAAAATGTTTTTTTACATTACTTGTTACTTCTAAAAAGATGGAGAAGATTAAAACATTTGTAAGAAGTTTCATAGGACACTAATTAATTCATTAATCCAAGTATTTCCAAATTGCAACCACATCCAAAATGGAACGGCTATTTGAGAACATTTTCATTGGATCTTATCAATAATTAATTTTCAAAAAGCATCCAAAGGAACACTAAAAATAATCATTTGTTCAGAGTGCTTGCCTAGCCCAGTCTGCTTTTTCTTGAGCGTCTCATATTTGCATTCCCCATTCAAACACATTGTTGTGGCATCTTAATGATAATGTTTGCATTCGTGCTGCCAGTGTCAGTCAGTTGAAGACAGCTTTGTTATTGTCATCGGTTGGAGCCAACCGCTTGTACAGTGAGGGGCATTTTGTGTCGTTTAGGATTCCCTCATTTGTCCAGGAAGTTGCTATGCTGGGCACAAAGCCCCTCCAAAACAAATCATTCCATCCAGAGCCACTCAGGAGAATAATACACTCAATAGCGTACCACTTCCGTGGCTGGCATAGTCATGGGAGGCAACAAAAGGCTCAGTGTGGTGATTTAGTGAGAACCTGATCCTGGAGCATATGGCCCCAGTCAGTCCCAGAGCAGCCCAGCAGGCAGATATGAAGCATTTGGTGGGATGGCTATCTTCTCCTAACTTTCCAAAAGCCACCTCCCCTTTTGCAGCCACAGCACCAGCAGCCAGGATTGGTGAAATTGTCATTTTGTAATAACAGACAGGTAACGGCTAGTACCGGGACACACAGGAAGGGTAACATGTCAACATGGCTGGTCCAGTAAAGTGGTTGTTTTCTGAGCTGTCCCAGATGCTCAGAATGGAGAGTTTTGGAGCACCTCAGAGATGCATCCAAGACAAGAGATGAGCAGATTAATCGTTCCACTCATGGATCTCTTGGACAGGAATAATCTTTCAATCGGTACACCTTGTCATTTGGGCACTCCCAAGTGAACATGACAACAGTCTGACACACAAAATATCTTGTAGTCTGCACTAGGTATGAGGCAACACAGTGGAGGTGGATTTGGTTGTTAGGATGTAAAGTGTAGCTCCCTAGTTTGTTCAGTTTTTTGTTTTTCAGTGAAGGTTAGCAGCTCTTTTGTCTCTTGTCCATGCATGCTTAAACAGCCTGCTCTTTCCAGCCTCTTGGCCCCTTGCCCGAGCAAATGGATTTTGCCTTGTGAAATCTGTCATCCGGTCTGAGCAACCCCCACATCTTCTTGCTTACATTGCTGCCTCAAGTTTTATCTTTACTACGTCTGCATCCCACGTCTTTGTGTCAAAGCAGCACATAATGTTTGAGATTTGGACAGGATGACTCACAGGTCCTTTTTTCTTATACACCAGGGTCATAAAACAGAATCTGCATCATGTGTGATTGTGTTTCAGCCCGCAGAAAGTCTTCAGAGCTGCTGTCTTAAAAGCTGTTCTTTCACAAGACTATGTCATATGATTCAGTTTTCTGCCTCTAGTTCACTCCCACCCTCCAACCCCCCCAAGTCTCTGGATGGCTCTGCACTCCACTGCCTTGTTACAGGAAATCAATTGAAGCCCAGCCCAGCAATTTGGAGTGACCATCAAGCTGACCTTAGCACACAGTGCAGACCAAGGCAAATCAATGAACAGCATCCAGCAGGTGTAAACAGCTCTGGCTCTTGTACTTTGTCTTGGCAGAATTTCTGTCTCTGGTTTATCTTTTTTATTTTTTTTTAAATTGCAGCAGGTCTGGCTCCATCTATACATCCATAAAAAAACATTGTCTTTTCATTCCGTTACATTATTCTGACTAATTCTGATTCCTCTTTACCACTTGCATCTGAGATATTTCACGTTGTTATAAGTCAGTTCCTGTTCCTGTGTGTGTTTTGATTTTCAGCAGCATCAACATTACGTTTTAAAAGCAGCTTGTTTTATTGTGCCACCAGCACTAGCCTGTCTTTTACACCTCCGCACCGTCGACAGCCGTGGCTGGAGGCATTGTGTTTTTCGGGTTGTCCGTTTGTCCCATTCTCGTGAGCGAGACATCTCTGTAACCCCTTGAGGGGATATCTTCAAATTTGTCACAAACATGCACTTGGACTTAAAGATGAACTGATTAGAATTTGGTGGTTAAAGGTCAAGGTCACTGCGACCTCACAACCGTCCCATTCTTGTGAAATATATTAGGAGCGCCTGCAGGGGATTTCATCACATCTGACTGGCACAAACGTTCACTTTGAACTTGAGGATGAACTGAGTAGAATTTGGTGCTCGAAGGAGAAAGGTCACTGTGACCTCACAATGGCCCTCATTTATCAATCTTGCGTGAAAACAGGCGCAGATCTGAGCGCAGAATTGGTCGTACGATAGGATACACGTGTGATTCATGAAACATTCGTATCTGACCAATCCCAGCGTACGAATGATCGGGTCTTGATAAATGCGGCGGCTGAATTCGATCGTCATTAACATGTTACGCCCTTAAATATTCCTGGTTCGGAGGCCTCGCCCATTAAGGTCAAACATGGAGAGAAGAGTTACTGGCAAAAAACGAAACTTTTCAGAGATGGAGATCGACATCCTGACATCCGAGGTGGCGCAAAATAAGGATGTGCTTTTTGGCAGTCTGAAGAGTGGGATCAAAGGAGCTCATAAAACCGCTGTGCGGAAGACGGTAACAGAGATGAGTTTGGCTCTGCAGTGCCCCCTCCTGCAGCCGCGCGCCAACACAGCTGTTTTGAAAAATAAAAGACTTGTGTGTCCCCCGGCCATCTGCCCACCACGTTTAAAAGTGATAGTTTGGCATCACAAATCACCTGTACATTTATAGAGTGATAGTTTTTGCGATTGATGAATGCGTAATCATTCATGGATGGTGCTTTCAGACGCACATGAGTGAAATCAATTGCTCCAACCAAATTTGGAAACCCAGCAATCTGGAGATCCCTGCAGTCTCTGAAAACGCGCTCACGTTTGACACGCGCGTATTGTTCCTCCAAAACGAGTAAATCTGCCATCGTTATGATTTGATAACTGTCAAAGCATCT
>NW_019525077.1:1755378-1782943 GCF_002814215.2 Seriola lalandi dorsalis
TTAGATGTCATGTTAGGCTATTTAGCCTATCATATTGTTTTATTGTACAAAAAAGTGGTATCAGTAAAAAACGTGGGCTTTTTTAAAATTCAAATTTTTTTTATCTTGTTTTATTCGTTTTAAGAATCCGTTTTGATCTGTTCTAAATATGTGACTGTTTATGCTGAGGTTTGTTTTATAATTATTTTCTGCAACGCAAATCCAGACTCAGACTTGCGTACACGAGCTTAGACCTGATGTGAGATCTGATCGTAGCTTCCGCTCACGTCCAAATTGATAAATGCCGAAGCTTGCGTGGAAATGGTCGTACGCACGATTTTCTGCCGTACGTTCGTTTGATAAATGAGGGCCAATGTACGCTATGACAAAATTTCTTCACAACATTAGTCAGGTCAGACGTAGGTGTAACTGCAACTTGACTGGTTGGCGGAGTTTGTTCTAGTTTTTATTGTTTGTCTAATGTCTATATGCAGCTAACTCTGACCTTAGGACTGTCAGCAGCAGAGGTGCTAATCTAACATCTCTGTGACTTTTGATGCAACTTATCCAAAGGATGTTTTTTGAAATGAGGTAAAACACTAGATAAGACGGAATATACTGCACTACATCCAGTCAGAATGTGCTGTCACTTTGGTGGTTCGTGGTGGTTTCTCATTTATACTATCGAGTGCTCTTCCTTGCTTTAGTATGACTTGCAGCTCTGCTGTTGCAAGCGGCCTTTTGTCTCGTTAGCTGCCTGTTTATTCCTCTGTGCTGCAAAATGGCATCAATCACCCCATCTAATCTGATAATGTGTGCCACAGTAACTCACACTGTTGTGACAACATACAAGCAAACACTATGCTTCAGTTTGTTTATGTTTACCTGAATTTACCTGACTTTCAGGTCCGCTGTCTTCTATTTACTGTTCCCATGGGAACACAGATTTAACCTGCATGAATTATTTGTACTTGGGTTTTTTTTTGTGTTGCACTGTCCCCACATTTGTTTAAAAGTAGCTTTGATGGACTCTTCAATGACGGCTTTTGTGCCCGCTGGTCACTTTCACCTCCCTCCCCTCCTGCTCGTACCCAATCCAAATCCACGCTGTTTTTCAGATGACCTAAGGTGACTTGTAAGGGAACAAGCATGCCATTGTAGATCTCTTCTTTCTCCTCTCTGGTCGGTGGACTTTGATGCCCACCACTCAGTGACTCAGTGAACCCCGTCTAATGAGACGCAGTCCTTTCACCCAGAGATGCACACAGGACAGTGACAACAGCTACTGGCACCCAGCTAAACACCTTGGTCTCTGTCAACACGGTCTACTCCTGCAGTGTTTTCGGAAACTATTCAGACCCCTTCAGTGTTTTCACATTTTGTTATGTTGCAGTCTGAAGTTAAAATAAAAAAAATAAATACTTTTCCTCATTAATCTACACACAATACCCTATAATGACAAAGTGAAAACAAATATTTCTCTTGATCAACTTTGAGATGTTTCTACACTTGAATTATTATTATTTTTATTTTTAGAAAACAGCTGCAACATAACGAAATGTGAAAAATATTGAATGAGTAACAGCAGAACTCCACTCACCCGTGGCAATTTCAGCTTCATATTTCATTGTTGTAAAACCTTTTTCATTTTAAAAAGCAAATTGCTTCATTCACTCCAGGATTAGACCAGTTGGAGTTTGGCCAGTGCAAACTAAATGAGCTCAGACTACTTGTCCATGAAAATGGATGGTAGTTAGCTGCTGTTAAAATATCAGCTTTTGGAGACCCTTAATAAATCTTTGATAACACTTTATTTGTTGATTTTTCGTCATTGGTTTTTAAAAGATCTGCACTTGCGTACACTGAGCAGCACAACTGGACATGAAACTGGGCAGGAAATATTTATTCATGGGATCTCAACAGATATCTTTGTGGCAAAATAAGATGTTTGGGAGGAAGATGAAACTAACCACGTGCATGTAAAGAAATGATTTATTGGCTGTGTGGATCTTAACCCTGAAATGTCTTTGCAGTTGCTGCTGTCATGAAATAATATGAGCCGAGGTTTATTTTTCATGCGAGGCAAAGAGGCAAATCTAGCAATTGTCAATTAGAAGCTTCTCCCACATAGTCCGCCTCTGTCTGAACCCTCATAACCATTACCCTATAAAATAATTTCCGTGTATGAGAAGAGTGAAGATTGCTGATGTAATGCTAACTTGTCATCTTTTGGTTTTTCCAGGAGGGTTCTCAGTGGTGTTTCTGGCTCGAACGCACAGCGGCGTCCGCTGCGCTCTCAAAAGGATGTACGTCAACAACGTCCCAGACCTGAATGTCTATAAGAGGGAGATCACTATCATGGTGAGAGCACCATCACAGTACACGCTGAAAGTTAGAGACGTTATCTCTCATCTAAGCTGAAGTCTTCCTGTTTATCTTTATTTTTAAGAGAGCTTTCATTTTGAATATGCTCACCGCACGTTAGTTTTCATTTACTCTATTATATTCCACCGTTCAGTTGCAGGGTCAAACTAATGCTTGGGTTTAGCTGCATTTCCTTCCAGTTATCTCTTGAATGGAGAACAAACTCTTAATTTGAACTTGAAGACTCTCCGTTTTCAGGTATTTAACTTAAGCACATAATTCCACTGAGCCCTCATGAAGACACGTGCTCTCATAAAACTAGATGCATATAATATCCTCATTCCATCTGCCTAACCCATCCTGTTTTCCAGCATTCCCAGTCTGGCAGGAGCAAAAATCTTTTTGGCTGTGTGCTGAGTGACATTGTATTAATGCACCTGGCCCACTGACAAATACGTTTGATCTATCAGTTATATATTCTCATTTATTCTGTAACCTACCAGACATATAGGACTTGCACAACAGCAGATGTCTCGTCTTGACCGTTTGACCCCAGTGTGTCAGTGAACAGCTCATTCTGAGCTGTTTGGCCAGCTTTGTGTGTGTCTGTTGACTGCTTCATCTGCTGGAACAATGTGTAATACTCACCCACACAGTCCCATACACACACAGCTGACCTTAAACATCGACAGTTCTGGCCTTTTGGGACGTTGCCTTAGGTGTGTCGCTTTCCACAGCACACAGCAGTCTTCTGGTCTCGTGCTGTGTTTCAACAACCAACGACCACAAACACTTTAATCCAGTGAATCAATCAAGTTAAGAAAGATTAGTGGAGTTAAGAGATCAGCATGGCGTAAGAACATGAAAGAATACAAAACGCATTCTTGCCACACAGTAGCTTGACTGCAAAGCTGAGGCTGGACTGAGTTCAGCTGGATGTTGAACTGCTTGGGATGTCTTCTCTAAGGATGTAATCACCAGCAGTTTTTCTTTTGTGAGCGTTTGATTATTTGGATGTGGTTTTCACAGATTTACGCTGCTATCTTTATTCTTTCTGGTGGACTGCAACTTTTATGCAATGTTTAACTCCTCTAACATGACTGACTGTTCTGTCCGCTTTAATGCAGTTTACATCTGTTGTTGATTTTACAACTTAAAAAGACATGACAGAAACAGTAGAGCTTTATTCAGGGCCGCAGTTTTTAATGCTGCTTTTTAAATTGTACTTTCAGTAGAAACTTGTCACTGCTGAACAAATACAGCAGAAACAACATGACAAGTCCAAACAGGAACACTCGTCAACATTTACTGAAATGGGCAATAGTGCATTTAAGCAATCCATGTATGTACTTTGTATTTGTGCTTTGTGTAGTGGGACCTATGTCCTCAACAATTACATTCTGAGATTCACAGCTTCTATCTTCTTTAGTGGGGTCTTCCTTTCTTCCCGTTTAGTACATTTTTGAATTCTTTGTGTCTTTCTGTCCTGATCACTCCCATCTTTTCATGCCATTTGCAGAAGGAGCTGTCAGGCCATAAGAACATAGTCAACTACTTGGACTCCACAATCAGTGCGGTGTCGGACAGCGTCTGGGAGGTCCTGATCCTCATGGAGTATTGTAAAGGTGTGGCCTCTTTGTTTTTAAAATACACACATGACATGACCACCATGTGTCAGATTCATTAAGGTTGTGTTGTTTCTGATGTAATATTTGTGACTGCTGATTGTTACTTGGGTCAGGCTTTGTTAGGATTACTGGGACATTTTTTCATATTTTTTTTCTTGCAAATTTGAGTTTTTTCTTTCATTTTTTCATTGCCTTTTTGGAAGTTACAGCAACGCCTGCCAAAAAAGAAGCCAACTTTATTTTGTGCACATTGATTAATAGATCAATTCTAGCATTCACCAGCTATTTACATTTAGTTTATGAGGTTAATAGTCAAAGTCGCTCATGAACAAAAGTCTGTTATTTAGTATTTTAACATATCTACTAGTTAATGCTGTGTTACTGCCCCTGTCCTCTATGTGGCCTCTCTATTGATCTCGGCTGCTCGCTGGCTCAGCTTGTCTTTTTTGGAAGGTTATTTTGAGAGGTTTTGCCCTCATTGGACAAGTTTATATGCAAACATTACTCTGGTTACTGAGAATAATCAGATTGTTAGGTGAAGCCATTACATGACTATGTGTTTAATTTATGTTAACATTTTTGACTTAATTTTCTGGTATATGTTATTCCTGAAACATTATGCTGCGTGTGAGCTAAAAGCAGAAGAAAACTATCATGTACTCAAACAACATGGCATTTCCTTTTTTTCCAATGTTCGTGGCCTGTTGTTAAGGTTACACAAACTATAGCCTTGGCTAACTTACAGTGATGATAGCAAAAGACTAAAGCATTTAGATACTGTGTACGATATATTGAATCTTAATCAGGTCGTGTCCAACCTGAGGGCGTGAATATAAACACACTTGCACAAGATAACTGAGAGGGTCAAAACACCAAACATGTTGGCTGATGTTGGTTTCCCAGCCTGAACTGATGAGGTGTGTCGAGTCCTTAATCTGTCCTTCCACCTCTCTCCTGCAGCGGGTCAGGTGGTGAAGCAGATGAACCAGCGGTTGAACGTGGGCTTCAGTGAGGCTGAGGTCCTTCACATCTTCTGTGACACCTGTGAGGCCGTGGCCCGTCTGCACCAATGCAAGACGCCCGTCATCCACAGAGACCTAAAGGTGACGGGAAGCTTCCTCTCTTTCTTTCCTCCCTCTATCGTTCCTCTGTTTGTTGGATGGATCATTTTTTTTTTGGTTATGAAGTGTCAGAAATGGCCCATCACAATTCCTGACAGCCTGTGACAGCTTCAGATTGCTTGTTTTTTCAGGCCAGCAGTTTGAGACCCAGAGACTTTCAATTTACAGAGACATTTAACAGAGAAGCACCAAGTCCTCACCTTTCAGAAGCTGCTACCAAAGACTTTGAGATATTTCTGGTTAATAAATGACCGAAATCATTTATTGCCGTCAAATAATCTGCTGAGTGACTAATCAAATAAGTGTTTAGGCATTAAGTTTAACCCTTGACAAAAAATATCAGTAAATGCAACCCCCTAAAGTGATTCCCTCAAGGAAAACACTAAAACCAATTTACTGACCTACTCTGAGTTCCTCTGTCCAATATGACAGTAGCTTGTAGATGTTAGTCTGACAGGGCAATGTTGTTGCCACACTCGCTGTCCTTAAACACCCAGCAGGTCTGAAAAGGTCTTGGAAAAAGCAAAAAAACAAATACTCCTGGAAGCAAGAGCAGGCATATAATGAGAGGTTAAAGAAAAGTGTGTCACCTACAAACTTCCTCAACAGAAACAAAAAGAAAAGATGTCTGAAAATCCCCCTAAGTGTTTGGAAATACAGTTCTGTTTGTGCAGTGCACCTCACTTCAGAACTTGTCAAAGATGTCAACAACATCAAAAGGAGGAACTTGTGGATTTGCACATTTGTCTATTACCAGCAGTAACGGCGCATGGCTGGTTTTGTTTTCACCTTGTGAGTCAATGTGTGTGTGCGCTTGTGTGTGTGTGTGTGTGTGTGTGTGTGTGTGCGCGTGTGTCATCCTTGCATACTGTGGTGCTGGAGACACCTACTGTAGCAGGAACCAGCACAGAGGAGGTTTTGAGAGAACATAGGTGTGGTAGAACGTCAGCGTGTTAACATGCGTCGCTGCTGGTGTGATCTCGTTGCAGGATGGCCTCTAGTTAAAGTTGACGTCAGATGTTTATAAAGTTAAGTGATTAATCTGCTTGGTCAGCAGAAAAAAGAATACTTGGGTTTCACTTCACTACTTGTTCTAACTCCTCTGCTTCCTCTTGTGCTCCCCCACTTCCTTTGCCAGCTTGTTCTTATTTCCTCCCCTTCCTCTCGGCTGATACCCCCCTGGTCTTCGCTCATCCACCTCCTTTTCCTCTTTCTCCCACACCTCCTGCTGCCAGAGCGCCCGGCTTACTCTTTGAACAGGCAACTGTAGCTGGTTCATCTTGTAATTCCTCACTAGCTTTTAGCCAACTTGATTTTTAGAGTAGATTTTCAAATTAAGGGTGGCTACGAGCCAGCATTACCCTCATTTTGGAGGCCGGTGGTAATTTCCCACCCTAGTTGAATTCTCCTCAGTGCCCCCATCTGTGGGCTGCTGTACTCTGTCCAGTTGGACAAACCTCTAAACAGAGCGGTTCCTTCAGCTCCACAGGCCTGTCCTCTGTTCACTGTCTATCTGTTCAGCCTACATGGCTTACATAACATCGCAGGGACACAAAAGACCATGGAGTCCCAGTCACGCATCGCCAGGGAAAGTGAGAGTGCAAAAAAAGCCCCTTAACCCTGAGCCGTCAACAGTATTGAGACAGTCTCTGTTGCTTTCATTAGTTCACTTTTCCCTTGGACAGTTGACAAATCTTCTCCTCTATCTTCTTTTTGGTTTCTTCTGTTTCACATCTCTTACAAATTACTTTACTGGCTTTCTTTCTTACATTTTGCATCTTATGACCTTGTTGCACTTTTGTTTTCCCTCCTTGTGTCTTTGTTTTCTGTCTCTTTGTTCTTCTTTTTTTTGCTACTTGTTTCCCATCTTTCAGTCATTACTCACATCCTTCTTTGCTGGTTTTATGTTTTTACTCAAGCTTGAAATCTCCCTGCTGTACCCCTATAATAAAAGCGTTAACTGAAAACCATGGCCTGAAAACCCGAAAACGAAATGCATCTGATAACATACAAATAAGAAACAGATCTCTCTTTAGACTGACTTGTTATTTTGAAGAGATTTCCCTTCTGTCTCTCAGGCCACAGAACAGTTGTGTTGAGACTCCTGTGGCAGAATTACTGTAATGAGGGCTTGTCTCACTACTCTATCATTGTGTATTAAATCAGTTCTGTGTGTGGGTGTGGGATTTGTGAGTTTTTACAAGCAACATTATCCACTAATTGTCATCCATGCCCATAATGACGCAATTGGAGATGAGCTTCGGCTTGTTGGTTGGTCGTCTGTCAGTCACAAAGTTGGTCGGTCACAGTTTTTGATGAAAATTTTGAATGATGTCTTTCAATCGCGACCGCAGCTTTTGCTAAACTGTGCAGGATGCAGAGTTTTCATAGGGGCCATTGTCAGACCAGTTCTGCACATCAAATTTAGAGCAAAATGCATAAATGGCAGCAGCCCTTTTACTTTTCATTAAAAATCTAAAACCTTTGTCTGTTCCTTCACCAGGTTGAAAACATCCTGCTGAATGACCAGGGAAATTATGTGCTGTGTGACTTTGGAAGTGCCACTCACAAGGTTTTACTGCCACATAAAGATGGAGTTACTGCTGTGGAGGACGAGATTAAGAAGTAAGTGGTTTTATTTTTTTCATGTTATTCATGCCACTAGTTGATTAAGTTATAATATTGACCTGCTTCTGTGTTCTGGCTCCTGGAACATTATTTTTTCACTTGTCAAAGTGGTGTTTAAAGTTGGCACTGTCGTGTAAGTCCACTGCCAAAAATGACCAGTGTGTGTGTGTCTGTTCGCACCAGAGGAACCATATGGAGAAACTGAGAAACTTTATCTGCATTTTAACTGCAGGAACATGCTTTCTAAAGGTTTAGCTCTTGCCCCCCAACTCCTGAGATAGTATTGAGATAGTAGATGGCTTAGGATCCGTCAAAGCAGATTTTACACTAACACAAGCTACTGACTAGTCAAACTAATGCATCTAGATTACAACAACAAGATTTGTGGGGTGGGAATTTCTTGCAATGTTATTGATGGTTTTAACTGAGTTGCAAAGCAGATTTCCCAACCAGTCCAGAAAAGTGAGGCAACAATAGAGACATAATGAAAGAAAGAATTATTAATTATGCCTAACCTTATTTTCTGACGGTTTTAATGCAGTTACATTCAAAGACTGAAGAATAGGTAGGAAACATAAAAAAAACCCTTCAACTTCTCTGTTGTTTTCAGTCCTTTCCTGACTCTCTACATCTCCTTTCCAGCATTAATTCTAACGTCACATCAACACAAAATAGTAAATTATTCAGGATTCTACAACTCTATGCTTTGTGCCATAATTGTGTCATAAACGAAGGTTTTGCCTTGTAATAATGTATTGGTTGTGTGTGCCTCAACTTCACGCTCCTTTGAATTTGGTGGGAACACAAACGGGAAAGCACAAAATAGATTTATAGTCCAATTTAGTTGCCGGCTCTCCACAGTGTCCCGGACTGTTCAGTCAAGAGGAGCCATAACTAGGAGATGTGGTTGAGGTTACCTGTATCTTAACATTCACACCCAGCTCGTTCCACTGTAAAGCCGGCAGAATACTCCTTACCAAACCAAATTTAGCATGATGCCAGACTGCTGTTAAAAAAGGTGTTCCACACAACCTGCTGCAATTCTGGCTCTGTTTATTTGTGTCTGCAAAGCAGAAGAATAAGCTTGTAAGTCACATTGGGAGCAGATCAGAATACCTCAGCTCTACCATCGCCTCACATAACTCTATGCAAGTAAACCATAAATAAACTTGCTGCTGCAAACTGCTGCTGATCCAATGCAGATGATGGTGTACGAACCTTTATTGTCACACCACCTTTACAATGGCTGTGCGGTGTGTTTGTATTCTATTTGCGTAGTGCCAAATCAGAGCAGGCGGCTCAGATCTGGTCTGTCAACTTTCCCACATTTACAGCGGCAATAAAGGACAATGTGTGGCGCTTATCAGCAGTATATGACCGTGTGTAAACTCTCCTCCTCCATGACAGCGGTGATATAGAAACCATCCGGCCTCTGAACCGTGGTGACTTCATATTTTCATAACTCAGCTGACTTTATTCCAAACACAACCAGCTGCTTTGATCATTATCAGAATGACTGAAAGGGAAGCAAAATGAAATGTTTGGCTCCCCCCCTGTTACTTTGAAAGATGAACTAGGCAACCGTTGCTGGCAGATTCTGGTCATTTTTCTTTCTGTGCCTCAGTAACAGGAAGCACACATTGCGTCATCAAAGAAACGTGTGCTCAGCAGTCATGAAGGAAACCAGTAACCTTTACTACAGCAAAAGTAACAAAACCAAAATGCAAAAATACTCCACTACATGTAAAAGTGGTAGAAGAAATATGGTGGAGCATTTAGCAGCTGAAGAGCCAGGTATTTCCCTTAGGTAGAGTAAACAGTGAATAATGGTCTTACATTTGTTAGGTGGCTGGAAAGATAACTGCTGTTTCTGTAATGTTTGCTAACAAGTTTGTCATGTTTTATTTGTCATGATTTTAAAAGGTGAAGGTAGTGGCCAAAAAAATCAGTTATTGCACTAGGGTTAAAATACATTATTTTCCTTTTTAAAATGTGATAAAGAAACATTAAAAGTACCTCACAATTGTGCTCAAACCTGCATAAATACACTCGACTGTGTATTTAGTGACCCTGCTCTGCTGGTGCTTAGTCACGTGACCATCGAGCAGCCATTGACTGCTTCTTGTTGCTGTATGTCACAGGTACACGACCCTGTCATATCGGGCTCCGGAGATGATTAACTTGTACGCAGGGAAAGCCATCACCACTAAAGCTGATATATGGGTAAGATACTACTTTGCATTTGTGAACTGTGTTTGTGTTTGTGTTTGTGTTTGTGTTTGTGTGTGTGTGTGTGTGTGTGTGTGTGTGTGTGTGTGTGTGTGTGTGTTAGTTATGCACCCTGCAGGGCTGGTTTGTCCTGGCAGTGTCCTGGGCGTCATTCTGCCCCGACGGGTTCCTCAGCTCTCTCGCTCTCCCTTGCTCTCTCGCTCTGTGTCTCTCTTCCTGGCTCGCCCTGGGCTATTTGCCTCCACCAGCTCTCCAACAGTGTTTTTCCCTCATAAAACATTGAGCAACATCATTCACAACAAAGCCAGGGCTCCATCTCATCCTCTTCCTCCCTCCCCGCTGCCTCTCCTCTTCTATTTTCTCCACGTTTTGAGATAATTAGGCTCACTTGAGGACCTCGATAAGCTCGTGTGAAACGGGCCTCGGCTGATTTGAAGGTGCGAGGCAGAGAGGCGAGAAGAAGGGCTTGGACAGCAGCCATTTTGAGGAGTGGTGTAAATTGATGCACTCCAAACCCAGGGAGGTAAAACGGCCACCATAGAAAGATGTAGCTGTTGATGGGACACACCCCTGCGTATAAAAGTTTGCACTCTGCTTGGACGTTTTCATGTTCGGTCATTTTACATCTGTGACTCACGATCACTGCTGTGATGTTTTTACTGTGAAGTATAATGTAAAATGTATATAAACAACAACAGCACTGCAGGGATCAGGCAGCATAATATAATCTAATTGTGATAATTGTGGCTCAGGTTAATTGTCTATCTGCCAGCCAACAACTATAGCTTTTGCAAATATTTTAATGCTCCTGCCACTTTGGATTCATTTATCAGTCTGCACTTATAGTTATGTGCATGTATACATTTGCAAATTATCATACAGAAGCTTTTAGTAGGCCTCTGGGTGTAGGATGACAGCTACTGGGACATAGAACAACAAAAAGCACCTACTTCCTTTCAGCAACCCCCCTGTGTTTTCACTTCCCGTTCTATGTTTAGCCACGTGTTTGAAAATGCTGTTTTATACATTGTGCCTTGCACAAATGTCATATGCATTTATTCATGCGTTTTGGGGGTTTGCAGGCGGATGTGCTGTCTGACTCGGATTAGGAGTTTAATATCAGACTGGATTAGCTTGTTGAGCAGAGAACTGTGAAGAATATCTGTCTTCAGATTAGAGCGCTTAAAGGAAAACATTCCCTAAATGCTGTGGCTAATTCCAAAGTCTCTTTCATCTCCAAATGCATCATCAGCAAAAAAGATGCCTGAGCCAAATATAGCGCCAACTGAATATAAGATTCGGGAGCAGAGCACTTTTGCATGTGGATTTGTTTGGACAGTCATATTGCCCAGGGAGCAGACTCCGGGCCTGTTTTTTAAGAGCCGCTTTTTAGCCGGTGAGATAAGGAACATTAATTCTTTGCTAAGCAGTCCTGTGCAGCTCAGTTGGTGCCAGGGTCAGGACTTCACTTCCCCCTAGAACAAACTGTACCTGACACATTAAGTGACCTATAGTTGTCTGTAATAATCAGCCACAACATTAAAACAGGCAGCTGGTTTAATGTGCTGTATTTTTTTTTTAGTTAGTCGAGCTATGAAGCCATGGAAAATGATTTAAACTACAAAATATGTTTTACATCACATAACTGATGGTTCATAACTGAAATAGGAAGTCGTTGTTATGATACAATCCACAGTCTTCGCCTCATCTGTGAGTAGTCATAATGTTTTGACTCATCGGTGCATAGAGAGAGTGAAACTTAAAATTTGATTTTGGATTGTTTTTTTCTTCTTCCTTGATTCGAAACAAGTTAAACAATAAATTAGAAACCATTAGTAGTAATTCAGCAAACGTAGTTAAAATTGTGCAGTAGTGGGGGCGTCGAGTGGCGCCCCATATGTAGAGGCTACAGTCCTCGCTGCAGTCGGCCCCGGTTCGAATCCCGCATCGGACGGCCCTTTACTGCATGTTGTTCCCCCTCTCTCTGCCTCCCCATTTCCTGTCTCTCTTTACTGTGCTATCATAAATGCATAAAAAGCCCCAAAAAATATACTTAAAAAAAAAAATAGTTCAGTAGTGGCTGCATCCTCATAGTCTCAAGGTAGTGAGGGAAGTACCTGAAGTTCTCACCCCGGTCTTCTTGTAGTTTCTCTTTTTCAGTGTGTATCTTTTCAACTGTTGCATATTTACCAGAGCTGAATAGCGAAACTTGATTCTTTTTCAGCTCCAAACATCATCACATGCACCAACTATCAACAACTATCATGCATTTGAAATTGGCATCAAATGCAAATAGATTCATAATCTTTCGTACTCTGTTGATCAGATATTTACTTTTGAATCATTACCGGTTTAAACCTGTATCATATTTAAGCAATGACATGTTCTAAATTCTCAAAGAAAGAAATTGAAAAAAGTATATGGGGCAGTATGATGAGGTATCTAAACCTGCGTATCGTGTTGGCGCAGGCATTGAAAATTTGAAGCGATACTCACCACTGAAAGTCACTGGGTTCAGGTGTTTTTCAAGACTGTTTCTTTTTTCTCCACAGGCACTTGGATGCTTGTTGTACAAGCTGTGTTTCTTCGCACTTCCATTTGGGGAGAGTCAAGTTGCCATATGTGATGGAACCTTTATTGTTCCAGATAACTCCAAATTCTCCTTCAAGTTGCACTGCTTAATCAGTAAGTCGGGGCAGTTTAACACAGATTGACGATGTCAGAATGTGTAGTTTAATCATTACTACCTCACAATCACTGTTTTAGTGAATCAGACAATTGTAAAAGGCGTGTTTTTGAGTTGCAAAGCTTTCTTCTTTTGACTTTTGTGTCTGCAAAACAGTTTGTCTTTGAATGTGTTCGACATACATCTGGGCATATACTGGAACTTGCATTTACACAGCTCAGCCTGTTTGAACCAGTCATGGACTGTCAGTCATGGCAGCCTTGTTTGCTTTCAAGCTCTTTCACTTCCCTAAATGTATGCTGTGGTGGAGCTTCCTTTTTTAATTGTTTGACCAACAGCTCCACCAAGTGGCAAAAGAGAGAAGATGCACATTAACTGCAATAAATCATCTAGTGTTGTTTTGCACAGCATGCTGTATAAAATGACCTCTGTCTGTTCCAGGATATATGCTCGAACCCGACCAGGAGAAGAGACCAGACATTTACCAAGTGTCCTACTTTGCCTTCAAGTTAGCTGGAAAAGACTGTCCAGTGCCAAATCTCTTTGTAAGTCACCGGAACGAAGCAATCAGCGTGGCTTCATCCTTTGCAGTCATTTTCTTGTTAACATAATTCTCCTGCTCTTTTTCCAGAGCTCTCCCATCCCTACGTCGCTCCCAGAGCCTCTAACGGCCAGTGAGGTCGCTGCTAAGAAAAGCATGACAAAAGCCAGGTACTGCTGAGTTTTCTCATCTTAATTTTTCTTTATGATGTACAAACTAGTACTGGTAATAAATTGATATGATGATAACTTGTATAGAATAGAACATAAGAGAAAACTCAAGGTTGATGATTATAATTTTCAAGCTTTAAAAAAATATTCTTCTTCAGGCTAATGAAAAGGAATAAATTAAAAGCCAAACAACACATCAGACATCGGGTTCGCACAAAGTGCAAACGTACACCTTGGCATTGAGGGACACAGTTCATTGGAATCGGTCAAAGAAAATCAAACCGCAACTTTTGATTCCCTCCCTCCAGGATAACAGACTCTGTCGGCCCTACGGAAACATCAATAGCTCCCAGACAGAGGCCAAAGGCAGCAAACAGCAACGTCCTGCCCCTCGCCAACACCGTCACCCCTGTCAAGATGACCATGCCTTCAGCACCCGTCAGCAACGGCCAGAAAGGTTTGCTGAGCATGAGTGACACTGATATTTTACATCTGAGGAAGTTTCCATTGTGCTGCAGCTGCGTTCTTATTGCTACACAAAAAGAAAATAAAACTTAAAACTGAGAAATTACACAGTGTACATGACTGTACATGAATCCATAAAACATGAAGATACAGTGTGTTCGTTTGGAGAAAACCAAATGCTAAATTTGCCTGAAGGTCTTGTAACTTTTGACAAAGACTTTAGATGGTACTTTCAGAAAACTCCCACCCTACTCAAAAACATAATTAATCACTCACATTTAAGTGTTATCCCTTGTACATTTTTTTGGATGTGTCAAAGGCTTACAGTTTTACAGTTTACTCTTCTAGGTGTCTGTGTTGATGTGATGTTCAAAGTAATAAATCCATCCCTTCATCTTGACCACTCAGCTCCCACCCCTGGCTCAGGGCCGCCGTCCATGCAGCCCCAGCCTAGCAGTCAGCAGCACCGAGTCCTGCAGCAGCTACAGCCTGGCGACCTGCGTCTACAGCAGCTGCAACAACAACAACAACAACAACAACAACAACAACAACAACAACAACATCATCATCATCATCATCAACAACAACAACAACAACAACAACAAGCAGTGCAGCAACAACATGCAAATGCACAGCAACTCCAATACCTCCAGGTACATCCAACACAAACATATACAAATCAAAGTCACTGCTCAACAGCTTTTTCTGGCCGTTGATTTCTGGAGCTGGCATCAGAGGAAATGTTGAGATTTTTAATCTCTTCACAACCCTCCTCAGTACCAACAGGCTGTGCAGCAGTCTCTCCAGCTTCAGCAGCAGCAGGCCCTGCTCCAGCAGCAACAGCAGATGATGATGCAGCCGATGTACCAGCAGCAGGTTGCACAGGCCCAGGCTCAGGCTCAGGCCCAGGCTCAGGCTCAGGCTCAGTACGCAGCCATGGTGAGTTCTGTCACAGGTCTGAATCTGGTACCAAACCTGTCAAGGCTGGAGATTGATTTTCTATCTGTGCTAAAATGGAAACCCAACAAAATGAATATACTTTTGTTAGCGTTCAAGCCATTGAAGCATTCGAAGGTTGCTCGTATCTCAAAATCATGACAGAATCTCAGAACAGAAGATTTTATCCAAAACTGCAATAAATAGTTTGAGCAAATGACGGCGAAACACATGGAGACGCAGCGTGAAACACCACAGAGCTGAATTTTTCATTTAATGTCAGAATGGCCTAAAATTGCTCTCTCTGTTCCAAACACTGGCAGCCAGTCCGCTTCAGTCGAATCGCTCCACGTCTGTGCCAAGCAGCATTGGAAGCAGACGCTCAAACTTCCTACTGACTCTGTCCAAATATTCAAAAAACTAGTATTTACACAGCTACTGAATCAAACACACAAACACAGGTCCTCCAAATGCACACTGTTAGGGCGGCGCAATTTTTAGTCTCGTTTCCCACCGAACGCGTACCATCTGTTTTATTTCAGAGGCAATCTGGTCTGAGCGAAGCCACGAGGGGATCGAACAGAGGGTGAAATCGAGCAGTTTCCTCTGCGTTGCATCCTGACATATGAAGCAGTTCACAGACAGGACAAGAGAGCACCTCTCATAATTACTGTTCTTATTCCCAAGAAACCTGCTGAACGTTTAAAAAGCAGCATTTCCTCAGTGAACTTCAACCTGCGCCTTGTTTTCATGACAAAGCTTTGCTAAGCGACGGCAAATTTGTCATATGGTTTAATAACAGAACATCAACTTTATCGGTACAGTTCGTTAAAAGCACAACAGTAATGTGCTTTCTTTTAAAAGAACATGGAATAAAGTGGTAGAAGATGGAGCAACAACAACAGATTTAGTGACTGATAACTTGAGACTCATTTAATCTTTAGAGAATTCACATAAAAAGTCCTTGTTATATTCAGAGACCTGCATGGTGCTTCTGGTATAGTCCCAAGCTAAAACAAACCAGTGATGATGGGTTTTTAAATGAGAGAGATCTTTATGACTTCTCGAATGGAGAAGGGGCCTCATTTTTTTTGTTTCTTGTTGGGAAAATAGGGAGTTTTTTTGCTGACATGTTATCTAGAACAGCTAACATACAGTACTGTGCAAATGTTTTAAGGCACTAAAAGTAAAGTGAGGATGCTTTCAATGATAATTCCATGAACAGTTTTTCTTTATCAGTAAACAGGAAGCAGAAAAATCCTAAATCAAATCTAATATTTGTTTTCAGATTCAGACCTCCCTTTGCCTTTTAATACAGCACCAGTTCTCCTCTGTGGATTCAGTCTGTCTCAGTGTCAGACCATCTGTTGCCAGGAGCCCTTGTTCTTGTCACTGAAGATACTGTAGTTCTCCATGACTCTGGCTGTGTGTTCGAGCTCGTTGTCCTGCTGCAGAAGGGATTCGCAGACGTGCCTAAAACTTTTGCTCAGTACTTTGTGTGAAACCTGTGTTTTTCTCAAAATGGCACAAAAAGTAGCTTCAAACTTGTCAGCCAATGTGTTAGGTGATCCTTGTTGCATTTGGAAGTTCGTTTGTTCAGTTTTGTGTCCTACGTGCTGTTTGACTTTCATTCCCTCATCCCTCCCCTCCACTGTGTCCCCAGCTTTCCAAATCCAGAACTGGTTTCTAACAACATTTCATCATCTTGTTGCCGTCATTGTGCGCCATGAAATCAAAGGTCCGTCCCTCATTCCCTCCCCCCTCTTCTCCCTCTCTTCCGTCCCTAACAGCTGCACCAGTACCAACAGGCTTTTGTCCAGCAACAACAACAACAACAACAACAACAACAGCAGCAGCAGCAGCATCACCACCAACATCATCAACAACATCAGCAGCAGCCGCATCATCCCACTCAGCAGCCTCTCCCCTATATGTCCTCCCCTCTTGAGTTCCAGATCCCCCTGGGTTCCTTTAACACGACCACACCCACTGCTGGGACTGGAGCAGGAACTGTCCAGATGGGGGGGCTATCACCCGTGGATCCCTCGTACACTAACCCCAGGTGACTACCCCTGAACTTATCGTGTTAGTTCGAAGGTGACTCGTTAAAAATGAAACCAGATCCAAGTATTGGTATTATGTTGGATCCTGTTCTTTACTGGTCAGCAGTGTTAAACATATCAATGGATCTTCAACATAAAACTAAATAATGGTGAATTGAACATTGTCACAGCATACTCAGGTTTTAAATAAGTTACTGTCAAACCAGATGTCAAAATACGGTGAAAATATTTCTTTTCAAATACCACCATTTTCTTGTTATAAGGTGACAAAACCCCACTGAAGTTTTACATTTTGTCAAAACTCTTTGCACATTTTCCACATACTGGAAATTCTCTGGCGCATTCAGTGACATTTCGTGGCTTTTTTTTTGTTTTGTTTTTTTTGTTTGGCTTTTTAGTTTATTAAGTAAGTTTGGTTTCTAAATCATGGAGTCAATTAACCTGGGTTTGTAATTGTGATACCTATTTCAAGATTCCATTTTTTTTATCTCTTATTTCTCTCTTATGTAATAAACTTTAACTTCGTAACAGCTGTCTTTACTGATGTTTTTATTATTTAAAACAAAGACAGGAACATAATATAAAAGCAAATTTGAGCAAAGAAAATCTGTGTTTATTTGCATGGTGCCAAAGTGACAGAAAAAAGTATTAAAATCTCCACTTTTATCACTTTGTATTAATTTAGATTTGTCTGTCTGAACCTTTGTTTCCTGGACAAACCTCCTCGACCCCGGAGCAGAAAATCTCTTGACCGTCTGGGTTTTTATTTTAAGTATAACGTAGTCTCTTCCTTGTGACAAAGTTGTGTGCAGCGGGGAAAATCCTAAATGTAACGTGGTGTTTTATTGTCCTCCCTCCACAGTAGGAACCCTCTTCTTGCCTCAGACGGGATCACCCCGCCCTCTCAGAGCTGCAACAGCACAGTCAGTAACCCCCCCGACATGTCGGGCTGGAACCCTTTCGGAGAGGACAACTTCTCCAAGTTGACTGAGGAGGAGCTGATCGACCGGGAGTTTGACATGCTCAGAGCAAGCAAGTGACCTGTTTACTCTTTTCTTTACTTCATCATTTACTGCTCAAAACAGTTTTACACAAGATGCTCCTTCAAATAAATAAAGAGATTTACTTTTCCCCTTATGTCCACCAGTGAGGTTATATTATCAGCAGTGTTCAGTGTCAGCGCTTTGTCTGTTTTAGTCGGTGCTCAGTGGAATTTCTACAAAAGAAAATTGCAGATTTAACAACATGTAAAGATATTCTATTGGTAAAGTACCAAACTTAGAGATAACATGAATGGAGGATTGCATTTAAGTATCGTCTCTCTGTGACCTTCTACCTACAGACAAGCCAGTGGAGAGAACAGCCAGTGTGGAAACGGACCGATCGCAGCCAGCTGCCTCCACCCCCAAGCCCCTCCCACCAGAGGACCTGTTCGGCTCAGTCCCGTTTTTGGCCAGCGCAGGCAAGTCTTAGAGGAGTCTCTACCATGAGGACCCAACACTGTGGAGCCACCTGCCCCCACCCCCTCCCCCTCTGCTTTCACCTGACCTCCAGTCAGGAGCTCCTTTGCCACACAGACCCCACAGTGGGGCTTTATAAACCAATGATCAGTCAGATTTTTTCGTTTTTGTTTCCCATCGTCAGTCAGCAGATTAGATGTGCTTCTGTTGTAAGTATAAAATATAATGAAAGGTGCTCTTCTGTGACTAAAGTAGGAAGAAATGCAGGTATTGCAGGTGCAACAGTGAAGTGGTCGGGAAAAAAAACAAAAAAACATGCCGAATTCACTGCAATCAGCTTTGGCTTGTTACACTGGGTTTGGTCGTGATCACTTCAACTGCCCTGTGGTAACAAACCTTTATGCAAGTGAGCTGGAAGAAGTGTTTGAGTCTCCTACAGCTCCCTGGGGTGGAGTACGACACTAACTCTGCCGGGGTTTGGGGTTACATTCCCTGTAGAGATCAAATGGCTTGAGCAAGGTACTAAAACACAGAGGTCTCACTACGCAGGCTATAGAAGTATACACTCATGGTGAGGCACAGATTTCGTTTTCTTTTTTTTCTTTTCTTTCTTTTTTTTTCAGTGTATAAAAAAATGAAGCTACAAAAACTTCATACTCACTGTGTCCGACCAGGAACACAGGTGGATAAAATGGTTTAGTTCCATTGGCACTAAAAAGCAATATGAACACAACGAGGCCGAAGTCAAAACGCGTAAGTGTAAAGAACATGAAACGTGGCTGGTACTAATGAGGGCTGAGTGATGTTAGAATTTCACCATTTACACAGCAGTTGTCCCTCGCTGGTTCAAACCGTTAATACACAGGCGATCTAATTAAAAACCACGGCTGTCATGAATCATCAGCGTACAGTTTCTCATGACTTTTTGTTGCTATATTTATATTTTCCTTTCATTGTAGAGGTCAGAGGTTAATTAGTGGATGTAGCCTTTGGTATCAGTTTGTGATCCTGCAGTAATTATTTCTCATCTCATCTAACAACCTGTTACTCAGACGCTTTAATGATCCAGCTCCATGTTGTACAAACAGAGCTGTGATTTCTCTGATATCCAATAACCCTGACCCTCCCTCCTCAGGCTCGTTCAGTAGCTTTTAAGTCATTCGTAGTCATCAATCAATTAGTCCTCATTAATTTGGTTAAAAATATATAAACATGATGTCACACACATTCAGTGACTGATGAATACTACTTTAATCCAAACATCATCGCTCAGCCCTGGTACTGATAAACCCCACCTGGGGTAAAACAGACAACACTTGAACTTCCAAAGTTGTGGCTCTTTGCCATTGTTTACATAAAAAAAAAAAAAAAAACACAGCTAACTCTCTTCGGCCATTTTAACTGCAATGCAAGGATTCCTCACAAATCGCAAAACTGTCGCAATGAAGCCTCAAATGTTCTTGTGTGGACTGTGCACTTTACCGCGGAGGCCGATGTTAACACCCTCTCTAATACAACCTGATAATTAGTTCTCATTCGGCTTAACCAAACCCGTTGGCCTGCATGTGGTTTAACCCCCGACACAGATCCTAGCCTGGGTAAAACAATGTGAATATCAAAGTGCAGTATTTCTACATATATTTACATCGGTGGCAGCAATAAGCTTCTGTGCCTCTGTGCTCTTCCTGCTCCTTAAATGTGAATTGGTTACTGTTTTGATAGGCAGTTTAGAAACGCTGTTTGTAACTCAGAATATATTTAATGATAAACAGTATCAACGCTAAAGCGCTTAGATATTTTCTAGAGGACAGCAAGAGTTTGATTTTCTTTTTTTTTCTTTCTACAGTAAATTCATCTCGTGTCCTTAAACATGCAGGCTTAATGCAAGTCCAGTGGCTACAGTCTAGAGTAGAGTCAGACAAGATAATGATGCAATATAACCCTCTAAGCACTTGAATGTAAGTGTGGAAATATTTTATTGTCTTCACTTGTTCCTTAACAAATATATAAAACTTTATCTGAATTGAAATTGGATCAAAGGAGAAACCAAAAAAAGAAAGAAAAAAGCAACCAAACAGACTGAAGGGACTCTTTTTTTTTTTTTTGTACCGAATCTAAAACCCAGAGAGGTCAAATAACCCCACTTTGTTGGGGCTGGGTCTCATTCCAACAGGCTGGCATGAAAAAATTTATAATTAATTTTGGATCAGCCTCTTAGCTTCTTGTGTTTGTGCCATCAGTGTGTCAGTTTGTTGTTTCAGTTACAGGTGATTTACTGGTTTTATTAATATCCCATAAAGTGCAAACACACTGCCAGCAACTTACAAAACACTAGTGTAAAGCAGTCAGAGTCAGGTTGTGTTTTCTCCACTTGTGTCTCTGTGTCCTGATTTGGATTAGCTTTGGTTTCAGCACCAGTGCTCCATCAGCTGTTTACGTTTTACTTCCAATAACAGCAAGTTTCTCAAAGGCAGAGCTACTCTTACAGGGAGCAGTAGTTTCAGAATTTAAACCTGTCTGTAAACTACTGAAGGGTCCAAGACGGCGAGCAGTTCAGAGAGAAATGTTGGGGAAATGTTAAGTTCCTCTGACAGCTGATGTAGAGCTTTAATGACATTTAGGACAAGATTCTCACAGTTAAACATCAAATTACACAGAATACACTGCCAGTGCCATTTTTCAATAAAATAAGAATAAAAAATTTGGGCAGAAGCTTATTTGGCCACAGCTTCATCTGTTCTTGCATTTACATCGTTGCTCTGTGACTTCGACATTGATCAAGATTTTGTTCAAGATGGTGTTAGACCTCGCATTGAGGGTCAAGCAGGAGATTCCTGTTACTGCAGCTCACTTGGTTCTGTGGACAGAGATCCTCTCTGTGGCTTCACCCACTGAGGGTTAACTCGGCCGGGGCGGAGCCGCTCTGCCCCTGAGCAGGTTCCAGGTTAAAGCCCCTAACGATGGAATTGAACAAAGTCTGACTTTGGTGACTCCCTGTGGTTGTGTCAGACGCCACCAAAATCTACAGCTAGCACAGCGAGCACGCAGGCCAGGACAGACGGTATGAAGTTGCTGGTGGTGCGAGTGCACATTTTGATTCAACTCATTCAACTTTTTTTTTTTATTTTTTATTTATACTATCGGCTCCTTTTTCCATGGAAGTCGCTTGGGTTTCCATTTGTAGATACAAAGTGCCTTTGTGTCACATGTTTATTTACCTAACCAACGAAGCTGACAGAGCTTTTTTTCCCCCACAGTGATTGCAAAAGAGTTGCATTAGCTGAAGAATTAATGATATTGAATGGAACTGAGCAGCAGTTCTCTTTTCCTCAACTCTCAAAGGAAAAAAATTAAAGCCAGTTTGCAGGTAAATGAGCGTTAAATTTTATTCTTCACCTTTTCAGGAAACCAGCTCACAGTCAGAGGTCTGACTTGAGAGAGTGTGTGGGCTGGGAAAATCCTGCTTAACAAGTTATTCTCCTGTCTTGTATATTATATTCAGACATAATATAGATCAGCTTGATAGGGCTTTCATGAGAACTGACACAACTTGGTGCTCTAAACCATGTTTAGAGTTCACTGTTGTTCTTGTTTTAAGATGAACCCACGTGGCTGATGGCACATTCTGTAGTGTAAATGTTTGTGTTGAGAGGAACGCTCGACGAGAGCGTTCTGGTGACGTCTGTCAAAATGGTGAACATTTAGATTTTTTAATTTTTTATTAATTGAATCCATACAATCCTAAAGGGCTGTATGTTTGTTAATCCTCACCGTGCTGCTGTTATCCCGCCTTAGAGCAGCATGTGAGAGTGACCCATCTTAATCGTCCATGCAGACATGAATCACACACATTGTTGTATTTACACTTTAGCTGAAGGTAAGTTTAAAGATTACAGTTAATGTGGCCTGATGGCTCCGTTCCACCTCATGTCTCCGCTCATGTCACTGCTTGCTTTTATTGGACCTTTTGTGAAAAACAAAAAAAAAACTATGCTTCATTTCAGTTTAATGTTTTGTTTTTTATTATTATTATTATTATTTGAGTTTCATTTTTCATTCAGTAAGACAGCCATACTCAGAAACATCTTGTTCATGTGTATTGGTGGATGATAGTTTTGGAAAGGTGAACCATCAAAGCCAAGAAAAAGAAAGTGAAAGGGATGACCAGAGCCATTAACTGCACTTTATTTTCCTTTCTTTTTTTCTTTTCTTTTTCTTTTTAAAGTGCGAGGAAACACGAAATATTATCATCCCAGGCTTTGTGGGACAAACAAGCAAACGTACACATTGAATATGTTGTTATATATTGTTTACATCTGCAAGTTTTCTGTGCTCCCCTCCCCCTCTCTGTCTCGGGGTTTCCCCCTTTCTACACATTTTTTTTTTTTATTTTATTTTTTTGTCAGCTTCACATCCTGTCGAGGGATTAGAGGCCCCAGATCACTAAAAGTTTGGGAACTTTTTATTTGAATTAATTCTCAGTAGACGTGTTGAAAAAATGTCACAGCTCTTCAGTTTTAGTCGTAGTAGATATCAGCAGCTCCTGGTACCTCTCCCGCAGAACGAATACAACCTATAGATCAATAAGTTGTCTTATACATATCTTGTTTTTTGCAGCAGACTATGTAAAAGGTCCTGTATCATACTGTGAGTGTGAATGTATTTCTTTATAGAATGTTACTGATAAATAAAAAACATTCAAAATCAGCATTCACTTTGGTTCCTTTTTTATAGCTCTTTAAAGTATGGGAAAGTTTAGCGTCTTCTCCACCACTACACCACGAGCAAGATGTTCCTGATGTTAACATGGCTGTCTTTACTGTGAGCTCTCAAACCCGTTTATCACAGAGTCAGAACAAAATGTTAATGCGCAGTGATGATGACGGACAGGTGTGTGACACATTAAAAACATCAGCAGCTTACTCTGCGAGACTGTTCGTGTTAAACGCTGATGATAAACGACTTCACTGTGATACATTTACGTTTGAACTTTTTTCTGTCTAAATTTGATTTTTTTTTTCCTCCTCTTCCTCCAAATACATTTTAAAAAGGTCCAGTTATAGGTGTCATGACCTTATTTTGATGACTTAAATTTCCTCATGTTTATCCAATTGTACACTTCATTGTTTCCTTCTGTCTATAGTATCATTTCTGTATGCAACACATGCTCAGTTAATGAAGCTTCAACTCAAGTAGAAGCATCAGAATTTTCATTAAATCAGCAAGTACACTTAAAATTCATACCCAAAAAAATACCCATCAGGCCATGAAATGCATGTATTTCAACAAAGGATTGAAGTTAAATATGTAATTTACAGCCTCATTTTGTAACTGAATTGCCCTAAATGATAATCACATTAAACAGCTGTAGGGCTGAAGAATATGCAAAAAAAGGTCATATTGCATAATTAGTTGAAATGGTCATTTTTGAATTTCATTTTCACTGAAAAACATAAAAATGATGTGATTTTTGTTGGGTCTTGTATCAAACAAGGTGGTTCCTTTTACATCTGGAGAATATCATTTGTAGGCTGTTGCACCACAATGCTTCATTTATGTTTGTTCTGACACATTTTACCTTTATTCAAAACTTTAAGATCCTCTTAATCAGATATTACACTTATTGCGATTTAAATACTATTTTGATGAATTGTTCATCCCTCATCAGCTGTTATTTGATTAATTTAATATACAGCAGCTTGTACAATATAGTATCAGTCCTCTCACTTTATGATTCACCGTACAGAGACGTGAGAAAGTGTTGAAATATTTTTCTCTTTCACCAAACATGTTGTGAAACAGTCACATCCTCTGACCTTGATCTTTCTTCTGCTTTACTTATTGATATTCAATCCATCCAATCCTGTTATTCGGAGATTTAGCATGCAAAAGCCATAATAACAAACTATCTGGACCCTTTTTATATTATATTTTTATATTTTAAGTATTCTTCTTAAAATGACTGAGGTCATTTTCATCATCCTTTAACTGTGTGACACTTAATTATTCCTCCTCAAAGACTCTATGAATCCTCCTCTGTCAAAGTGGGAAGACATTAACCTCAATCTGGAAAATTACTAAAGTGATAATGAGATTCTCCCTCATAGAAACTGAAGCTGAATCAGCAGTTTAAAGGATTCAAACCCGGTGCCGTTGTGATTAGGAAAAGTGTTAAACTGATTTATTTGACAAAATAAAAATTCCTAAAGTGTTATATCTTAAAATGGCTACAATGATTACAGTGAATTCTTGCATTAGGGAAGCTAGAACCAGGAAACATTTTGCATTTTCTGCTTGATTAATGACTTAAACAATTAAATATCCAAACATGTGGATTGATTTTTCAGCACACTCATTAATTCGAGCCTCACTGGAAGCTTTGTCCTCCCAGAATTTCCATTTTAATCATCAGGACTGGTTTTCACATAGTAAAATGTACAGTCAGTCTTCTCAGCAGCTTCATCAAATCGATCTGGGTGCAGTTATAGTTGCTGCATGAGGAAGAAGGCGTCCCTAAGCTCCTGCTCCGCTGTCAGACATTTCTAAGAGATTTAAAATTTTATCTTCCATCAGACAAGTGAACAATCTCGTGCATGTTTCCACACCTTATTTGAACCTTTTAAGAGATCAGACTCAGCCTGCAATCCTTCAACTAATCTGTGTCAGTCTGACATCTTCTCTCATGACTAAAGATGTTTCTATTGTTTCAGTCCTAGAGGTGAACATGATAAGAAGTTATAATCTGGGTTGTGTTGGCTTGTGTGAACAGATGCAGAGCACCTCATGTTTGCTGCGTTATTGTATTTTATCTTTTATCTTTTATTGCTGCCTTGTTTCATCTATCAGCAACAAAGCTTTTGGCTTATCTGTCATCACGTCCTGCCAGTTTGGATGATTCAAGTCGTGGAGAGGTTTCCAATTTCATGTTCACAGCAGGGGGCCCTTTCTCTGCTTTCTAATGTAGAACTTCCACTAATAGGGAACAATAAATTGGCTCATTGTACATGGCACAACTTATTTTCAATATAATTGGAGACTATCCCCTTGCTAATTAGACTAATTTCTAAGTTTCCATTATGCAAGTCGTATACTATGACATTTTATACGTTACTATACTATGACATTTTATGCCATACTATACTATAACATTTTTTACCTTACTATACTATGACTTTTTATACCTTAACATACTACAGCGTTTTAAACCTTGCTATACTATGACTGTTTTATACTTTACTATACTATGACGTTTTATACCTTACTATACTATGAATTTTTATATCTTACTAGTTTGTGTTTTCTGCGTTACTGTATTTGATCTTTTATTGCTTCCTTGTTTCATCTGGCTTATCTGTCATCACGTCCTGCCAGTTTGGATGATTCAAGTTGTGGAGAGGTTTCCATTTTCATGTTCACAGCAGGGGGCCCTTTCTCTGCTTTCTAATGTAGAACTTCCACTAATAAGGAACAATAAATTGGCTCTTTGTGCATGGCACAAGTTATTTTCAAAATAATTGGAGACTATCCACTTGCTAATTAGACTGATTTCTAAGTTGCCATTATGCAAGTCATATACTATGATGTTTTTATACCTTACTATACTATTTTGTTTGATGCCTGACTATACTATGACATTTTCATGACGTTTTATGCCATACTATACAATGACGTTTTTTGGCAATTTTCTGCCATACTATTCGTTGATGTTTCTTGGTATTTTTATGCCTAATTATATTATTTTGTCTCGTTCCTTGGCGTACTATGACGTTTTTATGACCTTTTATGCCTTAATATACTATAATGAATTATTGGCATTTCATGCCATACTATACTAAGATCTTTTTTGGCATTTTCATGCCTTACTATACTATCTCGTTTGATGCCTGTCCATACTATGACATTTTTATGACCTTTTATGCCTTAATATACAATGATATATTTTTGACGTTTTTTGGCATTTTTCTGACATACTATTCCTCGATGTTTTTTGGTATTTTTCTGCCTTATTATATTATTTTGTATCATGCCTTGGAGTACTCTGACGTTTTTATGACCTTTTATGCCTTAATATAGTATGATGTATTTTTGACTTTTTTGGCCATACTATACTATGACGTTTTTTTGGCATTTTTCTGCTATGATATACTTTCACGTTTTTGGCATTTTTATGCCTAATTATATTATTTTGTCACATGCCTTGCTGTACTACGACGTTTTTATGACCTTTCATGCCTTAATATAGTATGATGTATTTTTGCCGTTTTATGCCATACTATACTATGACGTTTTTTGGCATTTTTCTGCCTAATTATACTATGTTGTTTGATGCCTGACCATACTACGACGTTTTTATGACCTTTCATGCCTTAATATAGTATGATGTATTTTTGACTTTTTTTTGCCATACTATACTATGACGTTTTTTTGGCATTTTTCTGCTATAATATACTTTCATGTTTTTGGCATTTTTATGCCTAATTATATTATTTTTTCACATGCCTTGCTGTACTATGACGTTTTTATGACCTTTTATGCCTTAATATAGTATGATGTATTTTTGACTTTTTTTGCCATACTATACTATGACGTTTTTTGGCATTTTTATGTCATATTATAAAAATTTTTTTTGGCATTTTTATGCCTTACTATACTATCTCGTTTGATGCCTGACTATCCAATGACATTTTTATGACATTTTATGCCTTAATATACTATGATGTTTTTTTGACGTTTTCTGCCATACTATACTATGACGTTTTTTTGGCATTTTTCTGTCATATTATACTAAGACGTTTTTTGGCATTTTTATGCCTTACTATACTATCTTGTTTGATGCCTGTCCATACTATGACATTTTTATGACCTTTTATGCCTTAATATACAATGATATATTTTTGATGTTCTATTTCATACTATACTATGACGTTTTTTTGGCATTTTTCTGCTATAATATACTTTCACGTTTTTTTGCATTTTTATGCCTAATTATATTATTTTGACACATGCCTTGCTTTACTACGACGTTTTTATGACCTTTCATGCCTTAATATAGTATGATGTATTTTTGCCGTTTTATGCCATACTATACTATGACGTTTTTTGGCATTTTTCTGCCTAACTATACTATGGCATTTTTCTACCATACCATACTTTGATGTTATATGACCTTTTATGCCTTAATATAGTATGTTATTTCGTCTCATGCTTTACCATAATATGATGTTTTTATGACATTTTATTTCTTAATATACTATGATGTATTTTTGACGTTTTATGCCATACTATGACGTTTTTT
>NW_019525077.1:1782963-1787207 GCF_002814215.2 Seriola lalandi dorsalis
TGTTTTTTGGCATTTTTATGCCTAATTATATTATTTTGTCACATGCCTGACCATACTACGACATTTTTATTACCTTTTATGCCTTAATATAGCATGATGTATTTTTGACGTTTTATGCCATGATGTTTTTTGGCATTTTCATGCCTAATTATGTTATTTCGTCTCATGCTTTACCATAATATGATGTTTTTATGACATTTTATTTCTTAATATACTATGATGTATTTTTGACGTTTTATGCCATACTATGACGTTTTTTGGGGCATTTTTTTGCTATAATATATTTACATGTTTTTTGGCATTTTTATGCCTTACTACACTGTCGTTTGATGCCTGACCATACTATGATGTTTTTATGACCTTTCATGCCTTAATATAGTATGATGTATTTTTGATGTTTTATGCCATACTATACTATGATGTTTTTTGGCATTTTTATGCCTAATTATATTATTTTGTCACATGCCTTGCCGTACTATGACGTTTTTACGACCTTTTATGCCTTAATATAGTATGATGTATTTTTGACTTTTTCTGCCATACTATACATTCACGTTTTTTGGCATTTGTCTGCCTAATTATACTATGTTGTTTGATGCCTGACCATACTACGACGTTTTTATGACCTTTCATGCCTTAATATAGTATGATGTATTTTTGACTTTTTTTGCCATACTATACTATGACGTTTTTTGGCATTTTTATGTCATATTATAAAAAAATTTTTTGGGCATTTTTATGCCTTACTATACTATCTTGTTTGATGCCTGTCCATACTATGACATTTTTATGACCTTTTATGCCTTAATATGCTCTTAAAAAAAAGAGTAACTGACTATGACGTTTTTTTGGCATTTTTCTGCTATAATATACTTTCATGTTTTTGGCATTTTTATGCCTAATTATATTATTTTTCCACATGCCTTGCTGTACTATGAAGTTTTTATGACCTTTTATGCCTTAATATAGTATGATGTATTTTTGACTCTTTTGCTATACTATACTATGACGTTTTTTTGGCATTTTTCTGCTATAATATACTTTCACGTTTTTGGCATTTTTATGCCTTACTATACTATCTCGTTTGATGCCTGACTATCCAATGACATTTTTATGACATTTTATGCCTTAATATACTATGATGTTTTTTTGACGTTTTCTGTTATATTATACTAAGATTTCTTTTTGGCATTTTTATGCCTTACTATACTATCTTGTTTGATGCCTGTCCATACTATGACATTTTTATGACCTTTTATGCCTTAATATACAATGATATATTTTTGATGTTCTATTTCATACTATACTATGACGTTTTTTGGCATTTTTCTGCCATAGTATTCGTTGACGTTTTTTGGCATTTTTATGCCTAATTATATTGTTTCCTCTCATGCCTTTGCGTACTCTGATGTTTTAATGACCTTTTTTGCCTTAATATAATATGGTGAATTTTTTGGCGTTTTCTGCCATACCATACTAAGATCTTTTTTTTGGTATTTTCATGCCTTATTATACTATTTTGTTTGATGCCTGACAATACTATGACCTTTTTACGACATTTTATGCCTTAATATACTATTACGTTTTTTGGCATTTTTCTGCCATACTATTCCTCGATGTTTTTTGGTATTTTTATGCCTAATTATATTATTTTGTCTCATGCCTTGGCGTACTATGATGTTTTTATGATCTTTCATGCCTTAATATACTATGATGAATTTTTGACGTTTTATGCCATACTATACTAAGATCTTTTTTGGCATTTTCATGCCTTACTATACTATTTTGTTTGATGCCTGACTATAATATGATGTTTTTATGACATTTTATGCATTAATATACAATTATCTATTTTTTACGTTTTATGTCATACTATACTAAGATGCTTTTTGGCATTTTTCTGCCATACTATTCGTTGACGTTTTTTGGCATTTTTAGGCCTTATTATACTATTTTGTTTGATGCCTGACTATCCTATGACATTTTTATGACATTTTATGCCTTAATATACTATGACGTTTTTATGACATTTTATGCCTTACTATACTGTGATGTTTTTATGCAATACTATAGTTTGACGTTTGATGCCTTACTATACTATTACGTCTTTATGACATTATATGCCTTACTATACTATGACGTTTTTATGACATTTTATGCCTTACTATACTATGATGTTTTTATGCCTTCCTATACTATATTTTTATGCCTTACTATACTATTACATTTAATGACATTTTATAACCCTACTATACTATGATATTTGTATGACATTTTATGCCCTACTATACAATGATATTTTTATGCATTACTATATTATGACATTTTATGCCTCACTATTCTATAATTTTATGCCTTACAATATTGTGACATGGTCACATTCCCCAGTGTGTTCCAGGTGATGTGGAGAATTAACAAATGACAAAAGTGTTCTGGGAGTAAAGAAAGATTAGGACGCAAAACAAAAGTGTGAGGAAAACAATGATTTTTATTATTAAATGCAACCCAAAATCTTGCAAAAAAAGAAAAACAAGTAAAAGCGCTGGCTTCTAATCAACCAGGGTATTAGACCTAATTATGAACAAATAGAGAGAACAAAAAGAAAACACAGGCAAACTCAGAATACACCCTCCTTCACGCAAGATGTAACACATGTGCGGGAAACACACTGCAACACCCAGTTCCCTCGACTCAGCTCTCGTCCTACCATCTGACACCTCCCGCCGATCAGAAAATGGATGCAGCTACACGCAGCTCTTCTTTGTCACTGAAGAAGGCCCAACACCTGGAGGGAGAGAGAGAAGCAGCAGCAGACACAATCACTGGGGTCTTAACAGACTATTTCATGAAATTTTATGCCTCACTATAATGTGACGTTTTAATGACATTTGATACCTTACAATACTATGACATTTAATGCCTAACCATACTATGATGTTTTTTTCTACGTTTTATGCTTAATTATATTATTTTGTCTCATGCCTTGCTGTACTATGACGTTTATATGACCAATTATGCCTTAATGTACTATGATATTTTTTGGCATTTCTATGCCTTACTTTACTAGCTCGTTTGATGCCTGACCATACTATGTCGTTTGATGCCTGACCATACTATGTCGTTTTTATGACCTTTTATGCCTTAATAAACTATGATGTACTGTTGACGTTTTCTGCCATACCATACTTTATGTTATTTGGCATTTTCATGCGTAATTATATTATTTTGTCTCGTACTTTAGCTTAATATGATGTTTTTATGACCTTTCATGCCTTAATATGGTATGATGTATTTTGACGTTTTATGCCATACTATACTATTGACGTTTTTTGGAATTTTTCTGTTATATTATACTAAGATTTTTTTTGGCATTTTTCTGCTATAATATACTTTCACGTTTTTGGCATTTTTATGCCTTTCTATACTATGTTGTTTGATGCCTGACCATACTATGACATTTTTATGACCTTTTATGCCTTAATATAGTATGATGTATTTTTGACTTTTTTTGCCATACTATAACATGACGTTTTTTTGACATTTTTCTGCTATAATATACTTTCATGTTTTTGGCATTTTTATGCCTAATTATATTATTTTGTCACATGCCTTGCCGTACTATGATGATTTTACGACCTTTTATGCCTTAACATACTATGACGTCTTTTGTCATTTTTCTGCCTAACTATACTATGTTGTTTGATGCTTGACCATACTACGACGTTTTTATGACCTTTCATGCCCTAATATAGTATGATGTATTTTTGACGTTTTATGCCATATTATACTATGATGCTTTTTGGCATTTTTCTGCCTAATTATATTATTTTGTCTCATGCCTTGGAGTACTCTGACGTTTTTATGACCTTTTATGCCTTAATATAGTATGATGTATTTTTGACTTTTATTGCCATACTATACTATGATGTTTTTTGGCATTTTTCTGCCTCACTATACTATGTCGTTTGATGCATGACCATACTACGACGTTTTTATGACCTTTCATGCCTTAATATAGTATGATGTATTTTTGACGTTTTATGCCATGATGTTTTTTGGCATTTTTATGCCTAATTATATTATTTTGTCACATGCCTGACCATACTACGACATTTTTATTACCTTTTATGCCTTAATATAGCATGATGTATTTTTGACGTTTTATGCCATGATGTTTTTTGGCATTTTCATGCCTAATTATGTTATTTCGTCTCATGCTTTACCATAATATGATGTTTTTATGA
>NW_019525077.1:1787227-1802276 GCF_002814215.2 Seriola lalandi dorsalis
ATGACCTTTTATGCCTTAATATAGTATGATGTATTTTTGACTTTTTTTGCCATACTATACTATGACGTTTTTTTGGCATTTTTCTGCTATAATATACTTTCACGTTTTTGGCATTTTTATGCCTAATTATATTATTTTTTCACATGCCTTGCTGTACTATGAAGTTTTTATGACCTTTTATGCCTTAATATAGTATGATGTATTTTTGACTCTTTTGCCATACTATACTATGACGTTTTTTTGGCATTTTTCTGCTATAATATACTTTCACGTTTTTGGCATTTTTATGCCTAATTATATTATTTTGTCACATGCCTTGCTGTACTATGACGTTTTTATGACCTTTTATGCCTTAATATAGTATTATGTATTTTTGACTTTTTTTGCCATACTATACGATGACGTTTTTTGGCATTTTTATGTCATATTATAAAAAAATTTTTTGGCATTTTCTGCCTAACTATACTATGTCATTTGATGCCTGACCATACTACGACGTTTTTATGACCTTTTATACCTTAACCTCCTAAGACCCGAGCTCTATTCTTTGCTATATAGGCTGATTGGGACCTGAGAAAAATGATGTCCACATATGAGGACATTAGTTTTAAATTTCGATTACTGAGTGGCAGTATAATATCCTCATATGTCGTCACCAGGCCCTTGTTGAGAAAAAGTTAGTATTGTGGTCTAGAGAACCCAAAATGTGAGGTCCACATATGTGGATGCCAGGTCCTAGGAGGTTAATATAGTATGATGTATTTTTGACTTTTTTTGCCATACTATACTATGACGTTTTTTTGGCATTTTTCTGCTATAATATACTTTCATGTTTTTGGCATTTTTATGCCTAATTATATTATTTTTTCACATGCCTTGCTGTACTATGACGTTTTTATGACCTTTTATGCCTTAATATAGTATGATGTATTTTTGACTTTTTTTGCCATACTATACTATGACTTTTTTTTGGCATTTTTCTGCTATAATATACTTTCACGTTTTTGGCATTTTTATGCCTAATTATATTATTTTGTCACACACCTTGCCATACTATGAAGTTTGTATGACCATTTATGCCTTAATATGGTATGATGTATTTTTGACTTTTTTTGCTATACTATATTATGAAGGTTTTTTTTGGCATTTTTCTACCATACCATACTTTGATGTTATTTGGTATTTTCATGCCTAATTATGTTATTTTGTCTCATGCTTTACCATAATATGATGTTTTTATGACCTTTTATTTCTTAATATACTATGACGTTTTATGCCATATTATACTATGATGTTTTTTGGCATTTTTATGCCTAATTATATTATTTTGTCACATGCCTTGCCGTACTATGATGATTTTACGACCTTTTATGCCTTAACATACTATGACGTCTTTTGGCATTTTTCTGCCATCATACTATACTATGACATTTTTTGGCATTTTTCTGCCATACTATGCATTCACGTTTTTTGGCATTTTCTGCCTAACTATACTATGTCATTTGATGCCTGACCATACTACGACGTTTTTATGACCTTTCGTGCCTTAATATGGTATGATGTATTTTTGACGTTTTATGCCATGATGTTTTTTGGCATTTTTATGCCTAATTATATTATTTTGTCACATGCCTGACCATACTACGACATTTTTATTACGTTTTATTCCTTAACATAGTATGATGTATTTTTGACATTTTTATGCCTAATTATATTATTTTGTCACATGCCTTGCCGTACTATGACGTTTTTATGACCTTTTATGCCTTAATATAGTATAATGTATTTTTGACTTTTTTTCCATACTATACTATGACGTTTTTTTGGCATTTTTATGCCTTACTATACTATGTCATTTGATGCCTGACCATACTACGACATTTTTATGACCTTTCATGCCTTAATATAGTATGATGTATTTTTGCCGTTTTATGCCATACTATACTATGACGTTTTTTGGCATTTTTATGCCTTAATATAGTATGATGTATTTTTGACTTTTTTTGCTATACTATACTATGACCTTTTTTGGCATTTTTCTGCTATCATATATTTAGATGTTTTTTGGCATTTTTCTGCTTAATTATGTTATTTCGTCTCATGCTTTACCATAATATGATGTTTTTATGACCTTTTATTTCTTAATATACTATGACGTTTTATGCCATACTATACTATGACATTTTTTGGCATTTTTCTGCCTAACTATACTATGTTGTTTGATGCCTGACCATACTACAACGTTTTTATGACCTTTCATGCCTTAATATAGTATGATGTATTTTTTACGTTTTATGCCATGATGTTTTTTGGCATTTTTATGCCTAATTATATTATTTTGTCACATGCCTTGCCCTACTATGACGTTTTTTAGCATTTTTCTGCTATCATATATTTAGATGTTTTTTGGCATTTTTCTGCCTAACTATACTATGTCGTTTGATGCATGACCATACTACGACATTTTTATTACCTTTTATGCCTTAATATAGTATGATGTATTTTTGACGTTTTATGCCATAGTATACCATGAAGGTTTTTTTGGCATTTTTCTACCATACCATACTTTGATGTTATTTGGTATTTTCATGCCTAATTATGTTATTTCGTTTCATGCTTTACCATAATATGATGTTTTTATGACCTTTTATTTCTTAATATAGTATGATGTATTTTTGACGTTTTATGCCATACTATACTATGACGTTTTTTTTTTAGCATTTTTATGCCTTGCTACACTGTCGTTTGATGCCTGACCATACTATGATATACTATACTATTTTATACCTAATTGTATTATTTTGTCTAATGTCTTGTCATACTATGGTGTTTATATGACTTTTTATGCCTCAGTATACTATGGCGTTTTTATCAGATTTCATGCCATAGTATACTATGGTATTTTTATAACATTTTCATGCCTTACAATACTATGACATTTTATTACATTTTATGCCTTATTCTACTATGTTTTTATGATATTGATATTTTTTTACTTACTATAACATGAATTTTTATATCTTACTAATTTGTGTTTGCTGTGTTATTGTATTTTATCTTTTATTGCTTCCTTGGTTCATCTGGCTTACCTGTCATCACGTCCTGCCAGTTCAAGTCGTGGAGGGGTTTCCATTTTCATGTTCACAGCAGGGAGCCCTTTCTCTGCTTTCTAATGTAGAACTTCCACTAATAAGGAACAATAAATTGGCTCTTTGTGCATGGCACAACTTATTTTCAAAATAATCGGACACTACACTTGCTAATTAGACTGATTTCTAAGTTGCCATTATGCGAGTCATATACTATGATGTTTTTTTATGCCTTATTATTCTATGACATATTATACCTTACTGTAATCTCTTGGAAATGAATTAATATAAGGCACAATTTCTTTCATCAAATGCCAAACGAGTAAGAATTTATAGAAATGCAGAAGGAGTAGTAATTCCTGTACAAAGCTTTATTTTTGTAAGCCTGGAGGAAGTGACTGACAGCTTCAATCTTTTTACCAAGAGATTTGAATTTAAAAGCAATTTTGTGAATCTTGAAAAGCCAGGCATCTTATTTCTTTGGCCTCTAAGCCTGTTCTTCTTACTGCAGAGTCAGAGTAGAGAAGTCAGAGCAGCTTTCAGACCATATTGAGTTTTGCGATTCTCCTTCGTTGCTCCTTCTGCTTTATTATTAGACAAACTATTAGGATTTGTATTTGTGGACTTGGGGAAATCCAAATGGAAGCCAAGTAATCCTGATTTCAGTAATGCCACATATCACACAAGCCATGAGGTATTATTAGGAAATGAAAACTTGTACTTGTACTGGCAAGATTCTCCGTCTCACTCGTCCTTTAATTTAAAATTTTCATAATTAAACTTAATCAAAACATCTGCTAGGGGCTGAGCTCTCAAGTAAATCCAGAGTCTTACAATACAAGTAAACTGGTAACATCTTTAACTCTTACATTTGTGTGTTGCTTCTGCAGGTACCAATGCGGTAAAGACTGAGCAGAGCAACGAGGAAGTCAGCGTTCCTGCCCCCATCTCAACAACTGTGGAGGATCTGCAGCCACCTGCAACCAAGGAGCACAAACCAGGCAAAAAGAGTCACTGTAGATCAGGTGAAGAGTCTGACAGTGACTTTGAGTCTGACCCTCCTTCACCGAAAAGCAGCGAGGATGAAGAGCCAGAGGAGGATGAGGCACTGAACAGTGAGCACGGCGACGACACTGAGCCAGAGAATTTAGGACAGAGGCCTCTGCTCATGGACTCGGAGGAAGAGGGCGAGGAGGATGATGATAAACACAGCTCTGACTCGGACTACGACCCCAGCCGAGTCAAGAGTCGCTCAAAGAAACCTCCAGCTGGTAAAGCAGCTGCTGCAACTCCCAGGAGAAGTCCACATGGAGATTCCACGATGACTCTGATCACCCCTCCTGAGTCGCCCAGCGGAGCGAGAGCTGCTCCAACTGCGGAAGCTGTGGATGTTTTTGGTGCTGTTCCCTTCCTGGGAGGAGCCTCGCCTGTCGGGCCTGCAGAAAGCACAGACATCTTTGCCAAAGCGCCTTTCAGGCAAGTCAGCCAAGAGCAGCAAGTTGGGGACGAGTTTGATGTTTTTACCAAAGCACCGTTCAACCGGAACCTCTCCAAGTCTGGAAGGAGTGGCAGTGATGTTCCCATGGGCCAAACGCCGCCCATTTCCCCTGAAGACATTGACATTTTCGGCTTCTCTCCCTTCCACCCAGGCCCCACGGCGCCACCTCCCATCACCTCCAGAAGCGCAGACGATATCTTCCAGCCATCTTTTGAGGAGTCGGCGAGTCCTCAGCAACAGAGGCTGAAGCAGCGCAGCCTCCAGAAGCTGTCGTCACGCCAGAGAAAAACCAAGCAGGAGTCCACAGCAGGTGGCAGCAATGGGAAACGGCACCACGGTACGCCCACTGGGGGGCGCAAGACCAACAAGCCAACTTACCGCACACCTGAGCGAGTCCGCAGACACAAGAAGGTCGGCCGGAGAGACTCGCAGAGCAGCAACGAGTTCCTCAGCACCTCTGACTCTAAGGAGAACATCAGTGTTGACATCACCATGGCTGAAGGGAAAGACAAAGGAGCCTCTTTGCCAGTAGACGACGCTCTTTTAGACCCGTTTGGAGCCAAACCTTTCCACCCTCAGGACGGATGTCGGCACAGCCAGTATCAAGGCCTTAGCGACAGTAAGAGCGACATGGGCACAGCCAATGGCAAGTCCTGGACGGGTTCTCTTCATGGTGCTCTTGGAGAAAGCAAAATCATGGATGACTTTGGGGCGGTGCCTTTCACAGAACTGGTCATCCACAGTGGACCTCAGCAGCAGCAGCAGCAGCAGCAGGCGCCCTCGCAGCCGGTGGATCTCGACCCGTTCGGAGCTGCACCGTTTCCCTCAAAACAGTGACTTCTCTTGCGTCTTCCTGCTCTGTTTGCTGTTAAATAACCCCTGAGCTTCTTTTTTTTTTTTGGTTTGGGATCATTTTCAACAAGTCATGGAACCACAAGCTAATACAGTCCTGATGCTTCTTTTTTGAAAAAATTTTATCACAGCTCTCAGTTTGAGTAACAAAAACCTAAGTCCTGTGGGGTGCGAGTGTTTCCACATATCTTACAGCTGTACCTGTTTGCTGAGAGGCCTTTTATGCTGCATCTTAACACTTTTAGAGACATTCGAACCGGAAGACCTACTCGAAAAATTGTACTGTGATTATAAGCTTGACGTTTGACTGCTTGACTCGCTGCAAACAGCTCCTTATGGCCTGCCTTGTTTTTTTTTTTTAGCACCACAAAGCCTTACCTGAGCTCGGCTCTGCCTTGCTGCACAGTACCTCGGAAAAAACACGACACAATCGGCCCACGTTGGGCTCTTGTGTCGGTGGAAATCGTTTGGGAGATGACCTTAACCACTTTGTTTTATCCTCATTAGACCTTTCTCTATGCATAATTTCACAGTAGTCTTTACGCAGCCACAAAAGGCTGTGATCTGTCGCATGTCACCTGAATACTAGAAGGGATCGAATTTTATTCTACTTCCTTAAAAACTGTTAATTGCGACAAGTTTAAATTTAGGCTCCTAACTTTTTTTGCAGTAAACTTGTATGTAACTAATGTTAATTTTTTATGAAGTTACAACTCAACACATTCTGTTAGAAATAAGGAAGAAATAAAACACACAGCCGCATTAGATCACTAGTCTAGGGTTTGTGTTTTAAGAAGTTTGACCCATATAGAAACGTATAAGCTGCACTGCTCCTTTCTCAGCTCTCAACATTAGATTTTGTAACATTTTTAAAATAATTTATGCTCATTGAAACGGCTACTGCACCAACAGTTAAAGGACAAGGCTGGTGGTATTCTATTGATTTTGTTACTGTCCACAAAGGCCATGAAAAGACCAAAACCAACGATGGTCTCTAAACACAGCCCATCGGCTTCTACTGAAAACGGAACTCTTAAAAGCAATAGCTTGACGTTTTGCTAAATAAGGTTATTTAACCATTGATACCCCCTCTTTTATATGTCTGTTTAATGGGGAGCTACAACCAGCTCTGTCTGAAAGCTACCAGAACCTCTAAAGATCACAAATTGGCAATTTGGTCTTTTCATGGGATTTGTTGACAAAAAAAAAAAAGATAGACTTTCACCAGCCTTCCTTGTTAACACAGGTCTCTCTGCTGCAGAACGAGGTAAATAGTTCATTAAAGGGAATCCCCCCCCCCCCCCATTTAAGACGGACTGCGAAATCTGTGATGTAATATTCAGGTCATTTGTCTCCATGACAACACCTTTCAGCGCTGAATTCTTCCATGAACTCGTTCTGTGTGCTCTACGTCGACGGCCTTAAGCATTTACCTACACAACCCATTGGCACATTGGTTTGAATTAAAGGTTGCTGTGTTTTCACCAGTGGAACCATTTGATACAAATACTTTACTTTTTATTTTCACCAGGGTAAATCTTATATTGTATTTATCATGCTTTACTGCTGTTTGATGCAATAAATAAGATTCATCTCAGTGCAGCTGGAGGTGGATTCTGTAAAGTTGAATTTTAAAACAAAGCAGTTTAACACTTTTTAAACAGTACACAGTTAATTTTATTTAGAGTCGAGTTCAGCAGTTTGATTGCTCGCGTATGAAAAAAGTCCAAGATACAAAACTTCAGATGCTACAAAACGAGTCTCAGACACACAAGAGCTTATCAAAGACGACATGTTTTCAGAGAAATCTTCACAGAGCAGGTTTATAATGAATAACTTAACACAGAACCACAAAAAGAATCTGAAACCGTAACACCAGAGAACGTTCATCTACGTCTAAATCTTAAAAACATTACATATCACATAGAAAACAAATGACTTTCATTCCAAAATGAGACAGCTACCATTCAACTGGACACCTACTGTGATTAAAGGATGACTAATGGGACATGCATTCATGTTTGAAGCATTAAGACTAGTATTTTTACATTTTGAGTGATTCATCTTCCCAGCATGGATGTGTTGCATTTTGGAATGAAGGAAAAAAAAAATTAAAAATCGACTTTTAACATTGCACATCACCCTAAATGAGCTGGAGAACGTTTAGACGTCTGAAAACACTGAGTTTACCCACAGTGGGAGAGTCTCATCGGTTCAGGCAGAAAAAGCAGTTACTATTTTCTAACAATGAGTAGAAGCAAAGAATCTACAGTAGATAACAGAGCTGCAAAGTACAGAGAAAAACTGCAGTTGTAATATGAAGTGCAATGACATGTGGATTACAGGTTTCTAAAATGTTAAATCAGTGCTGGAATCTTTAAAAACAAGAGTGTCCTGATTTCAAATGACTTGTAACTCGACAGTAATTACAGTGACGTACACTTAAAAATTACGATGTGCAGAGTCAATCAAGTGACGGCTGCACAACAGGATGTAGTTAAGCCTTGAAACGAACTATAATAAATGCTAAAAAAAAAAAACAAATCATGAAATTTAAGACCGGCCTTTCCTAAGTTTGTTTGTTGTCCATCAACGCACATGTTGCATCATTCTCTACAATGATAATGAACGCAGACAGATGAGGGCCTTTTCTTCCAGAGTAATGAACTGGTGCTGAAGCTTTAAAGAAATACACATAAGCCACTGAAATGTCTGTACCAAATATTTTCTCAACTTTTCAGTTGCATATTTGTATCGTTTACTGTACAAGAAGTTAACTTATATAACTATACATATATATATAGTGTAGACATCAGTATTTAGAGTTTAGAACTGGGACACAGTTTAAAAGGCCTGAAGTCTCACTAGCAGCCCCTACAGGCTGAGCTGCTCCCCCACACACTGACCACTCGCCCTCCACACAACTCTGGGTTTGTTTACGGAGGCGACGGCAAGAATTTCCAATTACACTATAGTTTTACCTGTCAGCCGACAGCTTTTCTTTAACGAGCCGCAGTTTAAATAAATAGAAAACACTGCAGTAGCGAACACTGAGGCTTCTCCTCTCAAACATCCTGTGCAGCTCTTGACGTACATGTCAGTGTGAACGGAGGCAACGCGGCCCCGACACAAAAGAACATAGAACAAAAAACATTCAATTCTGGAGCACCAGGTACTCACATGTCTGCAGTTCATGAGTCTCTGAAGTACAACATTTCACCATCCTGTGACTAAAACAACCTGTTGTTCGTCTCGCTCAGCGGTAAGAAAACACAAACACCAACACTGTTCCCAATGAAGGACAAAAACCTAAAACGTGAGAAAATGTTGAGCGTCTCCGAGTCTTTGGTTTTTCTATCTACATTAACATGAAAGAGAAATATACTGCTCAGTTTTTGCTTGTTTTGCCACGAGGCTGCTACAAAATGATTTTAACATTTTGGGAAGAAAAGAGAATCCATTAGAAATAATTTGGTTTGAGTTTAACTCTACACATCTCAACCATTTAAGCTTACAACACCCTAAAAACTGATTGTTTTCTCACACCCACTGGTGACATTTAACAACTGAAACATTTCATTTTCCCTTTAAAGGACATTTCATGTGATCAATTACTGAAGGAAGCTTAAAGGCTGTGGTTTGTTTTCAAAGTATCAAACTACATACAAAACAGATTTTTTTTGGGGGGGGGAAACGCCTCAGGTTGAGAACAACTTAAAAATAAAGTGTTACAATTGAAAATTGGGAATTTTAAGAGCAAAACTTTACATAAGTCGAGTTAATTTAATTTTCCAAGAGCTACATGATGTTTTATTTACAGGCACTTACAAAAATTTGCAGGATCTCTTCTAAAAAAAAAAAGGAAAGAAAAAAAGAAATGCTACTGGACTGAACCTGCTTTCGTCTGTGATTTATAGAGAGGAACAGACAGTTATTTTAAACTTCTGTAAATGTGAATGCAGTGCAATGGCCTCAAACAAAACTGAAAAGCTGGTAAAAAAAAAAAAAAAAAAAGTTTTAACCACTGTGACGGTTCACCTTCCACCACTCAGAGGTCCCGTTTTATCTTAAAGACATACATACACTCCACATCCTGGAGGCTCGCCGGCCCTCTGTTGGTTTCCTCCGTCGTCACGGAGACTCACAGGTAAGTGGTAACACTGCGATGGACTGAGAGCCTGGTGTGCCCCTGCCTTCTGTCCAACGATGCTGGGATTCACTGCAGCTGTTCACCAACCTAAAGAGAGAGAGAGAAAAAAACAAACAGTTTCAATGATGACAGAATTAATAATTAAAATCATAATAATAACCAATTACGGTCGTGACGTGCCACATAATGAAAACTGTGACGTATGTTCTGTTGAGTGAAAAACATTCGGTTTCGGTATCAAACGATATCTAGCGTTAATTATGTCACTTAACCTCCTAAGACCCGAGCTCTATTCTTTGCTATATAGGCTGATTGGGACCTGAGAAAAATGATGTCCACATATGAGGACATTAGTTTTAAATTTCGATTACTGAGTGGCTGTATAATATCCTCATATGTGGTCACCAGGCCCTTGTTGAGAAAAAGTTAGTATTGTGGTCGAGAGAACCCAAAATGTGAGGTCCACATATGTGGACGCCAGGTCCTAGGAGGTTAAACATATTTCTCAACTTCAAAATCTAAATATGAACTTTTCATTTTAAGTTTTAACTCCACAGCCACTAAAAACTAAATCTAAAGTATAATCCTGGAGTGATTCCGGTTCTGTTCTGTTTTTGAAAAAATTATTTTTCATCAACTGGTTTGAGTTTACCCAAACTGAAACAGTTTAAAACTCTCAGCCAAGAAAACAGCTGGAGGCTTATGTTCGAACTCAGTCTCTCTTTCACTTGGATTTCATATTAATTCATATTCAGAAACAGAGTAGAAGCCAAATGCACCATAGTTTTTCTTCCAATTTTCCTCTAAAATCTTTTTAACCACTAGTAAAAGACACATCACTGGACGTGACTTTAACATTTAGACCAGAACACTTGATTAACAGTGAAACCTAATGACAGATACACTGGGAGATATCTCCAGTTATCAGGTTCAGGGCAGTGACAGTGGAGCTGCTTCTTACCGTCTCAAAGCGGCAGGACTCCCAGAGTGCTCAGCAGTGTCCTAGGCGTGTTGGGGGGCGTCGGGGCAGGGCTGGCTGTGTCTGTACGCCATGATGAAGCCTGATGTCTGGTGCCACCAATAAAACATCAGCACTAGAAGCAAGTGCCACACCTGGTGACTGGAGCCCAGGTAGTTCAGCTGACCTGCAGCGACATTAAACCAGAGTCTTGACAGTTTTTACTTTGGCTGCAAAGTCCTGACACACTGAAAGACCCTTTTCTGATTTTGAATATAATGTAATAGAGTAAGTTTTTAAAGCATCTTTAACATTGGTCTTTTACTTGTGCCACATCATCCTTCGAAACAGCTGAGGTACATCAAGATACTCTGCAGGTAGCTGTCCAGATATTTTTGTGCAATCTTAAGATTTTTTAAGATCTGGAAAACACCAGATCAAATTTTGCAAATTCACATAAAACAAAAATGTAAAACATTGTTCATGAAGCTTATGAAGCTAAAAACGCCTTCCCCTCCAAAAAATAAAAATACAACCTAAAGCCTCTTAAACATTTCACTGGTTAATATTATAATATTGGTCATTTATGATCAACTCTGGAGCTATAAATACTTATACTGCATCATATTTTAGTGAGTACAGAACAGAGTGACTGTGACGCCGGAGGAAATGAAAAAGCAGTCTCACCTGGGAAGTAGCGTTCAGGAACTTTGGAAACGTAGAAAATGAGAGCTAATGCTGCGATGAAGTACATGCCGAGGACACGAGGAACAAAAGCCTGAAGCAAAAAAAGAAATATTTACTGAACCAGTGTGTGGACAGAACTGAACATCAACAACCTGAAACAATGACTCATGCCCCTGCTGAGTGAGCTGCAAGTATAAATAACATTATTACAGAAGCACGGTGCAGCACCTGTTGTCTGAAGCTCTTCCTCCATATTTGTTCCTCTATAAATCATTTTCAACTTTCAGATTAAATTTGGTCAAAATATTGAAGGTTCACACGGCTCAACATCAAATTTAATCTCTCAAAAAAAGAAAAGAAAAAAAAGAATCAAAGTAGAGAACATCATGGGTATTGCGACACGGCGGACAGCGCGCTCACCTGGACGAGCTCAGAGGAGAAACCCCCCGTGATGCAGATCCAGTGGACGGTGGGGATGAGGCCGTACCCGGCCACCGAGCAGAAGATGAGCGAGCGCAGCTGCTTCCACTGCTTGCTGAGGTAATGAGGGTGGATCTGAGCGAAGAAGACGGCCAGGATCATGGCCAGGACCGTCACCAGGTACACCTGCCGCCAGTACTGCAGGGAGAGGGTCAAAGCTCAGTATCTACATGTAGCAGGTTCAATTTAAGAGTTTTAACTTGTTCTGAAAAGCAATTTATTTTTGTGCTTTCCTCCTCTGCAAAGAACATTGTTTTCAGCTTCTACGTTTCATGCTCAAACCATTAGTCGACTAATGAATGAATCATTTATCCAGCAAAACTATCAAATGTCTCGTTCCTGCGTCTCAAACTTGAGGTTTTGGTGCTTCTCTCCAAAATTCTCTCCGTTTTATATCACAGACACTTAATGTGTTTGAGTCGTAATGAGCATTTTTCACTACATCTTCGTATAATCGTGAATTAAAATAATTGTTTGTAGCAGCCCCGGACTGCTCTCTGATCCAAATCACTTGAGTGTTTGTTGGTCACTTTCACTTTTTTCACACTCTCTCTCTCTCTCTCTCTCTTTTTAATTAACACCTCAGGCCATTTCATGTTATGGTTTATTTTATTTGCATCGGCATTACAATGATACAACTAATTTGCTTGGAAAAAAAAGCTGTGAAGATCTGTCCATCTGCTCTCCTACTGTTTCAGTTGTTGTCATATACATGAACATATAAAAGCAAAGCTGCAGCGCGCCCTCGGATCTGCACGTGATATTTAAACTTCTATAAGTGACTGTGTAAAGTCTGGACACTCTCGGTCCCTTCTGTCCATTTGTGTGGATGTAGGCCTCCGTCCAGTCACACGTCCTCGTGTGACGAGTCCTGCTGAATTTCACAGTGAATAAATTTGCACCAGGAACAAGGCCCCACTCGGCTCCAGCCAAAAAAAAATGTTTTAAGCTCTTCTGCTAACAGACACCATGTTCTCTCCTCCAGATCTACATTTCTACAGCACTCTGACAAGACCAGACTTTGACTAGCTAAATATAAAAATCAGCTTTTCTGTAGGGACTTGGCTCTCCATAAGAGTAGAGCCACCCAGAAGCAAGAGCCCCAGTCTTGGCAGGGACTGAGGGAGGGGGGCCCTTCGCTGAGACGGCTCCCAGACTTGCGAACGTCATATGGTGGGGAACAGGAGTGACGGACCGCACCGTGAACGCAGCCATCTGGTTTGGGCTGGAGCAGATTTCAGCTGCGTTCTGGGGGCAAAATAACCCGGCGCTTCCAATATGCGGGGGAAAGCGAACAGTACGGAGCGAAGCCAAACACTTCAGGAGTAAGAAAAAGAAAAAAGAAAAAAAAAAAGAAACAAACCGGACAGAAAAAAAACATGGTGGTGGGCGGCTGGAATAAGGAACTGAAACTGGCTTGTGTCACAGAGGCTGCTTTCCAAACGGCGAGCGCGGCGAAGGTGTCGTGTTGCTTATTCACCAGGAACAATGAGTCAATCAGCAGAGCCAGACTGTGGGCTCCGCTTCAGCTTTATTCAATTACTGCTTCTCAAAGGCCGAGGATGTTGCAAAGTCCTGGGAGTTCGATTATAGATGTTAAATTCTCAGTGCATTTAACGCTCACACAAAACCATGTTTACATCATCGATAATATACATGCAGTAAGTTTAACAGCAACGTAAAGGGGATCTTTTGTTTAAAGATTTGTATAAAGATTCCCTATAATCAATGATATGAGCAGCTGGTATCTGATCTCAATTATTTATTGGTACAAGTCAAAGTCAGTTCAATGATCTTCTTTACTTGTTCTCTGATCAGTTGGTTTCTCATCTAAACTGTAATTTGGTCACTTCACAGTTTCTATGTCGACTTAAAATGACATTGACAGGAGGGAAACATTAACCGCTATTGATTAGACATTATAACTAAACATCTCACTGCGCAACAAGAAACTGGCTAAAAAGAACAGTCACCTTTTTATATCATTTTATTAAAGTAAATTTCTCATACAGCTGTTTGTATTTAGACAAAATTTAAATTCTGAGGACTCTGCTTCTTTCTTAAATAAAAAATGGTTTATGTAAATAAACATAAGTTTGTATTTCTCAAAGCTAAGGTAAAACATCAAAGAACATCCCTGGTAAACAAAGAGTCTCAGCAGCCTGAGATTCTGGAAAAGTTGGGAAAAGAAAAAACTCTCGCAGCTCAGAAATACAAAATATAATACAGGGTTTGTACAATGAAGCTCGTGACTAATCTCTCAGGAGTGTTCAACTTTGACCTTGCTCATGAATTTAAAGTGTAATGCCTCTTCTGTTGGATCCCTGAGTAAATTTAATTATTTTTTGCAAATGTATTGGCAGCAAGAAACAGTGACATGTTGATTTACATACTCAGGGAAGCGAGATCAAAGGGTTAGAGCTAAACTTGATTTTTCTTTCCTCAATAGAATCTGACACTTTGTTCAATAGATAACACTAATCTTCAAATAATCTGATAATATTCACACGCGACACCTTATCTGCCCATCTGATTCCATCAGGAGCAATTTCAGCAGCGTTGTGGTTATGTGGAATTAGGATGCCAGTCCTTTCGGTCACTCATCTGTACCGTGTATCTGCTGTTTTACTTCTGCTGCTGCTGTGACACTTGAATGTCTCTGTGTGGGATGAATAAAGTCTGATCTGATGCGTTGAGGGGAGCAGTAGCTGGTGAACGACCGGAGTTACCGCCTACTCATGTCAACATACAGACAAAATAAAACTAAATCGTCACGCGGATGTCGGAGCCTGATGAATCAGAGGAGTGAACTGCAGGCTGAAGACTTACATTATTGCAGTAGAATGTGTAGAAGACTCCGGGGACATAACATCCCAGGATGCCGATGGAGATACCGGCATAATCCAGCGCCATCCAGCGGCGGCCGGTCTTCTCCGAGCGGTGGCAGCAGAACAGGTGGTAACCCACCGAACACAGCATACACAGCTGAGTCATGCGAGGGCCACAAACAAAAAAAACAAAGAGACAGTCAGACATTACAACAGAGAAGGATGCGATCTACAAAGCAAGATATCGAGTAGAAAAATACGAATAATCTAACAAGAGATGTCCCCACCGCTCTTCACTTCAAAATTCCCCAGTTTCTCAACAGTCACATTTTTAATTGGATGTGACAACTCTGTTTGTCAGATCCCTGTGTTTATTTTTAATTTGCTAAGAATATCTGCCAATATTTTGGATTAAGTCTGATGTTATTCTGTGACCGCTCAGATTAAGGTAACACCACACAACTGTCACATATGCAGTTTCCAAGATATGCGACGAATTTGAAATCA
>NW_019525077.1:1802444-1815961 GCF_002814215.2 Seriola lalandi dorsalis
AACAGATGGCTCCAGATATTCACCGTCTCATTGGACAGAATGAAGAGGCTGCAAAAGAGGATTTACAAACTTCAAAATCAGATAAAATATGTCAGTTCTCCTCGTCCTAAAATCATCCCTCACTACAGACTGGCATCAGTAATCTCAGCCGCACAGCTCACAGTATTTATATTCATACTTGCCTAGAATAAAATTGCTTTAGTGTAATTAGCTGTTATAACTCCCCGAACAAACTTCTGTTGCTTCACAAAATCCGAATCAATATTTGTCAGTGGTTAAATATTGTTCTCAATAAAAGAAAAAGGAAACCCCATCTGTATTTCAGGATATCGATTTATTTTTCAGGAAGTATCCTTAAAGAAAGAAAAACTGAAACAACACAAAAACCCACTGCATGTCAAGGACAAAAAGACAATGTTTTGTTTTCCTGCACTGTTGAAAGGAAATCACCCTCTTCTTATGTTGTATTATTATATAAACAGTGTTCTACAATTTTAGTGTGGACTGAGAGGATGAATCTAAATTGATCTAAATTTTAAAAACGTAATAAAGCACTGCATGAAATATTCAACAGACAGCTGATTAAAACATCCCCGAGCCAACCACTAAAGTTGACTCTGCACACTGGCTTCCCTGAGGAGTGATCAAGATTCAAAATTTCTCCTTTGGGGAGTAATGAGGAAATACAAGACAAGTAATGAAGTCACTTATTAATAAAGCTTTTCACCTTTTGATGCACAGTCTGGAGGGCAGGTAGGCTCTGTATCCATCTGTGATGTAGGGGTTCTCCCTCAGAAACACTGGGATCTGTTCGTAGGTGTACAGTCTGATCCCTCGGGGCACCAGCACAGGCCAGTACTGATAACCTCCCAGCTCGATGTAGTGTGCCGTCTGGGTGTTCTTCTGAGGTTTCTGAGGCATGGCTGCTTTAGCGTGACCTGAAGCGGAGAAGCCAGATCCAGATCAGATTCAATTAAGGCTGGAACTTATATAGCAAGTCTAATTAAAAAACAGTAAGGCACGGTTGACCAGTTTAATGCCGACACATTTAAACTGTAGACAAGTTTGTCAGATCTACCTGCTACTGTGGCAGGTGAAATTTCTTACTGTTTAATGGAATAAGGAGTAAGTGACCAAGTTACTGAAACTGCATCTTTAATTATGTGTTGAATTCAACAAGTGAAGTACATAATGATCCTCTATTTATAGAAACTACAGAAGCTCATATCTGCTAGCTAACCTTACAAGGCTACTTAAAAAGGTGCAGCCACCGACTTGTCTTTCATTTCATCTAATTTTACTTTACGTTGCGTTAACCATCTCCAATTTATCCGTACCGCTGTAATTTTAAGGAGAAAAACTAAATGCCAAACACTTCGATAACACCCCCAGAAAATAGCTCACTAGTTCTTTAAGAAGTCTTAGCAACCAAACTTTAATTCAATAAGCAGCTGATACACCAAGCAAAATGTGAATTTATAGAAACAATCCTATCTATCCCAATCTTTGCCCATCAATAATGGCCTAACTTTTACACAGTGTATTGCACAGTGTAACGGTGGCGAGCACTGAATCGCCGATATTGAAAGTTTTGGATTTGTTGACATAACGTGTTTGCTTTGTAAATCATTATAGGCCGACTGTGTCCAAAGCACCAACTGAACTAGAAACCATTTTAAGTGAAGTCTTATCCCGTAAATAACACTCTAGCTGACCGAGTCAATGTTAAAATTACACACTTTTCGAAGAGAGTTCGGCAACTAGTGTTTTAACTACAGCTCGAGTCTGTTTGAACAGGCTAACCTTATTAGAGGCTAGCTATTAGCTAACACGCCGCTTTGTTTAGAGTCAATAAATAAACAATAAACTTACCTTTTAGTTTGCTATATGTGTAGTTTGTGTCATTTTGTGGTTTGTAGTACGTGCTACGCATTTGTAAACATAAGTAAACACTGACTTAAAAACAACGTAATGTTTTATCAAGTTTCGGCTACAACATCTTCCAAATCACCACCGACGTCATCAGTGAAGGACCCCTTCCGTGTGTCCGAGGACTGCCTGAGTAAAAACAACAGACCCAAAACCAACTCATACCGATTGACGCAACTCCGCTGATGAAGACCTTCAAGCAGCTGGAAGCATCGAAAATTAGTAAGAGGACCTTGAGTCAAGATTTTTCTTTTAGAATTACAAACTTGCCAACTCTGCCACGCCTTTTATGGTATTCAATTTTATTGAATATTTGAACGACCAAAAGTTACACATTCATAACCACATTGCCACTACACATATTTTTACAATTCGTTTTTAGGATAAAGAAAAAAATATTCACATAATTCTCAATAGCCCAAGAGTTAATTAATTTAATATTGGAAACTCTGACTTATAGTTGCCAAAAAAGGGATATGATCTCACTTCAAATATTCAAATGAGTTGTTTAGCATGAAAAAAATAAGTAACAATGTAAACTCTATGGATTTGAACAGTGTCCACACTGGTTATAGGTCTCTTCTGTAAATTAAAAATAATTCAATAATTTAATATCTTTTTACATTGCTTGAGCCTCCTGCAGTACATGCATATACATAGAATTATGATTTCTGTCTGTAGTTTGATTAAGTTTGACTGGCCAAATCAAGACATAAAAATGCACCCTGCATGTTTTATATTTAAATACTTATTTGTTTGCAATAGGCCTATGTGTTGATTATATTTATCTACTACTTTATTTCACTAATTTCCAATTTTCCAGCAATTTGCTGTTTGCAAAGCACATAGTAAACGCCATCCATCTACTATATTGCTAATCTTTTTGAGGGTCGCTGGCTGCTGGAGCCAGTCCCAGCTTGGTCGAGAGGCAGGGTAAACCCTGGACAGGTGACCAGTCTATCACAGGGCTGACATATAGAGATAAACAACCATTCAAGATTACATTCACACCTACAGGTAATTTAGCAAGCACAAGCACAGTGCAGTGTTATTATTATAATTATCACTAATTGTGACTTCTTTCCAGATTATTACTTTTTTTGAGTTTTTGTTAGTACATTTTTGCCTTTTAACTGCAACAGAAAAAAGCCGTTGCATGTTATATTTGTGTGTTAATGTCATGTAACCCTATAGGGACCTTGAAATGTCACAAGATTTATACAGCGTGGAGCTAAATGCATGCTGGAGTATGCAGGTGTGGCCCGTGTTGAATGTAGGCCGGCTGAGTGCAGCTCTCAGTCTCCTGGCTGTCATCCCGCTACACCGTGCGACTGTGTTACATCCTCCTGTCGCTAACTGTCATCAGGAATCCTCATCAGAGCGAGCGCTCTCTCCGCAGACCTCTCAGGTGTGAGAGACACTGGAGGATTCCCTCAGGAGCGAAGTCACACTCAGTCCTCCCTCTGCTGTTTACACCCCACTTTAATTGCCTCATTCTCAAGTGGAAGTGTGTTCTTCATTATCACTTCTAATACACCTCTCAGCACATCCACTCTGGCAAAGTGTCAGCTGCCAAGTTAAGATAGTAACTCGTGCATGCAAGGGCAAACAACAAGAATCTCCTGCTGCTGCAGTCGCTGCTTGAGTTACTTATTAATTGATTTTGTGGGCTTATATTTGGCAGTAATTTGCCACAAATGATTTTGAATGGAAAACAGTTAAAAAATAAGCAACACACATAGAGGGAAAATGTGCAACGTGTCTTTTTCTTCTACCTTCTTTTCCCTGAATTTTTTAATCAGTTGACTTCAGTTGTTTTTGCCCCTGGGGACGAGGAAGTTTGGGTGTCTTCTTGCTGCCGTCTTTTTCAGTTTCCAAGAAGGGGTAAAACCCAAATCTCACCAATGAACAAAGAAGCAGCGACCGCCAGAACTAATAGATAGGCTGTGATCCCTGTCAATCAGACAAATACACGTTAAAACAATCAGTGACATTTAGTCTTATGGGACAAGAAATATAAACTGGATGGATGTAAACAAACCGAAATATCACTAACAGTCCCTCATTACACACCGAACTGTGACGGATGATTACTGTCGTGGATTTTCTGTTAAAACACAGAAATAAAAACATAGACACCGAACGACTCAAAGATTATTAATTAAAAGATGAATTATTGATCAATAAGGGGACAGGGCTCACACAAAGTTGGTGAGCAGAATCATTCCCTGTCCCAACAATACAGAGTCAGGCCAAACTTTTTATAGAACAAAGGAGGAAGAAATGGACACGGATTGGTCGATTACATGCTAGCTTATGATTACAACCACGAGATAAACTGTACATACACATCTACTACTTATGTAAATGTCCTAAGACACAGGAAAACTAAAGATACACAACGTCCCAAACCACGTGAGGCTCATGACTTCTTTAAGCATAAACAGGATGAGGAGAACAATGGGCTTCTTCAACAACAGCACCTTCATTTCTAATAACACACTCTTTATCTTATGATTTTATTTCCACATCTAAAACTGATAAACTGACCAATTTAATCACAACAGACAGAAAACAAAGTGTAAAGTTTGTTTTCTCTTCGCTAACCTGAGCGTCACCTCCCAGATCTCATCAGTTTATTTGATGATTATAACATAATAATTTACTGATAGGAACGATGGCCACAGCTGCGAAAGACAGACCCGGTTTGGGAACTTTGAAACTGTATTTCACAGACACAGACGCGTGGATCCGGAGTCAGGGCATAGTTAAAGACCTCTACAACACCTCTTCATCCGTCAGCCCCATCTCTAGTTTTAGACGGGGGTTATGTGCTGGAAGTATTTCTTGACAACAGTCTTCCCAGTGGCTCAGTGCAGCATCTCTGCAACATCGCTATGACGACAAGAATCTGGAAAGTAACTGTAACACCAGAGACTGTATTTACATTTTTCAGTCGGTGCACTGAAATCACACACAGTCAGCGCCTCCTGTTGCCTGTTAGTACAACATTTTATTTATTTACAGCATTATTATTTTTACAAAGGTCAGAAATGATACGAGATATTACAGGAGAGGTTTGATTAAAGATCAGACCCTGCTACAGTCACGATGGAGGACACACCTCTCACACGGAGTGTGTTCTGTGGACTCTGACGGAGGTTTTTTTTCATAAGGGCGACTCCCCTTCTCTCGCCCCGCCACCACCTTCTTCCTGACTCCTCACTGATTCACTGTGACAATCTGTCGTCAGCCCTTTTTTTTTTTTTTTTCCTGAATCTTTGTCTTTGATTTCTGTCCTCCATTTTTCTGTCAGACGTAACGTAGAGAAATGTGCCTGGATGTAATTGTACGTTTAAGCGGCGTGTAATGGAACATGAAATTAAAGCACTCCTACTTATACTCTGAATGTTTCCTCTAAAAAGCAGGGTGCGATTTGATTTGTGCATCGGCCTTTTCATCACATTTGTGATGATTATTGCGGAGATACAGTAAGTGTTCCATGTTATGGCCATCTTGGGATATTTTCTCTGGTGGAGCGCTGGCTGTGAATGCTTACCTACTATGTAATGTGACTGACACCGCATTACATCTTAATTGAGGCTGCCTACACAGTCTTGGCAAGTGAAAGTCGCTCCTTTCCAAACAAGGCGCCGTTAGACCGGTTTAAATAGAGACAGACAGGCCCCCGGGCTACCAATGTCCTTTGGGATTGTCAGGGTCATCAATGAAACACAAGGCTACACTGGTGCGCTCCTCTGACTGTTGCCCCGGATTACATTATGGTAAATACATTAGATGTTGTACCTCTTCTCACTGATGTTAAACACATGCTAAATTGACTATATGTTTCTGCAAAGAGGAGAAATGAACAATGCATGACATGTTTTCCACTGCATCCATGTTTTCGTTTCCTCAGTTTTCTCTCCCACCTGCCACTAAATGGAAAACAACTTTGATTTGGAAAAAAAAAAAAAAAAACCTCAAATCTAGAGGCTAAAATCTTTATTTTCCTTTCAAACCCTGAACACAAAGCTCACAGGCATCACAGGCTTTAGATGCAGGGCCCGCCAAATGTTAGCCCGCCTGCCGTGCCAAGACTAGACAGGCCCTTTGCAAAGCTAACACGGCCTCGCGGCGGCTTGTGCTCGTCAGCGGCCGGCTGGTCTCATTGGCTTTATTTATAGTCGGCGCCACAAGACATCTGCTGGAGACGAGACTCTGTCCTCTGTGTCCACACAGCACCGCACAGAGGGAGCTTGTCAATGTTTTTTCGAAGGCAAAGTGTTTGCGAGAACCCCGGTCAGAGGAGGGGGGGAGACGGCGGCAACCTCCTCTAATAGGACGGGTGTCCCCTTCGATTGCTTTCTCCACAGCTCTGATTAACGAGACCGGAAGACAGAGGGAGGCTTCACAGTTTGTCGTGTCCTGTGTGTTAGCCGATGTTTACTTGATCTGAGGGCTGTTGTTTGTTTGGTGTCTTCAGTCTGGTCGTCGCTCGCCACTATTTTGGGACACTGACACTTGGATGCAGCTCGGCAGTCGTCTGATGCGGCCTCGCCTTTTCCCTCCCCCACCTCCCCGTCCCCTCTCCTCCTCCGCCTCCCCGCTCTGTGTCACACAGAGTTTCTCTTCCTCTCCCATTCTCTTCTCTTCACATCGAGGATGTCTGGATGTCTCGGGCTGACCGTGCTGCAGGCCTTGACACAAAGTGCCGGGGACAGCTCTTTGCTCTTCCCACAGAGCTGGGGGTGAAGTCAGACTGCCACGGAGGGAGGGAGTGTGAAAATACTCTGTTTACATGTTCCTGAAAAGAACCAGCCTGGGAAAACCTCCATTACAAACACAGGCACTTCATGATGACCAGAAATCAAGAAGAAATCTGCTTGATCTCAGCCACAGATTAGTGACACTACATTTAACAATTGTATTCACACTGACCCGGGAGGTAGTGATTTTACGACCTTGAAACGGAGCTGAATTTGGTTGAAAAGTAAAATGTTATCAGATCTTTCAATTGCACATGACAGCATTTCACTTTTTATATTTCAACATGTGGTTAGAACCTGCTTCATTTTAAGTTTTGGAGTTTTATGTAACCCAGATCTAACCTAGATGCAAACTGTAGATCACCAAATCGTCAAATTAATACTTAATGGTAAAGAACCTTATCGGTTTCTTCCATTGGTGACCTCCCTGAGGAACCCCGTCCTTCTCATCCACGACACAACGATGGCGAGTAGTCTGATCTATTTGTGTGTTTGTATTTTCTTAGACTAAAACCTCTAAACCAACCATCCCATTGAAGCATCAGCATTACACCAAGCTGTACAACCTGCACAATGCACCCTCTCAGAAACACTGCATCAACATTACACTTTCACTAACATATGTAAGTATGGAAATCCCATGGAGATCTGTCGGGCTGGAGCAGACCAGATACTGTATGTCAGCCCAATCAGTGAAATATGGTGAGTGGTTTAGAGGCTTAAAACAAACTGTGATAACTTTTTTTTTTTTTAATAACAGAACATACTGACATAAAATGAAGCAGGATTTTGCTGTTTGTAGCTCCAGGTTTATTTTGGTGGATGATTTGGATGATACTGCGACTCTCCGCCTCCCTAAACATCTAACCCTGATTCTATAACTGCGAGGCTTATTTCCCTTTTTTAAATTGACAAATTTTGGTAGCAGTTCAGGAGAAAAGTGAAAACATTTCCAACATGTTAGAAAATTGGACATTCGTCTGTCTACATGGTCTTTTTCAAAATAGCATCTGTCTAAAATAAAACGCCTACAGAGGCTCATCAAATGAACTTACATGAAGCGACAAAAACACACAGAATATACAGAGTGTATCTTGTTTTTTAAAGTAGTTAATAACTGTGATTGTATTGTTTATGTAAGATAATCATTTACAAAGATCAAGTTTGTTTTCTGAATATCTTTTTGCCTGTTTTTAGTTGCGTTGCAGCTACAGGTGGAAAACGAGCTGCTGAGCTAAAACGTGAAACATTTACATTCCCATGTTTCCCACAATGCTTTGTCCAAGTAGATAATCAAATAGTAAACAATTAAATCTGCTATTAGGCAAGAGACATCATGCAAAAAATGATGTAAAACATGATGCATCTCTCTGCTCGGAGGCCATATGTAGAGCAGTACATCACAAACTGGGATGAAAAAAAAATAGTAAAAAATGAAATGTTGCATCAACAAATGTTCGGGCGCTAATGTCTGAATCTATCCTCGTAGCATCTGGACCCCTGAGCTCTTTCTGGGAATGAAATGCCGTTGTTGCTCAGTCTTTTTTTTTTTTTTGTGAAAGTTTCAGCTGTATAACAATATTGAAAGGCATTAGTCTTAATCTCTGGGCTTCCTTTTACTTTTTTTTTATTTTTTAGTCTTAGAAGATACATCTGGTTCCCTGTCTTGTAATTCCTGCTGGGATCCCAAAGAAAAGCGAAAACAATTTTTACAACAGTGGAGGGGATTATACGGAGGAGGGCGGGCTGCTTTGTGTTAGGACATTTAGCTGCTGCTGCGAATCAGATTAATGCTCCTCCAGCAGCAACAACTGCTGCGATGTGTTGCACTTTCTGCAGCCGGACAAAACTTGCCGGTAATCCTTAATGGATCAGAAGTGGTAAGCCCATCCTCTCCACTCAGACAAACCGGTAAAGCTTTTTGACACAAAGAGTATGTATGCGGGATATTTTATCTAATTTATTTTTTTTTACTTCCAGAACAAAAAGCAAAAATAAGCCCTTTATTATAAAACTGACTGTAGATTAGACCTGCATATGCGCTGTTGCAGTTATCCTCTTGCTGCAGAGTTACATGGGAGACATGATTGGTTTTCTTGAGTTTTACAAAGAAGATTTAGATTTTTTTTTAAAAATGACACAATTGTTTTGTGTGACTGAAAAAAAATAAAGCTTTTTTTTCTGATTGTTACTTGTACCTTTTATAACAACTCACCTAAAACAACTTGTTTCAGGTCGGGGGGGATGAGGGGTGGAGGTTGGGCACGTAATGCTGCAGCTCAAATTCTGCAGCAGCCGGTTGCTGACATGATGTGGAAAACTGAAATGCTCCAGCCACTTGGAAGAATCTGCAGAGAGACATTAAATAGAAGAAACTGATTATTCTGATTAAATTCAAAATGTAAGTTGTTGAGACAAAGGCAGCTGAGTAAGTTATTAAACAGATTTAGTCTGCAGGACAATGCAGCTCACTACAGGAACGACCTGCAACACAAACTGAGGCTAGAGATTCTCATCCATCTGAAGCACTTTAATCTCGTTCTTACTGATATTCGTCGTATGAATTGTGATTATTTAAAAAAAAAAATTTTTATTAGTGGTTCAAGTGTGTGATGATTGTTGTTGTGATTGTGAGACTCAATAATGAATGAAAATAATCTCAGGTCCCATTGACGAGGATTTTTTTGAGCCTTCAGCTGCATCTTCATCGTCTTCATCAGCGAATGCAGCCAATCACATGACCTACAGGAAATGGTTGTATTGTTTTGTTTGTTTTGTTTTGGCTACAATCTAAATGGTTGAATAAAAGGTAAAAAAAAATAAAAATACAGCTTCCTCCCTGCACAGATGCTACGTATATTTATATATTTACAAAATAAAAATATCAGTATAACAGTTCTGAAACTGTAGATCTACAGAAAATGTGAAAGTCCCTGCTGATTTATAGGTTCTGATATTTTTCAGGTGCAGGTGTAAAACATGATTTCTCTCCTTCTCAGATTCAGTGTCTTTAAAAATTTGGCTGTTTTTAGAAACAGAATACAGGCTGAGAGACCATATAGAAACATTTAATTAAAAAGTTAAACAAATAACTAAAATAAAAACACACTGAGATTAGCAAAAAATATTTCAGACCTTTATGGCAGCTAATCCAAACTTTCTTTGCGATTAAGATAAAGATTAATTCAAATGTTCACCAATATTAGGGTTTTAGGGATACAACAAGATTTAATTTTCATGATCCAGGAGAATGCTATCACTACATACTATATTATTGTTCGTCTTCAGTTTTCATTGTCTTGCAAAGCAGCTTGTAGTTTATTAGCATCTAGCACCAGAATCAAAAATCAACAATCAACAGATCTAGCCTCTGTGTGAAGTTTAGCAATGAGCCAATCTCACAAATACATATTCTGTGTCAACACATCCGTGTGTTTCAGCTCCATTACTCATAATTTTCACCTTCGCTGTGAAAAGGAGGATTTTCATCCTTGAGCTTTTCAGTCGGATGAGAGAGGAGAAAGGATTCATGAGGAGAACACTGCAGTGCTTTGTGACGTCTCTCATTTCCCTCGTCCGCTGAAGAGAATTAATCTGGAATATCACTTGTGAATATGAGAATCTACCGTTTCTGAGTGTGGGTGATAAACAGCAGCCTCCTTCAGTGAAATCTATCAAACTCACTGATGCTAACTGCTGTATAAATCTAACCTGGAAATAAAATGAAAGTGATGGATCACTTTAAAGTAACAAGGAAAACTTGCCCAACTCAACAGACACTCATTCATTCTTTAACCGCTCCATCGCATCCATTAAATACATAAGATATTTTCTGATTATTACCTTTTTTTCTCCTTGTGGTTTTGTTCCCTCTGTAACTTAAAAAGTAAAAACAAATGAACTTGTTGGAAATCAGTGGTGGCAGACGTCAGGCTGCAGTTCACTCTGCGTCCTGTGGAGGTCACTCTGTACCTGCTGTGGACGTGAAGGCAACAGCAGAGCAGCAGAAGGCCACCCGACGACCACGAGCTGCTTAAAGATAAAACAACATTAAACTGATGAATCTAATGTGTCTGTCAGTGAGGAGGAGACACCGACTGTACAGTATGTGGCCACTTAGGGCCTAATTATAAATATTATTATGATCATTAGAATTAATATTTCAAAGTGATTCTGCTCATTTTTATTCACCTCTTCACCTCGTCTGATATAAATATTAAAAACAGATTGTGTCATGCAAGCATTTGTAATTTTGCATGTATTTTAAAAACTTGATTTTATTTATTTATTTATTTTTTGCAATTTCTTTTAATTTATAGCCCCACTTTTATTTTGTTTTATGTGCTATTTTTTTATTTATTCATTTTTGCATTTTTTGCCATTAATAGTAGAGAGCTGACAGATAAAAGGGGAATGACATGTAACAAATGTAGGAGTCAAACCGGAGATATTACAGTAACATGGTCAATATATTAAAGCCCATATGCCACACAGATTCCCTCTATGTCTGTGTTTTATAATTTGACTTATTCTGCACCGTTTTTACATTTAAAAGCAAATAAAATAAGACCAGACTCACAGAAACAACATCCACCTCTGTGTGCATAAGCAGCTTAGTGACTCACAGTTGTTACTTGCTGTTTCACCGTGTGGCTGCAACAAAAGACTCGCAGCTGCAGAGCAATGAATTTTAGAGACGAGACTGAGAGGAAGGAGAAAAAAAATAAAAAATGAAGCCTCTACTTCCCTCTAAAGACAGCAGGTGGCGCTATGGTATCTCTGTCTACCTCTTCCATAGAGATGTCAACTCCCTGCATGAGCTTAAGTGTATGACACCCCAAAACTGGCTCCTGCATCAGGCCAATAATAAATAACACACCAATTGGGGGCCGTTTCAACGGGTATGATTTATTAAAAGTTGGTGCATTAGATGGGAGCAATAATTGAAGTTATGATTAAGGAAATGACAGGATTGGGGCCCGCGCATGATAAAAAATGGATGCGTGGATGGACACACACACAAGCAGATAGATCCCGTTTGATAAATAAATCACAGTTGGATTAAACTAAATTGAGATACAGGACGAGCCTGTCTGTAAGCAGGGTTTAAAAAAAATAAAAAAAATTACCATTTGCTCCAAACCTGCCGCCAGGAAGCTCTGACGCTGGTGGCATGTTGCTCTGAGGGTCATCATTGTCATCACATGCAGTCCAGTATGAAGATGGATGCTGCCTGATCCCATCAAGATAATAGGTTTCATGTCTCCTGGCGTTAGGGGAGGGGGGAGGAGGGGGAGGGAGGAAGGTGGTCGGTAGGACTGAGCAGATCTCTGCTGATGATTTCTTTTGTCCCCCCCCCCACACAGCCCACATCTCTGCAGGCATCTCGACCCTGTGAGTCTACAGCACATGCTGCCACACACAGGGAACATTTCAGTGCAAAGTGAATACCTCAGACGTTACAGATGTGTCCTCAGGTCGGAGGCAGAGAGGAGAGTTTGGGTTTTTCCAGCCAAGACAAAAGAGAGTCCACATGCAGAAGGGTTTTTTTCTGTCTCTATAATGGAGAGTAAGAGAGAGAGAGACACACACACACACACACACACACACACACACACACACACACACACACACACACATCACCTCAGGACAGGTCATGTTGAATCTGTTATACCCATGATCATTTCCAAATGTGGTCATTTCTGACTTTGTTTTGTTTTTTCATTCCAGGATGTACGTGACGTCAATATGTCCATTAAATTCACTTTTTTACACTCCACTTCTTTTCTTCTTTCTCTTTAGTGTCGTTGCAGCTTTTGTCCTCAGGTTTTGAGAAAGACAAAAAACGTTTGCAGAAGCACTCGTCGTGCAGATTACTTTCTTACAGATTACTCAGTAAGCAACACTATTATATTGTAGCTAGTCTGCAGTTGGTGGTGCAGATAAACACTCACAGCTCAGGATATACAGACTCCTATATAGGTGGTGAAATATTATGTGTGGATTTAATGCTTGGCAATGTAAATGAAAAGTAACACACAAACACAAACGGATATATTTTCATCTAAAACTGTAGGAAAGTGAGAACACAATAAAATTCTAAACGAAAAATGAAAATACTCAAGTGAAAGTCTCTAAGAAATTATACTTGGAAGTCCAGCTCTTAAGTTAGCTTCCCGCTTTGCAATCAAATATCTTAACTTTCCCTGTCATTTGAGACACAAACAGGATTTGAATCTAATAGAATTCACATATGCGCTGATCTTTGCTCCTCTGTATGTTTACGGCAGCCATATTAATTCTGTACGAAGACCATTTTGCTTAAAGAGGAACGCCACTGATTTTGTTTTGTACTTCTACAAAGTCCCAGAGATGAAAACGTTCCTCTCTTCCGTGGTTTGTGGTGAAACTCCAAAAAGCCTGGATCCTTTTCCAGAGATCAACTCGCCCATGTCTTTTTAAAAAAATCTACATTTCTCATTTGTCCTCCATTAAAAAAATAAACTTCCTCAGTTAATGACGTCTGCTCAGCTGCTGCGGACAGCGACGGTTCAGTTTTCATCACGTGACCGTGGAATTTCTGGTCATGTGATAACAGGTGGTCCACATCGCATCAGTGACTATGAGCAAACGCCACCAGAAGAGGAAGGCCATGCGGTGTGGCTGAAAGCTGCTACTTCCAGGCGAAACTGAATATTTCAGCTTGTTTGAAATGCAAAAGTATTATTAGTAAATTGGATTAAAAAAAAAAAGGATACTAGATATTGTGTAGTGTGCTCCGCTGCCCAAACACACCCTGCTCTGTGACTCACCTAAAAT
>NW_019525077.1:1816099-1825295 GCF_002814215.2 Seriola lalandi dorsalis
CCCCAATCTACCGATCAACCGACCAACCAACCAACCAACCGTCTTCTTCTTCTTCTTCCCCTGCCATCGTTCTCTCTTCCCACCTTCACTGCAGAGAGCAGAAAAAAAGAAACAGGAAAAAAACTGTTTATTTCTGAACAGGCCTCTTAATCTATTTGGACTGGGCGTAATAGGACATTTGCATGGCGAGCACAGCGAGGTGTCAGCGATAACCACGGGGTTGTGACATCCCCCCCGAAATATGCTGAGCTTTCGCTAACCTCTCATCAAACACGCTGATCTTTATGGACTGTATCATATTGTGCCGTAATGTGCTTTATTGTCCACAGAATAAGCTTTTCTTAAAGGTAATTGGAAAGCGGGAAATGGCCGCTATCGGCGGACTTTTTAAATACATTATTCCTGAAATGTGGCTTGTGTAATGACCCTGTCGGTGTAAAACGTGAGATTTATCTTGGCAGCAGAAATTGATCCATTTCACCTTTGTCTAATGGAAATTTTTATCAAGGATTATCTGTTTATGTAAATGAGCGTGGCCCCTGGAACGGAGGGGATAAAAGGAAGTCTGGAGGGGGGGGGGGCAGTTAATCTAGGGCCTCTTGACGTGTCAGTCTGGACATAATGCATACAGGATTCATCTCTGTGGGGGTGGTGTGAGAATGTGTGTGTGTGTGTGTGTGTGTGTGTGTGTGTTCCTCTGCTTCTATCTCTGTGAGAACCGGGTTGACTTGCAGACCTTCACAGTGAAGATGTTTTTGGATGGTCCTCACTTCTTTACAGGACTCTTTAAGGGACTGGACATGGGTCCATGCCGATGTTTACAGATCACTTCAAGCGGAGACTTTAACATCACGGAAAAATGTCAGTGAACGACGGAGAACCAGACCTCAGCACGTCTAAACAAATCGTCAACCGACCGACCGACTAATCACAGAGCTGTCCTTTTTCTCCATATGATGACACACAGATCCCTCACTGTGTCATGTGCCGGCCTAACATCCTGTTTAAACTGTGCCGTCACATGATGGAAGTACGGTGCAGATCTCATTTCGTGGGACCTTTAAGGTTAGGATTAGCATTTAAGGAATAAAAACTGTCAGGGATGTGTGTGTGTGTGTGTGTGTGTGTGTGTGTGTAGGTCTTCATTCCAAAGATCAACAAGTCCTCAGGATGAAGACACACACACAGGAAGTAAAACAGGAAGATAAGGGGAGTTTGTGGTCATAGTAAATCCAATATGTATATTTTACTGGTTATGTTTCAGACAAATAAAAAGCTGTTAATCAGGAGATAAAAAGACACAAACCACAACATGCAACCTCCTTAACAACGTCGTCTCTCAGACTGAGGAAGACCAACAATGTCCCAGCTCTTCTGGCTTTAACACAGAGGGAAACCCCTGGGTGTCACCTGCCATAAACACTATAGTAAGTTGTTTTCAAGGCTGTTGTTTTACTGGTTGAGCACAGTCACAAATATTATGTCTTTTTTGAAGGTGACAAAAAGTTGTTTCTGTAGCGGTTCTGACCTGGAGACTTAAAGATGCTATGAGAAGTTTAAAATATAATAAAAATCTAATCGATCCTTAAACGCAGTATTTCGTTGTGGAGAAAAAACGGATTACAAGAAAACTCCACAGGGTGCCTTTAAATGAAAACTGTGAGATGCAAATTTAGTCGCCATCGGTGCCGCTCATTGTCACAGTTGCTGCACATACTGTTCTTCAGTTTGAATATGAAATACATTTTTGAAAAACACACCCTAACCATTTCGCTGTGCTGGTTTCTGGAAGGTTAAAACACCTGTAAACATCCTGTGCACGGACACTTAAACATGTCCTGCAGATTAAACACTTAAACACACTTAAATGATCCGATGTTGTAAACTAGGAAATGAGTTTGAACTACGTCCTGCTGCAGACACTTACCTCCAAAGCCAAAGATTAAAATGTGTTTCAAACGTTTGTCACAGTAATTAAAGATATTTCATGTATTGAAATATGAGAGAACGTCACCTAAATATTAGGCTTTGAACGTCCAAAACAAAAGCTGCACTGAGCTTGTGTTACTATTATTTCTGTCCCCATAATGTCTATTTATCACAGAGGCTCTTAACATATTTCCATATCATAAAACTTTTCACAGACAGCTCTGTTATGAGCGGCATTATACAGTAACTCAGACATTTGGACATGTCAGCTGCAGAATAGATGGCACATTTTGGATCAGCGACTGCACAGCATGAAAAATGAATGAATAGCGTGGAAGCTGTGTGTAGTGGCGGTGGCGCTGTAGTCACTCAGAGGAAGGGCTGTAAAGATTGACAAGGCCCTCCTCGCTTGTGTTTTCATTGCAGCCGACGCTTTTGATGTTTTATGGGAGAGGCCTCGCCTTGTTGCTGGTGTCTTTGGCGTGACAGCAGTGCGACGGTCTTGAAATACAGCCGGTGGGGGGGATTCTCCACGGAGGGCAGCAAATGGAGCTTCACCGGGAGCCGGCGGTTCCCCGTTGGCCCCCGCTGTCATCTGCCATCCTGACAGGCAGACAGAGCGCGAGATAGAGAGGGGAGAGTCAGCCAGGGCTAAGTGACAGACACGCCAATGTGACCCAATCCACCAGAGGGAAGGCTTCATGACTGTCTTAAACGCCCCGATGTTCTCAGAGGCCAGAGACAGAGAAGACCTGCTGGAAGCCCCGGCTAACCTCAGCCTGCGGCCCCCCCACTCCTCCCTCCTTCGCTGGTCAAACAGTGACCATGATGCATCACAGCGGCCATAGTTCAGCTACGGCCGGCTGAGGGGAGGGAGCAGACGAACAGAGAGACACTGTGATGCAGAGGATGATGCATGGCAAGGTTTACGATCACACACACACACACAGAGGAAACCTCTACAGCCACAGCCGGGTTTTACTCAATTCAGCCATTTATCAACCTGGTGGTCATTTTCTTACACTTGCCTTCAAACCTTTTTGGGGACACAGAAACATTGCAGCTTTGCACTTCATTAGGATGAGAAACGTGAACAAGTAGATGATGAAACAGGTTGTAAACAAGCCCATGAACTATACTGTATAAAAGGTGAAAGCACCTGAACTGTGTGTACACTTGTCTGACGGAACAAAGAACTTACTGAAGCGCATACTGCAGTGGGTACGGTCGTAAGTTGAAGCAGGAAGTAGTTCAGCAAAATCTGCCTGATGTTCACAATAAATGGTTTGGACAAAAAAAAATATAACATCCACCTTTCAAATAAGAAGGTTTTTGAAATCACAGTTTATTACAATAGGATTGTTTCATTGTTTGTGTTGCTTATTATACCAGACTACCTTCCAGCAACATTGCTCCATGGATACATGAGTCAATCAGAAGAAAAAGAAAACTGCAATGATGGAGCTTTACAAAACAATAAACGTCATTGTAAAACCATAGGTAACAAGCAAACAAAAAAAGCAAAAACTCACCCTACAGTACAATGGCTGCTGTGAAAGAGCAGAAGCTGTTTGGTCAGGAGGGTTATAAGGTCGACGGAACTCAGAAAGTCTGAGTGAATGTGAATGTGATTAAATCCAAATCCGTGTGGCTGGAAACAAGTCGGAGCAGTGGTTTGGTTGATCTGGCTCTGACCTCTGTGTTTCGGGAACATGTCACGTGACTTTGATGCCTGGTAGCTGCCACCAAACTCCTCTGATTGTTGCCTGTTAAACTGAAGCGATCCCCGGTCTGTTGAGCACCAGCGCATGAAAGGTAGTTTGTGAAAGAGGGAAGTGTGTTTCTCTGACACAGTGAGTTATTCGTTACAATAGAGCTGGAACGATTAGTTGATGAATCGATTAGTCAGGGGGCAGAAAATTAACTGGCAGCAAATCTAATAATTGATTGAATCGTTTTTTCAAAGCAAAAATGCCAAAAGTGAACTTGTTCACACTCCCCCCTCCTCGTGTGAGGGTTTCCTGTTTTTCTTTATGATATATCTTTATCTTTATATCTTATATCTTAGATATTTGAAGATGTCACCCTGGGCTCTGGGAAGATTTTCTGACAGTTCATATATCAAAACAGTTGTTAGTCGCAGCCCTACTTTTGAAATCTTCAGCTGGTCAGCGGTCTCCTGTGTGACTTTGCTGCAGCCTGAACCCTTCAGGTGATCACCTGCGAGGAACAGAGCCGCCTGCGTCAGTAACTCTTAGCGTCTCCCGCCCTGACCCGCCAATGGCGATCCACCGGTGGGACGTCTGTGAGCTGTTCTGCCTCTGTAATTGCGGGGAAGTGCTTTTCCAGCCGGTTCAGTCCTGTATCCGTCCCTGAGAGACACAAGTGGAGACCACTTCATCCTCTGCCTGGCACTTCTGGGACTTTTCACTTTTTAAAGAACCCACAGTGCCGAGGTCAGCCGTCAGCTCCAGCTTCTCACTGCATTTCCCAGAGCAGAACCAAAGCACCTATGAGGCCACTGAACCCTCAAATACTCCCCATTCCCTCCATCCATGACTCCTGGTATACTGGGACCTATGTGTAATTAAAAGGGGCTTTAAATTGCCCCCAAGCATTAAAAATGGATCCTGTTGGCAGCAAATGGAGCATCTCGCTCCTCATCTGCCGCCATCTTGTCTGGTCCTTTAGGGCTGGAGGCCCAGACAGATGCTCCTCCAGGAGGCGAGGGAGATTTGTTTGTGCCTCAGGAGGAAGTGGATGTCTGCGACCGGCTGGAGCCTTTTTTTTTTGAGGATCGTTGAAGGCATTAAGTCAGAGTATTGTTGCTGGGAGATGAAACAGCGGTCCAAAAAAAAAAACGGCAGGTCGTTTGTCAACACAAACTTTATTTAAAAAAAATATTAATAGTAGTGTTTATTTAAGCAGGTAGCCCCATCAAGGTCAAGACAGTTAGCTATTGTTATCTGTAGATGTTGTTGTGTACCTGCCATTACTGAGACAGTTTGATGAGTTTAACGATTCTTCTCTACTCATGACACTTGATACCATTCAGAGTGTTACAGATAAATATAGATAATAGATAAATAGCTTATTGATGAACTTAAAAGAAACTGTCTCAAGAATGAATGGATTTCACTGATTTTACACATTGTCTTGTCCCTTTTATTTCCTCTTTTCCCTTATATAACACACCTTGCACCAATGTTTTTAAAGGTGTTACATAAGCAGTGTTTGCTTTTCTGATGGGACTTTTAAGCTGTCTTTGTTTTTTGTTTTTTAGATAAAGCTGCTTGAATATGATCTTGTATAAAGTAAGGAACCATGCTAGACCTTAAAATGTAAAAGACCTTGAAGAATTAGGGGACCTTTAAACTGAAACCACAGGGAGCCCCAGAGGGTTCCCTGAGGAACACCATCACAATAACTAAAGGCAGTTTTTGAGATATCGTTTATGTTGTGGAACTCGATATGTAACTTGTAAGACCTCTCGTTGTGAACCTTCACTTTCTACAGTGTGTCTTTGTTGATCATCCACATCAGGCCCAAACAGGAAGACACAGAAATGAAGCGCGCTCCCTCTCCACCAATGAGGAGCAGCTGCTTGTGTCCTCGTCCCAGGAAGGCTAACCATATGAGCCCCGGCGTTTTCCCTCCACACTTATTACATTACCATGAGCTTAGCGGTGAGGGCACCGCTGCATCATAGACACGGCTATTACTTTGAGTGTATTCAGGGTGTCTAACTCTGTGTGTGCATGTGTGTGTGTGGGGAGGAGGAGGCCCCTGACTCCTTGGCAACCCCCTCACCCACCTCTCTCTCTCTCTCTACACACACACACACACACACTCTCTCCAACCTCTTGCACCCGGTGTCAGAGCCTTCTCCTGTCAGTAATTTGTTGCTAATCAGCTGTCAGCTCAGAAGCGATGATGAGGTGATCATCGTGGGCGGTGGAAGGTAATGGCCTTAAAAGTCACAGAGTCAATGTCAATGGGATCACTCGGATTCAATCAGGGGCGGCCCGATGAAGGATGGCGCCCGCTGACATTACCACTCATTTTGAGCCCAAGCATCTGGGCCCTAGTAAATAACCATCAGTGGGTGGGTCCGGGGGACAGGTCATTAGCCCTGAGAAAAATAAATATCTCCTCTCTTGTGAAGGCTGCAAGTCATTTAGCACAGACTAGGAAATTTCACTCTAGATTAAGTATGATGAGCCAATATCAGTCAGAGGAGAGGCCATACTGAGCGGGGGGCCCTGATGAGACACAGGGAAAATTTATACGCAGGCCTCTGCAAATGTAATATGATTTTAAAGGCGAGGAAGTGTGTTGGCACAGGACTGGAAGGAGGGACAGGGCCACTTGAAACTGGAGTTTGAATGATGAGGGTTTCTGAACGCTGATGTCTTTAGATTGAAGCTGCTGATCGCTGATACTTTCTGCTGATATTCTGCATTTTCAAATTTACCCAATTTAGTGGCAAATATTATATAAGATGTGTAGTTGCCTGTAGATTTATATTCATGTCAGGGTGGGGAAACCTCCTAAACACCATAACATTTCTGGGTTAAAAAAAAACAAAACAATTTCAAAAATAAAGAGATGGAAACTAAAAATTTAAAGGACTTTAAAGGACTAGAGCATCCATTCATTTCGTGGCAGCTTTTATTGTCTTTGTACAAGTAGGACTAAGTCTACAGCCCTCTGAAGACAGAGGATTAGAGTAAAATAAAGACGAGCAAAAGGTTTCAAAACATCACCAGATTTGACATAATATGAAAAAAGAATATTTTGATGTATAAAAGTGAGTCAAGAAATGTTTCTATTCTGAAATTATATCCAAAAAATATCCAAAATAAATAATAAAACATCTCTACTCGCCTTTGTGTCTCTGTCATCTTGCCTAACTGCTTTAAGAGGTCAAAAGTCAACTAACCAGTGGCCCTGACAGGCGAAGAACATTTAGCTGTTGCCCAATTGAAGGAGGTTTTTAAATTGTCCAATTAATGCCAATGGTTAATTAAAAGTACGGACCACAGCTCTGAGGACACTACTGAGTTCTTACACCACAAAATCAGACTTGGAAAATGTTTTTTCTTTCTTTTTAGGGAGGCATGAAAATAGTAGAGAGGTGAAATGAAGTCAGCAGCCAGACTCAAACAGGGACATTGTGATTACATGGTCAATTATTTGTCAATAATAATAAATAAAATTTGTTGATTGCTGCCTTTCTAAAGCAAAGAGTTTCATGAGTCTAAAATTGCACCTTTTTAAGTTTTATTGTCTTTTCAAAAAATGCAAGATTAAAGTGCAATGCAATGATTCCACAAGTATGTGAGTAAAAGTTAATTAAATTAAGACTTCTTTAAAATCAGCTTTTAAAAATGTGTTTTCGCTAATACTCCTCTGTTGAAATATTTTGTTAGATGGAGCCAAAACCAACAGAAATCAGGAAAAAGTTCAGTTACATTTAGTCACATATTTGACTTATGTTAACACCTTACTCACTGTTGTTGGTTTTGGGGCTCCATACATCTTCGCTGTGATCCAAACTCATCCATTTTGTTGAGATACATGAGAGTGCTGGGTTATAAAACTAATTTGGTTTCACTGTGTAATGTTGAAGGATGGTATTAACCTAATCTACGGTATGAACAAAGGACAAATGAAGGAGAATTTTTATTATGTGCTATCCTTTCATTCACCGCGTCATGTTTCAGACTACAGAAGAAGGAGACTCTCCCTGGCATCCCCTCTTATATACGTCATGCACACACTTCATCCAACTTGACTAATGTAAAGCCTTGATGATGCACAAATGACCCTGGTGGTTTTGAACTGTCATCAATCCAATTAATAGGAGATGGCTCTGAATCCATTACAGCAAATATAATACAAACATTATTATATTAACCTCCAAATCTAGTCTAATTCTATCAACATAATTAATTTAATCCATTTGCAAAGTGCCGGTTAATATGAATAATTAATATCAACACTTAAATATTAAATATTCATATTTGTTCATGTATCTCCATTGTGTTGAAGTGCCGCAGGAGCTGCTCTCCGTCAGCTGTGGATAAATGAGAGTGTACATGACTGTACTCTCAAGAAAAATGACGGCATCGGTCATTTCAGCCTTAAAATAATGTGTTTATGTTGAAGGGAGAACGCCCTCTAGTGGTGGCAGGAATTTGGAAGTGAAGTAGGAGTAGTGGGAAGTAGTGTATTTGTGTTGTGGCCTTTGCATTGTGTTGACCCGTCTAGGCCACCGTATTATTGTGTCTCTATTTGATGAGACAGTGAAGACTGACGGGACTTGTGATTGGCTGACTTGTTTTGTGAGGGATCTAATAACAAATATAAGCAGATTTCAGGTAAAACACTCAGAGAAACCAGATCCTGCAAGGTTCGATGGTAGGTCCAGGTGGGCGGGGCTTGGGGGGAGCGTGTCTGTGGGCGGTGACATCACAAAGTTACAGAAGTCCTGACGGCTGGTTTTAAGGCTAGGTTTCTGAATACAGGCTGTGTGCATTTCTCTGAGCGCTTTGATACTTTCACAGTATTAATATAGAACCTAGACCTGATCTATAATCAAACTACACATTGACATCTACCTTTACACAGTATGGGACCTTTAAAACTACCATAATTTAACCAGTGGTTTTACTTTGGCAACAGAGATTTTCAACAGTCGCTGATAGTGGCGTCAGATCATAAAAACGTCTCTATGTGTCGATTCCCGTGTGGTCTAAAATAGTGTTTCTGGGATAAAACTGAGGCCACGTCCATCATTATCACATCAATGGTTCGACCTACCCGTGAAACGGTGACTCCCGGGTTGCTGCATCGAATGCCTCGGTCACATCCCTGTTGAATCCTTGTGTGTTTGCCTGAAAGAGAGAGAAAAAAAACCCACTCGTGATCACACCCGAGCCAGATCCATGAGAAGTGGTTGAAGGCTCTGAAAGCTCATACAGTAAGTGGACCCTTGAGCTTAGTTAGCTTTGTTAAATACATTGTTCCCATGCAGACACTGTACTGTAAACCATGATATCGTCATGTCAAGATCATCATCATTATATATATATATATATATATATATATTTATTCACTCTAATCACACATAACAAATATCAGGAAACAGGAAAACAGGGTAAATCCATCAAAACATTCACACAAAGAACTTTCTAAATCCATTTTCAGTCAAACTCTGGAGTATTTCCACACAGAGACTGACCACTGACTTTCACAGAGCCCC
>NW_019525077.1:1825315-1830833 GCF_002814215.2 Seriola lalandi dorsalis
CCCCCTTCACCTCCTGGGTCCTGTCCATATATCTCCCCCCGTTCTCTCGCCTGATGCCCAGCACTCAGCAACTCTTGGCGAGGCATCATTAGGTATAATGTACTTCCCCTCTCTCTCTCACAGGGATATTTTGGAGTGGGGCGAGCGAGCTGACCTTACTGAAGGGCTCAGGCAGCGCTGCCAACTCCCTCTCTCTCTCTCTCTGTGCCCCTCACACCAAACATGTGTTTGATGGTCACACATGGCAACATAGTGATTTAGTGTCCGACTGCAATGTTACAGCTACTGATAAAGAAAATGTTGTAACTCTTCTGCTTGAATTTGAAAAACCCAAATCTGCTTCATTTTGCTCTTCTCGTGACTTTCAAATCAAACCATGACATCATAACCAAGCACATATGACACTTTTGGTCATTGTGTCATTAACAGCAATAGATCGGATCCGTCAATAACGGAACAACAGCTGATTGACAGATGGTCTCTGTCACCGAAACATCTGCATCTGATTGGACAAATGGGTCGCTTGCTGCCCTCAGGTTTGTTTCAGGTGTTAAAACTTAAAAAAATTACAGCTGTTGTGACTTGTTTTCCCCCCTCCACCTGTACTGACAGAGGGTATCATGTGTTGTGAGACGAATTTGGGACGTGGAATACATTTTTTCTTACCTGACTTAACTATGAAACAACTGAAGCACGCTTAATTTCAGATATTTAACACCTAGTATTTGTTCACAAGGTTTGGGAGTTGAGAAATGCTGAACTGGTCAGTCAGTTCAAAGTCAAAATATGACACACGTTCTGTTTTCAGAGCTTAAAAAGGAGAGAGAATATTTGACTTATATTCACCAGCTGACCAGAAATACAACTAACACTTTTGCTAAGACTGTCTTCCTGTAAAAAAAAAAGAAAAAAGAATGCACAAGCAGCATTACGACTCAAGATTACATTTTACAATGAGGCGTCCTCCAGTGGTCGTGGTAGTCATGACAACAACAAAAGAGGAAGTCAGGTGACGTAGTCGAGCGAGAGAGAGAGAAAAGTGAGAAAAGTGATAGGAGGAAGTTGGAGTGGAAGTTTTTTGTATCCACGAACATGATCTTTTCCCAAAACTAATCGAGTAGTTTTTGTGCTTAGACTGATCCGCAACCATTGTTTGTGTTTATGTTTATTATTGTTACCGTGACGACAAAAGGCTGGTACACACGCCACTGGTGCAAGCCTGTGACAAACAAAGGTCTGAGACCACCTGAATCTTTGACTTTTGGACCCCACTGTATATTGTCATTTTAAATTGTGGCCTTGTTGGTTTTGTCTTATGCGTTTTTATGAGGTAGTAATATATCAATGTTGTGTTCTCAGTTTGTTCTGCTGCTCACAAGTGGCCAAAAAAGAAGTATCTAGGTATTCTAGCTTGCTAGCTAGCATGCTAACATTTATTGCTATGATAAAAACGAATTCTACTTTATATTTCATATTCATATTTTGACCAGCTCCTTCTTTGAGAGTTACCAGTCAAGTAGTTCAGTTGTTCTCTGAAAAAGTTTGGTTATTTGCCTCCAACCATCCAAACCTAACACAAACAATGAGATTTTATTTTTGTCGGCTCCACAGCAGCGTTGCTATAGTTATAAATAACAGTCTGACCTACTAAAAGTTCTGGTGATTTATTCTTGCAGCGCCCACAAATAAACAAGTACCCTCCTCTCAGCACTCATCGCCCTGTCCAGTGACAGAAGCAGGTGCTGGGTCCAGGTGGGCCTACCACCACACGAGGCTGACACGGGCCAGGCCAGGAGTCCACCAGGGCTGATATCACACCTTCAACACTGCAAAACCTGTTGCCAAGCTCCCTTCAACAAAACACATGAAACACATATACTGACTGAGCGTTTTAAAAAGGCAAACGGGAAGGGTGTGCATTTGTGGATGAGCTGATTGCTATGGCGAAATGATAAACTAGAGGGATAAATTAGCCCCAAGTTTGCATCTGATTCTGTATGTGTGTGTATGTGTGTGTGTGTGTGTGTGTGTGTGTGTGTCTGTGGTGGAGCTGATGAACCCCGCCTGGAAGACGATCATTAGTGAGTCAAATACCAGCACAAATGGCCGCCCGCGATAATGGCTGACATTCATCTATGTCTGAGTCTTGTCCAACTCGCCGCTAAACGCTCACACAACCAGGGAGCTGAAGTCTGACAAGTAAAAAAAAAAAAAAAAAAAAAAAAACTTTGTAGAGGAAAGAGACTGAAAACTCCTGTGTCAGTTTATACACATTTACATTTAGCATTTACAGTGAGTGGATCAACCCTAAACGACTTAGTAGCGGAATATAACAAGCGAATAAGGACGGACAGCGTCGAGATTTGAGGTGCAGCGTTCTGAAAATAGATTTAACGAAAATCGTCCTCTCGCCATAGAACAACCATGTATGATGAAGCAGTGCAAGGGAAGGAAATAAAAAAGCTTGTTGCGTAACATTTTAACACTCACCCACTTTGGTGTGATCAATCAGGCGCCCGTGCACAGTCCATCCCTCTGCCCCCCCATCTGTTATTGCAAGTGCTGTCCATATAACAGGCGCCTGTCAATTTCGCCTGCTTTTTATTGACTCATCCTCTGAGCCACGGAGGGGTTTCGATCACAATTATCATTTTTTATGAATACATTTTCATGAATATATTAGCGTCCTCCCCACCACCGGCACACAGCACACATACACATTTGGTGGAGTGTTGTTTTCTCACAGTTAATCAGTGGCCAGATAAATCAGAGGCCATATTTGCAGTCCATCTGCTGGGAAGGTGCAGTGGGCTCCAGACGCCATTCAAACATGCTGGACAATAACAGGAAGTGGAAAGACAGCACGCAGACGTTGAAGGCATCACACTTCACTGTTCACTATGTTCTGTCAATACAGATGTCTGGCCAAGAGGACTCTTTTTTTTTTTCTGGAACAGAACTACAAAGAACTTTGTTGGTTCTGTCTGCTGCAACTTGTGAACAGTGAATCTTTTAAAAGTCATACATATCCTGTTTTGGGGAGGCCGATCCACTGGTCAGCAGAAAGTACAGTACAGTCCCTGATATTCCCAAAAGCCCCAAAATTTCCTTCTATGCTTAGTGTTGAAGTTTAAAGTGCGATTGAGTAACTTTGAGAGGAAGTAATGGCACATTGGTCTTCTACCAAATGAAAAGTTGAAGACTCATGATCAATAAAAACACACTCCTACTCAGTTCAGGAGACCTGATCTGGTCTGAACATTAGTTTATGGAGGCTAATTTTGGCTAATGTTAGCTAACGTAAGATAGATACTGTATACTACTAATACTATCATTTCTGTGTCAGTTTGCTGACTTTATCACTCCTCTCCATTTTTATCACTCTTCCACTTAATTTCAGCGTTTCACATTATGGATTAACTATTTGCACCTGGGTGTTAATAGTCACATTAACTATCCACCTTGGGTTCAAACAACATTGTTGGCTACGGACACCTGGCTGCAGACAGCATTACCTGTAAATAGAGGTCACTTGCAGCAACAGTGACTCCATTTAAAAACGTTACACGATCTTGTTTTAAAACTAAACAGTTATTCTTAAACCTTCTTTCAGATACAGAGTAACTCATGAAATTGCTTGTTACTCACTCACAAACTTCACTCAGTCGCATTTAATGGTGTTAAAATTGTCCACAAGGGGGAGCTGTTCAGCTGTTGTTACATCATTCCTACACCCGATAACCTGCACCCCCTATAGGAATTTAAAATTATTGGCAGACGCAGTTTAGGCCTAAAATTGTAGTTGCCACCTACAGGCAAAGGAAGTAATAGCTGCTTCACTTGTGTTTTGGACCATGCCGCCCTTAAGGTTTTTTAATTTCATTTTGGACTAATGAAATCAGGTTAGGACTCCCATCTGTCCTCTTGGAAGTAGTTAGGAGGATTGTCCTGAAGGACATTGGCAGCCTCTGTAAAGCTTGTGCTGGTTTACTGTATTCATCTATGTTTTGCTGTAACAGACAAATAAACAGAGGCTGAGACAGGATTTCTTTACTCAGAGACGTATACCACAATGCAGCGGAACAAGCAGGGAGTCAGGGGCGAGGTATCATTGCTTAAAATGGAAAAAGAGAAGCAACTCCACTGGTAACTCTCTGAAACTCTGAATAAAGACCCAAACGGGAGCCGGGTGCTTTGTTATTCCAGATGGCTTTATGGGTCATGAAAGAGTGATTCACGCGTCACATTAAAAGTGCTCGTCGCTGGCCTGCCGTCTAACCGCTCCTCTCCTTAAAAACCGGGAAGCACCCCATCAATTATTTGCTAAGCAGCCATACTGAATATCTCACTTTGAACAGTGTGTGGGGACGGCAGCCCTGTCAGCGTGATGATAGATGCACTGGAGGCTCACGCTGCCCCCAGCACGCCTCTCTGAGGGTCGGCAGCTGTACAAAGCCTGAGCTGTCTGTGCGTGTGTGTGTGTGAGTGTGTGTATGTGTGTGTGCAGAAAAGCAACACACACATACACAGAGAAACACACACATGCACACCTTCAACACCTGCACATATGCAAACCCACATTAGCATAGACACACATACTGACATGTAGGATAACAAGCAACGAATGTAACTAAGTACATTTACTCAAACACAGTACTTATTTTCTACTCTCTTCAAATACAGATGGAAATATTGTTTTTGCTTCCTAGTTACTTTGCAGATTAAGATTAATTAATAAAATATCATCAATTGCTAAATAAATAACCAGCTACAAATATTCACACTCACAGTTAAAGAGGTCTTATTATTCAATATGGGGCGTGACGCGAGCGGTTTCAGCTATAGGCCTTCAGCAGAGTAAGAAACCGAGGTACAACAAACTCCTACATCGACGACTGTTATCAAAGTGCTGCACAACAAATACAGTGGAAAATGGAATATTTTTATAGTGTGTTATTGTTATTGTTACTTTAGTAAATGCTTTAAATATTTCTTCCACTGCTGCTAAAAAGCGTGTACACACACACACACACACACACATAGGGCAGGACAATAAGTTCAATAAACAAGCAAACAACAGAAAATTTAAGACTGTTAAAAACCAAGAAAAATATCACAATCAGAAATCTGTAAACCATCTTTAACTCTGCACAGCTGCAAACCCGCCAGAGCCGGGGCGACTAATTACACCGTTTGCCACTTTTATGTCCAATATAGCCGCTGAGGAATCAATTGGGTCTGAGGAGAATTAATAGAGCATTAATCAACATGCGCTAATTAGCTAATAACGTGTTAATTAAATCAGGTATTTAAAGTTCTGAGACGTGTAATGCTTATTCTAGCGTACCCGTGTCGCTCACTGTAGAGAGACGGTCGGTGTGTCTGCACATGCGATGTTGTGGCAGAGTCGACAGCGAGTCAATACAAATGTCACGGTGTTGGTTAAATCCGGTCCTCATCGCTCCACTGGGACTTCCCTCTTTGCACTATTGTTACCCCCCTCCCCTCCCTTCCCCTG
>NW_019525077.1:1830853-1850853 GCF_002814215.2 Seriola lalandi dorsalis
CACCGACCGCGCCCACCTCGACCTTTAACTGGTCTCATTTCTTCTCCCTTGTGATCAGCTGTGACAAATTAGCACAAAAAAATGCTTTCGGATCAATGTTGCCGTTTAGGCCACCATACGCTGCACGCTCAGCTGGCGTTCATAGATTCTACTGAGCAGGATGGGAAATGGCAGAAAGCCAATAGCTGAGCTTGTCTTTGAGGTACAGATCAGTGAATTACTTTGATAGCGGTGAGACCGTCCCAGTGCTCTTAATGTGAAATCAATACATCCTCCTCCAGTGACCAGTGTATCAACGCTTGACCTCAGGATTGACTGGTTTTTTTTGTTTTCCCCATCCTCTCTTTGTCTTCTAAGGAATGGCTCCGTAAGTTTGAGGACAGCTTTTATTCTTGCGGCGTCACACATACCGCTGAGGCTGCTCTTCTTTTTCTATCAGTCACTGTCGGCACCTCGGCTTCGGCTACAGTGACTCCCGCAGCACTATCGCCTGACTTTCACATACACAGTAACAGAAGAAAGAATAGTTTCCTGCGAAAGTAGAGCGCATTAAAAGTCCGTTTGTCATAATCCGGATAAACTTAACTGTGACTTAAATACAAAAAAAGTATTTGGAAACCTGAACATTACACCTTTATCTGATTGCTGAACATCTCCCATTCAACCACCAGAGCGCCAGTGACGTCCAACACTGGCGGCGAGTGATGAAGCCTGGCTGGATGGGCGTTGGCTGAGGTTGAGATCCGTTCTCTGTGCAGTCCAGAACATGAAATGTCAAACTGCTGCCAATAAGTCGAAAACTTGATTTCCCTCAAATTGAACCGGAGGCCCAAACCACGGAAAACAGACCTGGACCGATATACAAGGGTTGTGCTAAGTTAACTTTATGTTGCCACAATGCAAACAGTACATATTCACATATCCACTTGCTTGTAACTTGTGCAAATTACAGTAACTGTGGCACTGCTAAAATTCCACTTCCTGTCTGCTAGAACGCCGTCTTGCAAAGGTCAGCATATTTGGGGCTCATATATTTTACGCTCATAGCAAAAAACTGGCGGAAAATCTACAATCTAAAAACAACAAGAGTTGATTTTACAAAAAAAAATCAATATTCAAATCTTTGCCTTTCAGGGTTTCTATAGCAATGTATTTGATTGAAAGTAATATTCCAGTTCCTCAGAGACCACACAGGCCCATAAATGGCTTTAGAAGTGGTTTCAAGGTCCAAATACATGCAGACCCCATGTGACATAAAAAAGCTGCTTAAAAAATCAATTGTTGAATTTTTTTTTTTTTTGTTATCCACATCTCTCCTGGTGGATCATGTTTTAATAAACCCTCTGTACGTCATCTCTTGACCCCACCATGTCACCATGTCTCCTCCTCCTGCCCCCCCCCCACCCCCCGCTCCCAGTCACCTCACCTTAAAAAGGAGGAGGCCACAGATCAATACGTTTGATGGGGAGGCAATAAGCAGCCCTATTAAGTGACAAAGGTTTACTCTGTAACAGCTGGGCTGGCGCGAGAGCCGAGCTTGTCTGACTAATGAATCGTGAAACAATCAGGCAGTAGCCATTTGTGTTTAGATCTGTAAATATGGCGCGGTACAAGTGCCAGACCATCGCTGGCACTCCAGCTGGGGCCACAGATGGTCTGGATTGGAGGCGAGGCGCAGGCAAACCGTTAGCTCCTCCGGCCCACACTGCACTGCACCTCCTCTGTCTCTGAGTGACAACTTCACTTTCGCGCTAACTTAGCCCGCCTGCCCCACATTGGGAGCCAGGATTTGGTAAAAAAAAAAAAAAAGAGAGAGAGAGAGACAGAGAGAGAGAGAGAGAGAGAGAGAAAAAAACCCCTGACAGCTCCTGAATGGGAGCCCAGCCGATGAGCAGTCTTGCTGCGCTCCAGCAGAGGGAACCAGGGGGAGTAGAGAGCCAGGCGAAAGAGAAGAGCAATGATGATCCTGCTATTTAAAGACATGATCAACCTAATTAACCTTGGGACGCCAATGACTAATTCTGAGGTGGCTGGTCCACCACAAGAGTGGCGGAGAGGAAGCCTCATAAATCTCACTAATAAGAAGCACTTTCTCAAATATTAGGAACACGGGGCGCGCAGAGGCCGGTCATTATTTTGGGATAGGATTGAAAATACTGTATGTGGTGCTCTTATCAGTGAAGCAGAGGAAGGAGGCGGCCGGTAATGTGGTGGCGGCGGCGGCGGCGGCGGCGGTGATGGAGCGTATTTCACTCACCGACAGCTGAGTAAATACAACAGCATTCAAATGGACAAATAAGAATTCATTTCAAAGAGCTTTTGTCATTTGCCTGCACAAATGATTGAAATAGAGACAGAATATATTCTGCAGTTTGAGTGAGGAGGGAGGGGGGTGAGGAGTGAGGGGTGGTGGGTGGTGGTGGTGGAGGGGGAGGATTGGAAGGGTGGGGGCGTCCTTGAAGATAGAGCTATGAAAGAGATGAAATGTTTATTTAATCTATTTTCAAGGTAAAATGATCTTCCGGCACTTTACTCTACACATTTGGTGCAGCGAATGTGAAAGCGGTACAAAGCCATTACAATGCCCCCAAGTCTATTAAACTGAATGACAGACGTTGTTTACAACCCCAACTGCTTCTGCAACCGCACCATTATCGCTGCATACTGATGCAGGCGTCAACAGCAGGAGTGGCTGTCATTACAGAAGGACAGCAGAGCTCCTCAGAGCGGCGTTTATCAGCGCTGAGAGAGGATTTGTAACCCGCTAATCACCGGGTGGCAGGTTACTTTCATCACTGTACACCAGCACGTTGTGGCCGCGAGCGCCGCACATTCAGACATGGATGAGTATTAACCTGTGACCTTTTTAGTTGCATCTAGCACATGAGAACATTACACTCCGGTCTTGACAGTAACAGCGATGTTTAAAAAACAAATAAAATAAAATGAAATAGTGATATTGTGTTAATAATACACATATGATAATATGGTGATGGCAGATGTTCGGCCTTGTGGATCTTCTTGTTTATCAGTTCATCTGGCCGCCGTTTCACTGTCCATTAATTGCTTTGTTTTCTTTTTTTGTTTGGTTTTGTTCAGTTGTGGTCACACACTCTCTCTATTTGCCAGAAAAAGAGACAAAAACACATAGCGTACAAATTTAAAGATGAAATTTGACTGATACAGATTTTGCATAGATATTGCACTAAAATAATTTTGGCTACGATAATCATGTAGTAAAAATCTAATATTCTTCTTCCAAAGGTTGTCTTTTTTTTTTTTGTTTGTTTTTACAAACACAGGAAGTAGTTAAACATGCCATTAAATCACCAACAAACAAACAAAAGTTGCTGTGTCTTCAGTGCAGACACAGGAAGTCAACAAGAACTTCCACAGTAACTACCTCAGGAGCTGCCGCCCCTTACTCTACACATGAATCTGGCAAATAGATCCTGTAATTGTTTGTCACTGTAGGTATTTTGATCCAGATCCGAATACAAATTAAACATCTAAACATTTTCTTTTCTCCAGGGATTTTGCTGTGTCAGATTTAATTAACAGTTTTACTTTTTAGTCACATATGAAAGCGGTAATTATCAAATGTGATCCACATTTGATGCAGTGTTTGAAATGGCTTGTATCTTAAAAATCACTTTGTCCCATTCATAATGAGGTGTTTACATTACTTTGTCAAACCCAATTACCTTTCGTGTAAGTGTAGCTTCAATCACATCCGGCTGATATTCAGATGTTCACCTTAAACGCGACACCCAGTCTGCTCCGGTGTCTGGATGTTCTGCTCTGCCATGTGCTGCAGGGATATTTATGGCTATCTAAATGTGCACGAGCAGGTCTGCAGAGCCTTCGTTTCACAGTGGTAATAATGCCAGGCCCAGACCTACTGTCCTTGCCCCTTCAGTCCAGCGAATACAAACCTAGGCAATGGAACTTTTTGCGCAACGTTAACTGTCACGACCCGCGGTGGCGGCTGGAAATGGCTTAACTAAACTGTCAGATCTAATAAAGCCAATAAAGGGATCAGATAAATGTTTATTACGTAGTGGGAAAAGATCATTTCTGGACAGAAATTGAGGATGACCTTTCCGGATAATTCCTTGCTGCCTTCTCCGCCACCACCACCCCCACCCCCCTCCTTCTGCTGGATAAATCACCGGGTCCCTTTTGTTTCACGGCTGATGGAGCCTTGCTGACGTGGGATTGTTAAAACCTCGCTGGCTCTTCTTTCTTTGTCTCCCCAATTACAGGAGCCCTCCGAGTCTGAATGCCACCTCAACATACAGACAGGGGCAGGCTGCTGCGCTCCTGCTGTTACAACAGTCAGAGGAGATAATAACACAACGGCAGAGTCTGAGTGCAGACGCAGCCTCTTTTACTGGATGTCTGCTGCACTGCTGCAACATCACTGTTAAGAAAATTTAACAGTTTAGACTGAGTTGAAGGAATAGTTCAACATTTTACCAGTCATTGTTAAAAATACAGGTGGAGCCAGGTGGTGAATAGCTTAGCTTAGCTCTGTGCAAAGTACAAACATACACCTGTAAAGCTAATTAATTAGCACGTTGTACCCTGTTATGTTTGTTTTCCATGCACACAACCAACATGGCAGTTTATGCTCTAACTATTCCCTTGATAAACAAGAAAGACAAAGATGCAGCTACTTCCTAGAGTCTTGTCGCCACAGACAGGTTGCCAGGCAACCACCAACGACACTGCCAAGACGTAGTGTGTGCGTCCATCGAGAAACAGTGAGGGCACCTAACTCAAGTTGTAATTTTTCACGTCGGTTTTGTATGAATCGAACAAACAGTCTTATATGCTAAATGTCTTGCCTCCTGATTACTGCAGGAGCGTAGTATTGATTTTCTCTAACTTTCTGCAAGATAGTGACTAAGCACTAATATATACATGTATCTATCTTTCTTAGGTGTTGTTGTGTTTTGATGCTTTGGCAACTTTGTTTTTCTAAAGCATTCATACAGATAAAGCACCATTCAATTTGGCTTTGAATAACATGACGTTTTATCATCCAACATCACCAGAGCAACGTGGACCCACGTGGGAAATTCAAATCCTGGTGAACAAAATTTGGTGAATTGTTGAGGTTTTCAGTACTGTTGAGTACAGTCACTGTCATATTATGGCGGAATAGTTAATGTACCATTGCTACGAGGAACTCCAAAATACACAACAAACCCCCGTTTTAACACCTTTTATGATTCCTCAACAGCTCCACTACCAGCAGGTTTAATAGTGAGGTACCTTTTGAATTCAAGCTATAAATCACATCTACTCCAAAAACCTTCATCTCAGAAATAGACGATCTCTCCTCGAAGATGTTCATGGTGTTGATGTGGGCACAAAAAAGAAGTGATAGTAGCTGTGTGGTGGAAAAAAGAAGAGGTTACTCTATACTCCACAACACTGGGTCAATCAGTGTGTAAAGTGGGTCAAAAGGTTGTAGGGTTCCTGATGCTGTTCCAACGATAAGAACCTTGAGAACCGACATCTAGTGGCCATTAGAGGAACAGCATCTTCAAGCACTTACCCTTCCATAATCTGCCTCGGTGCGTGGTTAACATGCTGAAAACGCTGCCTTTGTGAAGTTAATAGAGTCAAAAGTACAAGTTCATTATTAATGTATTGGGGGGAGGGGGGAGGGGGAGGAGGAGGAAGCCTTATAGTTAGACCAATGTAAAATTCAAGTCGAACACAGAAAACCTATAACACTCATCAAATATGGATGACGACAGCGACCCCACGAGCACCTGCACCTCACAGGTTCACTGCTGAACAGATGTGGCGTGATGAGATCAGGTTAAGGGGTGTTCGAAGATTGCTTCCTTACTGCCCGATCCCCTTTATTTTCATCTCAGACAACCCCCCCCACCCCCCTCAATCCTCCCCGCCGCCCCTCCTTGGCCTGTCCTCTGAGCTACATGTGGCATGGCTGCCTACTGCTTCCTGTGACAAGCCAAGCTGTCCGCTGACCACTTCATTTTTGATGTTGGCAGGCGAAACTCGAGGCGTGGCGGCCAACGTGTGTGTGTGTGTGTGTGTGTGTGCGTGCGTGTACAAGCGCTCGCACACACACACACACACACACACACACACACACACACACACACACTGGGTTCAAGGGAACATCATCCAAGAAGAAGAAGAGTTTCCAAATGACCAAACACAGGCTGCTTGATGAGTGTTTGCTTCGCCTCCTCTTTGTTTTCTCTCCGTCTCTATCTCAGAAGTCCATCATTGTATCTCTGTTTATCTTTCATTCTCTTCCTTTCTTCTTTTCTTTGTTTTCATATTTGTATTTCTGTCTTTCTTGGCTGCTGCTTTTCTTTTATAAAGTCTATCCTTATTGTCTGCTTTCTTGCTCTGCTTTTATATTCTTTCTTTCTTTCTTTTTCTTTCTTTCTCAGTTTTTGTCTTTTGTGTTTCTTTGACTGTTTTTTTCTCTTTATTTTTCTGCCTTTATTTTTTGCTTAAATCCTCTCAGTTGTCTTTGTTTCCTTCCATTTTTTCAGTATTTCATCCTGGACATACATCCATACTTTGATAGAGTGGTTGGGTCTCTCTGTCTCTGTCTTAATGTTTTATTTTCTGATTTGTTTCTTTGTGGTTTTAATTTGAACGTCTTTAACTTATATCTCTTTCTATGTATTTTCTTGTCTTTGAGAAGTTTTGTTTAAGTCTTCTTTGCTTCTCACACACAAGTATCTCACATATGATCCTGACGGTCCACGTACATACCGAGTGAAGTAACACTGCATTCACCGCAAACCTGAATGATGTCTGCATTTTAACCTCAGCTGAAGGTTCACAGGCTCCTCTAAATGCTGGATAAGATGAAACTATCCATATAAAAACAAATCATCTTCCTCTTGAACTTGCTCTGATACCGTCTGAAATTAATTAGGTCTTTTAGTTCTTTTTCACGGTTACGTCTTGCTCTCTCCTCCATCTCATTCAGAAGAAATCATGTACCACTGAGTCCCAGTGGACACCAGCCCGTGCACTGAAGAGCCCTATTCTCTCTATCAGACTGATCTGAGTCTAAAGACATGACAAGGCCCCTGTTTAAGGTCAGACACACATTAGACGTAGGAGTCAGGATAAGCAGCTTTGATTGGTGCTACCATGCTGGGTTCATGATCTTTGGAGGCAGGGGGATAGCTGTGTGTGTGTGTGTGTGTGTGTGTGATCATAGCTATATAGTGAGAGTATATGAGGCAGGAGGGCCTCACCCAGCCCATTAGATGTGCGCACTGGCCTGTGAGATGTTGTATCACTTTAATTAGTGGGGGGCTGTGGGCTGCGGCGTGAGGAGATGTTTTAGTCATTGCCTAAAGCCACGGACCACCCCTCCACCTCCCCACGCCCTCCTCACCCTGACCCCTCTAACCCCCCCCCTTCCCCACCCTCATGTATAAACCTTTGTCAAGCTTGGTTTCCTCCCCAGACCTTTTGTCAAGGTGGCTCGTGACAAGGCGACTGTCTTCTGATGGCGATACATCTTGGCCTTTTGTCAGGTGGGAAACAGCTTTTTTTTTTTTATGTCTGGCATTGGGAAAAATTATACGTTCTGTTCAAACTGCCATTAAAATATCTTTTTTCTTTAAACCTCACAACATCTTCCTTAATTGCCGCCACATTTTCCAGACCAGCCGATCTGTGCGAGCGTTTATTCAGCCATTCCGCCTCCGGCCTCGTCTGAATCCGAGAAAACTGGGCAAAACTTAAACTCTGTCACACCGTCTGAATAAATTGCAAAATAATGAACATTTTAGATAATTACGGCGAATCAGAGCACGCTGAATGCACCCCTGGCAGCGAGCCAGCCCCCCGCAGACGGTCAGAGATGGAGCCATAGAGCTTGGTATGGGGATTGTGGGTAATTGGACTCATTGTCCCATTGTAGGAGCTAATGAAGTGATGCAATTGAAAGGATGATCCTTTGCAATTGTCTTAAAAGTAATTCAGCGGCTTGTAGCATCGGACAGTTTGTACGGATAACAATCATTAAACGCTATTTAAGAAAACAACGAAGGTTACTGGATTTGTTGCAAAAAATAAAGAGGGAAGAGAGAAAACGAAATCAAGCAGAAAATGAAAACAAATTATGCTAGCTGTAATGGATCGTATTAAAGGTACTTAGTATACTCATTTTAATCTACATCCATCAGTTGTTAAAAAAAAAGACAATGAAAAATTATGATTGTTTATAAAGTGATGAGTGATGATTTAAGTAAAAAAAATAATGGGATGTTTCATTGTTTTTTCTACACATAAGTTAAATATAGTAAATATATACATATATATATAGTGAGTCCTCAACATCACAGTAACACGCTGTAATACATGTTACAATGATTTCCTGACAGAGGTCATGGTTTAAAAAAAAAAAGAAAAAAAAAAAGGCACAAGTACACACCAGCAAATGGTGAAGATTGATGTCAGAGGTGAAAATCATTGGACAATAGCCTCCTAATGGCCGGTGTCAGATCCCATGCTTCTCTCTGTTAGGGCTGGGCTGCAGGGATGTGGGATTGGATGGAGCGAGGGAGGGAGGGAGGAAGAGGTGGTGGTGGGTGGTGGGGTGATGGTGGGCGGTGCTGCAGCTTTTTATCGCCATCATAAAAGTTTACACGACCGCAATCTCTTACAATCCATATTGACAGGAGTTTTCAGAGGAAAAGCTTCTTAAGCTAAAGGAAAGGAAAGAATAAAAAAAAAAAAAAAAGAAAAAAGAGCCGTAGGTGCAACATCCCCCTGTAATAGGCCAAGGAAAATATAGACTTACGGAAAATGAAATGAGGCGTGAATGACCATAAGCGTGAAGACAATTACACCCTTCGGAAATCGTATATTTGTGGAGATAATTTCCGGAGGAGTCGGCGTCGATCGGACCCGGTGGGGTTACAGTATCTTCTCTTGAACTCTCCTTGAACTTGGGATAAGCATTGCTGGAGTGGGATGTGGCTATCTGCCCCTGCATCTGGTTATTTTAGCTCCAATTTGCTGCCTAATGCCACAATTACCCTGATCTATGGCTCGAGTCACCCCTTTTAATGGCCCGGTGTCAAAATCAGCACATTTGCAGAAGCAAGGGCCTGAGGAGGAAATCGTGACTTTGCTCAATGGCTTGATTGATTCAGGGACAACTTTCTTTTTTTTTTTTTCTATTGTTCCTCGACCGGTCGGACGAACCAGAAGTTAAGAACAAAACAAATAACCTGACTGATAAAACTGAATGGAGGCTGGAAAAAATTATTAGTCTCTACAGTCTCCTTTATAGACGCTATAATATTTGTAATGTATTAGACTGATTGAGGTTAATAAAACCATAAAAAAAAAAAAAAACTAGAAGTGGACAATCAGATAGAAGCTGGATCCCTTCATTGGTTCTCCCTCCTGCACATTCTCCATTACTGTCTGAAATTAAAGTGATTCTTTCTCCTCTGTTTTCTTGGATATTTCTTCCATTTCATTTTACACAGCTCCGCCAGAAACTGTCATTTAAGATCACAGAGGTCTTACACCTGTTATCAGGACACTGTGACTGTGACTTTCTAATTGTTTTCTGTAATTAGTGATGAGTTCATTGACTTTTAATTACAAGATTATGAGCCCAAGTGGACATACAACACATCAGAAAGCAAAAAGTGACGGATATAAAAAAGGAGAGAACACATATTACATCTGTACCACAAGCTCTGCAGAGAAATAAAAATAAATGGATTTATCTTTTATCACCTCTTTTCTTCTACTGACGTTAGCATGCTAACTAGCTAGCCCCAGTCCGGTTGGCCCGTCTCCGCACTTTCCGATACAGAGTCACTGTAGCATTCAGGCTTCCCTGAAGAAGCAACAATGGCTGAAGCTCTCGGCGGCTCGTCGGCAAACAGCTGTTAATGCTAACGTCAGCTATGTAGCAAAAACAAAACCTACAAATAGCTCCTTTAATAATCTTGTTCCACACATGCAGATTATACAGTGAGTTTACAGCGACACATATCATCACCGCACAGATATATAATGGTATTGTGCTGTTGAGCAACAACTACTCCTTCCACTAGTTACATAACAGGGAACAGTATTTTGTGAATTGGAGCTTAAATGACATCCAGGGGTGAAACTGGGCCACAGTTTGTTGAAAACGTTTTTTTGTATGCTTCATGCTCACATGTCGCAATTACATTTACTGTCACATTTCAGCTGTTGCAGTAAAGGTGATTGCCTCACGAGGAAGATATTACTTAGAAACCTCTAACCATGATCTGAATATGTCCCTTTGGGTGAGAGTGTAAGGATACGAGTCTAAAATGTTATATTATAATGTAAGATAACACAACTCAAACAACACGATGCTGAGGAGAGACGCTGCAGCGTGGAGGGAGCAACTCCATGTCGGCTGCCCAGAATCCTCTCTTAGCGATGAAAGGGAGCCCCCTGAAGTCCACTCCATCACGGCATGGCTCTCTGCCCTCGCTGTGGCGTGACTGGGACAAGGATGAGTGGCGGTAAAGGACAAACTCATGGACACCAGTTGGGCTCCCAGAACCGGCACACATTATTACCCCCAACAGAAGCCGAGTGAAGGCAGGAGCCAGGAGCCCGTCCTCGGCACAGCTTCGGTGGGAGACGCAAAAACAGATGGCCACCCCCAGCAAGACATTAGCAGCAGAGATTTGAAAACATCTTGAAGCCTCTGTCGCCACACAGAGAATGTGGTCAGGAGGGTAATGTGAGAATCGTAAAACATCAGAGTAAATGGTGAAATGAGCTGTCTGAAACTACAAGGAGCTGCGCACTGCAATGTATTTATTTGGTTCGTTGGTGTAACATTCAAAAAAGGCCATTGTCTGCCTGAACATAAGGAAGCTGCTGAGGCTTTACTTAGACCAAATATGATGTTACTCGAATAGAACAAGCCAATTAAAATAGAGATCTCTCCCTGACTTCCAATAAATATGGAGATTACCCACTTAACACAGTCAAAGCTCAGACGCACTAAAACGAAACTCTGGAACATTATTCAAAGCAAATGTAGTTTAAGTAAAATAGCATAAAGCATTAAAGTCTCACTTATTCCCCCATTCGTTCACACTGTAACTGTGTATTTAGAAACACCACCTCCTGGCTGTTTGGACGTTCTCGCTTCAGACGCTCGTTGTTGTTGTTGTTGTTTTAAAGTGATAGTTTAGGTTGTTTGACGAGGGGTTTTGGGAGGAACTTGCTGTTTATGCTGTGTGCTGCTGTGGACGGGACCATCTGCAAATATGTGTTTTAGCCACTTGGAAAAAATGTCCACAGAAAAGAGTTCACATCAGTGGATGTATACGCTTTATTTTGAATATTTTCACCGCTTTATCTCGCTGTCAAACAGCCCTTTCCTCCAACTACATTTTCTCTTGAACTACCATACTACTACGCACAAGCGCACCTACGGTGAACACAGTATTACACCACAGATTAGCTGTTAGAGGCTGACAGAACTGAGCGTAGGTGTGCTTGTACGTAAGAATACGTTTGACGGCAAGATAAAGCGGTGAACATATTCAAAATAAAGTGTACACATCACTTCAAGTGGTTAAAACATGTTTTTTGTATCTTCAGGATGTATGTGAAGATTTGCAGTAAACGGCTTTGGAACGAGTCTCCACCTTAGCAAACAGACAACAAATTCAGCAGCAGGAAGCAAACACACACACACACACACACACACACACACACACACACACACACACACACACACACACACACACACACAAAAAAAAGACAACCAAAAAAACAGAACCCAAGGTGACACGTATCATTGTCTCCAGTTGTTGGGCAGGGGCGATATTTGTCGCAGCGGTGTCAAGAGACTTGTGAACACAGGATCTGGCTATTCCTGGACATATTCTCCACACCTGCGCCTGGAGTGCACTGGGTTGGCATTTCAAACTTTATCACCTGTCACAAAAGAGACACCGGCTGCTCTGGAGAGCACTGCACCCTGCCGCCGTCACCACTACCCCAACCAGCCCCCCCCACCCCCTCTACCCCTTCACTCGCGAGACATCACACCCGTCCTTGGAAGTCGTGCTTGGAAAGAGAAGAGGAAGATTTCCCCAGTGGGAGGCTGCAGCCACAGGCCAGCCGACGTCCATATTGTCTTCTGGCTCCTAATTGATTTGAGGACTGTGAAATCATCTTGATCATGTAAAGATAGAAGCTGCCTTTGCCTGTGTGTTTTCATACGTGTAAATATCCACTGGACGCAGTGTACAGTAAGTGACTGAAACAACCAGACTGCTCATGTTTACAAACTTGTTAAAGTGTTTTTCCTGCGTTTTGTTTCTTTGCCTCTGGAATCCTTTTAATTTATACTATTAGAGTGGTTAATAATCTATGAGAGTACTTTCTTATTTCCTACGAAACCAAGATATTATACACATTATTTTGAAAATCCCCACTGTCAATTGTCCGTTATTAGGCTAATAAAACTATAATAATCTTTGAAATAGATAATGCAGTTACACCATTTACATCCTCTCTTTTTATCAGTGTGACTGAAGTGATGACAAAACAGAAAACAAGAGTTAAAGGAAGGTGTTTTTCCTATATTTACATCAACCAATCAGATGGAAAGCTGAGGAAACTACTACAAAGTGATGGCACTAGTAGTTACTCAGGTTTAGGGTTTATATTAGCATTATTAATAGTAACATATCAAATCACAACTATAGAGACAATGTAGTCAGTGGTCCCCACAATCTAGTAATTCAAATTTCAGTGTGTGTGTGTGTTTGGTGGCAGTCTCCCGGGGACACAGTGATCAAGGTGACACGTCTCTCTGGTCTCCACAGGGGGTGTCTGGGCTCCAGAAGGCCATGGGTGTCACAGCAACAAAGCCCCACACTGGATGATGTCATACACCACACACACACATGCGCGCGCGCACACACACATGCACGGAGACTGACTCCACTGCACCGCCACTGGAGACTGTGAAAGGTTAAGTCAGCGAGTCTACAGTTAAGGTTTGAATTGTAATGAGTTTTAATGACTCTGACTGAACTTTGTAGTCAGTTTTGTCGTTTGTGTTGTTGTGTTGGATTGAGATATGATGTGCAAAAGCAGCACACCAGCAGCAGCCTCAGCTCTCCGTCAGTGTCTTTAGTGTTTCAACAGTATTTCCTGGGAAACTCAGGAAAGTGGAAGAAACAGATATGAGTGGGGAATGTGAACCTGAACCCTTGAGAGATGCTTCATATTGCTGTTATGGGTGTAAAGTGAAAGCCGGTAGGTCGCCAGTGCACTGATTAGAATTTAAGTTGATCTAATTGTCCAAAGGGAACATTATAATAATTATAATAAATGTTTCAGTTCATTTATTCATGTATTTTTGTTCATTAAATGAACTGATAAAACACTCATTATAAGGTTAGCATCTGGGTAACATCTGGTTTTGGTTTACAGTCTTAATGCAGTGTGAATCAGTAGTCGGTTATTCTTACATGACGGTATTCTGAAGGTTGTGGATTAAAGTTTTGGTCATAAGTTACAAAATAATGACCAGTTATAATAAAATAGTTTAGGTGATCATCACTGATCATGAGCAATGTCAAAACTCCATCCGTGTCTATTTTTAGAAAACTGACAAACCAGGTTGTTGGTCAGCGTGTGGTCTCTTCAATATTTCATCAGATATATTCCGGTTTTTGCCCGAGCATTTAATTAGGCCGTTTATACAGATTCACAGACCACGGTGGGTAGTATGGTGTGTTAGTTTGTCGTTCTGTAATGCTTGTGGATTCCTACTACAGACTAAATACAGACTAATCAGTCACACAGGCGCAGAACTTGCAGCTTGTCAGCTGTTCGCTCACCTCGTCTGCTCGTGTTTAGCTGCAGTTGTTTTAACTGAAGATCTGACGTAAACTAAAGCACTTGATCAGTAACTCTGGTTCTTTAAGGTTGGATTTCTGCAAACTTAGGTTCTTCCTTCATCTTAGTAACTGCAGAAGTTATGAGCAGTTATCAATATCAAATAGTGCCATTTTACTGTTACTTATTCTTGTACAGGAGGAGGAGGAGCATCTATTGCAGCAAACATGGAGGAAACGTTCAGCTTTATCGCTCAAACTGCTTTGTTAAGCCGGGACTGAAACTGTGGAGTGTGTATTTTTGAAAAAGTAAAACTATATTCCACATGTGCTATGAAACGACTGGAAGAAGAGACAGTGACGTCTTTTACGATGAAGACCGGTCAGCTGGAGAAGGAGGGTCAAAAAGTCCCCACTGTCCTGGCGTTAGTGGCTATTATGGTACAAGTACCAGTCATTATCTGTCCTACTCCACTACGCCCACTCAGTGTCTGTGTCTGCGTGTGCTGTACGATCATCAAAAGTGCACGCCGGGGGGGAATTAGGGAATGAAACATAATGTCAGCAATAACACAAAGGACCTTGGTTTAACATTTCAGCCTGCACCGTGTCCTTGCTACAGCCCAGAGCAGAGCCAACGCTGGCCTGCTGCTACCGCTCTGACCCGCCCATCCACAGGCTCCGCTTCACCATCTGAGGTTTGCAAATGCGTCTGCTGCACATGCACTCGGGTCCACAGAAATACGCCGTGATGTTGGTGTCCACAAACAAATGCTGATTCATGTGTGGGTTGTATTTTTTATTTCTGCATAAACAACAAAAGATGGAGATCTGAGCATAGCTTTAAATCCGTCTGATGCGATATAACATTTAGTTTTAAATGCTAAAGCAACACAAGATAGAAAATCGAAGGGGGGGGGGGGGGGGGGGGCTGCATACGCTTGGATCCCTCAGTTCTAACAACAGCATACAATGATGTTTTGTGCTTCCAACTTTTTGGCAACAGATTGGATGATGCTGCATTCATGTCATATCGTTTAATCCATAATTACAAGCAGCTGAGTGTGGGGAAAAAAGCATTCACATCAGGCTTGATTCTGAGACGGAGATATCTGGAATTTTCTGACAGTGGTGATATCCAAATGTCAAAAATAAAATCCAATATAAACATGAAAACAATTATTTCATTTTATTTTATAGAAGCTATGCACCATTTGGATCTGGTTTCAAATACATGACACAACGTACGTTCCTAATTCAGCCTGTTTCTCTGGTGTGACTACAACGTAACCACTAGGGCTCACCACCTTGAAATAATGAGTGTTTTCCCTGTTCTTTCCATTCTGCTTTTAAACATGTTTAAGTTTGAGTTCGACTGGTCGGTAAACAGCCCTGACCTAAACCTCATCCAGCAGCTTTGGGATGAACTGGAGCACCGACCAACATCGGTGTCGGACTCACTATTGCTCTTGTAGCTGAATGGGAGAAAGTCCCTGTCCACATACTTTTGACCACTTAAGTAAAGAGGTAAATATACAAGAAAAGTACTGACTATATACCTGAAATGTGGCTAAAGTCATAATAAAACTATTTTAGAAACAAGAGTGTAACAAGTCCATGTTTGGAGGATGCACAAAACCACAGGCGCACACACAAACACACACACAGGACATGCAAGACAATAGTTAATTATAAAATAAAATCTCTTCTTTCTTTCTTTTTTTTTTTTTTACTCTATTCAGATGAGGCAATCAGCATATCAGACATTCAGTTTTATGATAATGAAAAATAATAATGGGAGAATTAGATTATCTGGTTTTATCACACTAAGTGGAGTATGAGAGTGTGTGAGTGTGAGTGAGTGTGTGTGAGTGTGTGTGTGTGCGCAGTCCTGCAGGTGTCATTTTTACTGTTTTGCTGCTTCTACCATGTTATGTGTTTTATATGTATTATATGTGTTTGGTTTCTGAAAGTTACGTTCCTTCAAAAGTCAAAATATGGAGACGAACCAGAGAAAATGCAAAACATCGAAAGCATATGAAGGTTGCACAACTACAAATATGTTAAGCAAGTAATGGTAAATTTAGTAAACAGACTAAAGATTTTACTTGTGACCCATTCTAGATTAATACTGTTTAAAGAAACTGTGTCAATGTGAGGAAACTACTCTTCTCTTGTATTTTTCAGGCCTTCAATTAGCCCATTACAGATTCTGATTCTGAAGGGCCTGCAGATTCCCTTCTCTGCATACACTCACTCACTCACACACACTCACAGTGAAATACACATATGCTACAGTGCACACATGCAAACACACACACACACACACACACACACACACACACACACACACAAGCATGCACAAGCTGAAAAGCCATCCCTTCTTCATCTTCACAGTTCTCAGTCATAAATCCCTCCCCTCCCAACACTCCAACACCCACACATTTTCACCCTCTGCTTTTCCAAATTCTTACCCCCCTCTCACCCCCCCTACACACACACACACACACACACACACACACACACACACACACACTGATTGAGCCACTTGCCTGCCAGGGAGGCAAGATGGCCCTCCAGCCCTCCAGCCAATCAGACAGCTTGGCTCACGCAGGAGATCACAGGCCAGCTGATCCAGCCTCCCGACTCCTTTCTTCGTCTGCTCTTCTGGAAACTTTTGGATGCGAGCGCAACATCGCAGATCGAGCATCACAGGTCTGCTGGAGAGAGACAGGGAGAGATGTGGTGTGATTTAAGAAAGTATGGAGGACTAATGAGTGAAAGGTTGGGATGGTGTGTGTGTGTGTGTGTGTGTGTTTGTACTGCATGTGCTTGAGTGTGTGTATTTCTTTCTTGCAGAAAGTTAAATGAAAATATCAAAATTAATTTCATCTCTGTGATTTCAGCAAGGAGGTTCCTCCGGGTAATTTTGCGTTAGCTTAGCACGAAGCTTGGAAAAAGGGGGAAACAATTAGTCTAATTGCTTTCTTTGAAGTGTTGATCAATTAGAAGATATATTTGTGGTTTTAAGATCCAAAAACATTCTAATTGTAGTTTTACATCTCCTCTCTCAGGCTTCTCTCTGGAGCTCTAGTAACAACAGGTCGGTGACTGTTTGGTTGTGACATCACAAAGTTACAGAAGTCCTGACGGCTGGTTTTAAGGCTCAGTTTCTGAATACAGGCTGTGTGTGTTTGTCTGTGGACTGAGCTCTTTGATACTTTCACAGTATTAATATAATAATAAAATAAAATACACCAGCAAGAAATATAATGTCATAAAATTTTTTATTTTTTTATTTTTTTAAATGAGACACTGTACATCGACAGTTAGCTAATGTCTCGGCGGCTAGCTTGCCGGCAAACGGCGACACTTCTCGAGTGAAGGGTTTATTTTTCTCTTTCGATAGAGGAAACAATCCAGAATACAGCCCGGCACATTTCACAAGACTTAGATTTCGCTTGATTAGAATAGCCTCCTCCACCTATTCTATGCTAACTGATGATCCAGCGCATTTCCCTCCAAATCTCACAATGCAAAAAGCCGGACACAGACAATCTTCTGAGCAGTAGTATCATTTGATTACAGAAAGCATTTCTGATTTTAAAATGATGCCTGTGGCACGGCTCAAATGATCTCTGGAAAACTGCATTTGGTTCGTTTTGGGCTCACAGGATGTAAATGGGATCCATCTTGTTGTTTATCGCATTCTCATCTTACTGCTTATCATCAATAAATTGCTACTGTAATGTGCACAGTGACTAGGCTTCATGGATATTTTCCCTCTCAGCTGAACAGAAGCATTTTAGCACTGCAGGCGTTCAGCTGATGCTCCTATCCGCAGCGATTTACGGTGGCCGAAAACAGCACAATGAGCTTCATTTTTCAGATCACAGACGCTGCGAGTGGCCAATAAACTCTTGCGCTCGCCTCGGTTCGGCGTCACACCCTCTTCCCCTGTTTGTCTTCCTGCCTGCAGCTGGCAGTGGAAATGCTGATCATGCTAAGTGGCATGTGGCTGAGATGCGGAAATACTTCCTCGGATTGATCTACCTCAAAATTTGCTTTTGCAAGGTTAAAGAAGCTCTATGTTTAGATTTTAAACACTCCTGTATTTGTATAAGTATACTGTACATGTTTACTGGTTACATGTTAGTAATATTTAACTAACGCACCACATCTAGACTTGGTACCCTTTTATATAAATGATCACTGAAGTCTTTCCAATTAGTCCTCCACTCAGTTTAATCAGTCAAACAGTGTTGTGAAGCGGAAGCAGCTATTTCCTGTGTCCAGGTTTTCAGAGGTAAAAGTCTGAAGTTTTATTCTGAAAGATGAGCAGCTGTGTTAGAAAATATCTGCTTCTTTGATAAAAAATAAATAAATAAAAAAGGCACAATAATGACAATATAACATAAAATCCAGTTGCATGCAATGCTAACGGCAAGGTGACGCTGAGTTACACTTGGTAGAAACCTAATTAACAATAACTAAAAAAATTCAGTTTTGAATAAATTCTGCAGCTGTGCAATATTTTGTTCTAAACCGCAAAGTGAACTTGCTACAGCCCTGATTTGCACCTGTGACTGGCTTTCTTTTTCACAGCAACCACGGGTCAGGCTCATGGGTACTGTGGTATTCTTTATCCATCCAAAAATTGTTTCTCAGAAATGAAGTGGGGAAATAACTTAAAATGATTGCCGTAACACATCATTCAATAAAATAATACAGTAAATAGAGACATGAATCAGTTTAACATAACATAACATAAGTTACAGTAAATTGTGACGCGCAGAGAGTATTTGATAATTGCAATGACAACTAGGCCGAGAACTTTGGTTATATTATGTCATTGTTTTAACCTACACAGTCTACATGTTTAAAAGATATAGTAAGCAAAAAGAAATAATAACATTTTGTCACAAAGTTTAGGTTTCATTTGCAAAATATAAGTTTACTACTTTACCGTCCAAATTGATGACTTGAATTACCAGATAAATATCAGAAATCTTATTTACGGCACCTCATGAAGGACACAACACGTGTTCCCTGAGTCATAGCGAGATGAAACGTTGAATAGCACGGGACCTAAATCTAGTTCAACTGTAACCATTTAGATTAGACACTGTATTAGCTTGTAAAACACACACACTCATTCGTATACGTCTCAACCACAGCCATCTGCAAAACTCGCCACGCCACACACTCCGGAGTGAAAATCACATCCTCGTTCTGCTGGGAGGGGAAACTGTTGTGTGATTATGATGAACTGGTTAAACTGCAATTACGCCGGCGAGCGATGGGAGAGGAGACGACAGCAGTTTAGATGACAATTTGGGAGGCGGCTGCCGTGGCTGCTGCAGCTGGGGCCTGTTTTAATGCAGTAATTGATAGACTCTGCCAGTCACTAGTGGGTTCAGAATTAAAACTCAAATTATCATCATTAGGCATCCCCCTAATTGCTGCATCAAATGCACATCAGCGTTTTTGTTTTTCATTATAAAATTACGCTTGTGTTATCTAATTTCATCAGCTGCATTGACGTCGTCCACTCAGGCCTTGTCTGTGATTTGAGGAGGATGTTTTGTTTGGTGGTTTTTTTTTTTTTCCTCCCCCTCGTCAACCTACTCACAGCTTCCTCTTATCATCGTAATGAACATGTGATAGATGTCTGTCAGATGGGGCCCCAAAATCATTTTCTGGTGTCGATGCAAACCATAAACACAAAGCAACCCTCCTTCAAATAAACACTAACGGTAAACGTTGTTGTTTGGGTGACTTATGAATCACTGGGAATGATGGCTTGCGCCCATTTAAAGCCTAATAAAGCCCAGTCAGTGGTAATGGTCTGCACTCAGAGTGGCGGTGGCGGGGCGGCGGCGATGTGACCTTTTCACATCATGCTCGAAAAAATAAAATGACGGACACACAATCGTCGTCTATGTTTTTCCTTTTTAAGACAACATAGCATTATATGGTTGTGCACATCAGACCAGTGGTTACCAAACAGTGAGAAAGAACTCCCACAAGAGGTCACACGATGAACTGGAGGGGTTGTGAAATGATTACCAGAGTAGGGAAGAAGAAAAAAAAAAAAAGTTAAAT
>NW_019525077.1:1855853-1860860 GCF_002814215.2 Seriola lalandi dorsalis
TTTTGGGCAATCTGACCGCTGACACCGCGGAGCTGTCACTGCGATGCCCTTCTCCTCCATCAACCAATCCCCCGCTTCGACCTCGCACCACTCCTCACACCTGACTGGCACCAGGGGTAGCGTGCCGGGCCAAAAGCGTGATTGACACCTCGCCCGATCTTCTGTAAACACCTTGAGATCTCGGCACCTCCAGCAGGGAAGATCAGTGACTTGTGTGAAAGAGGCCTCTCCTCCTGGCCTCGGCTCAAGTCTGCTGGCGCTCGCTATGATGCAGGCTGACTTGTCAGAGGGAGTAACGAGATGCTGAGTGACTTAGCACCTCTGGAAATGTCAGCCCCCGAGCCGGCAGACGCCAGGCTGAGTGGAGTGGCGAGTGCACAGACTCCACTGCGACTGGCTCAGCTGCTGCCTGTAAGAAGCAGCGAGGACAACACATACGCTCGACGAGACAAGACAAGCAGCAGAGATGAACTGGGCCCTGACGTTGCGTAGCATTCTCGCCCCATTCGCCCCATATTTCTGTCCCACGTCTTACGCTTGCTTCTCTTTTCGGAGAAGTGCATCTGCTATCGTCCAGATGCCGATGTGGCTGAAACGGACCCCTTGCTGCCCTGGTGCCCGATGTGCAGTGGGTACGACAGAGTCCACACGTGGTGATGATGATGCGGGCAAAAGCAGAAACCCGGAGCATGCTTAAGTGCCCCGTTATTGCTCTGGTGAATCACGTTAAAGGAGACAAAGCGCCGAAGAGACACCCAACACAGAGGGGAACTCAGTCACGACACAGTCTGTCAGACCGCGGTTATTTACCATGCCGGCAAACACATTTTTTCTCTCCCCGAGGAAACTCAAGGATGTATAACGCAACATATTTAGTGCTACATATTTATAGAAGTCAAGCAGAAAGTCAGTTTGGTGAAGCATTAAGGAATCAGGAGGCACAGAAAAGAAAAGCTTTTACAAAAAGAGAGAGTGGAGAGACTTTGGAGCGTGATGATGCTCAGTAAAATCTAATGGGCTGTTTACTCACCGCTCCACACTGCTACATTGACTCTTGATTTATATATTCTGATTCATAGAGGCGCATGCATCTTACTTTAATCAAGGTTCTCCCTATCACACGCCCCCCACCCACCCCCAACCCCTCTCCATCTCTCTGGCTGCCATCCTTTTTTTCCCCCACAATGCACATTAACAGCAAAAAAATATAATCAGTTTTATGACAGACTATGTTTTTAGCACATGATGGGTGAATATAGCATTTTGAAAATGGCCCGTCCCCATCCTCAATCTCCAAATAGATCTGCTGGGATGGAATGCAATATCAGCTGAGAGGACAAAGTCTCAAGGGTGTGTGTGTGTGTGTGTGTGTGTGTGAAAATGAACGGCTGCAATCTGATGCCTGCTATTTTTCATGTTTGTTAACAAAATACAATTTGAGGAAGGAACTGAGTAAACAGACAAGGACATAAGCACATCATTAGGCTGAGCTGACAAATAAAGTTAGAAGTCTACAGTGTGTCTGGGACTAAGAGTTTCCCCGAATTACCGACCCGACATGAGGAGTAGTTTTAGGTTTGTTTTTTTTTTTTTAATTGTTTTTTTTTCTTTATTCAAATAATTGTATTTTACAATCATGTTGAAAATGCTGGTGTACAGCATGCTTGATTAGATTAGCTTTCCACACATCACTGCTCCTAGAATAAATCAACTGGCCATGATCACGGCGCATTCGTCACGGAGTTGAACTGTAGCTGCCACCGTTTCTTAAAGAAAAGCTGTGAGGACGCTCTGAGAATAGTTTTTTTTTTTTACTTCTGTCTTCAAGGGGTTAAGTTTCAGTTTCATTTCTCGCTGGCTGCTATTAGCCGCTAACCAAGAGGGCTAGAAGGCACAGGTTCGGCAGATTAAGGCTGGGGATTTCTCTTGACCTTTCAGCCAAATGCCATGCTGTTTGAGGTGTACAAGCATAATTAGATCTGATCGTCCTGTTGCTGTCTGATCTTTGCCGGGCAAATTTTTTTTTTTTTTTCTTTTTGCATCGCAAATCGCTGTTGTTCATTAGCGGCGTTTAAGATGTGGAGGGCACAGGCTAATGACAAGAGCTAGTAAGGTTGAAATAATCCTGTTGTTTCTGATGCTTCCGCATGATGCCCACAACTGTTGCATCGGCTGCTTTCAAGAAAGCCTCCCATTAATGAGGAGGCTGGCCTTCTGAAGGTCCGTTTTGGTCATGTACATACATCGTCTGGGAGGGGAGAGGAAAACAAAACAAAAAAAGACTCATGCGCTCTTCCAGCTAATGTAGCCACCAATTCACTGTGACATTTGCCATTAGCTCCATGCTGAATTCGACCGGCGACAAAAGCAGAAGAAAAAGCTCAAATCATTCCCAATTAACGGAGGCATCAAACAGGAAAATCCTAGCAGGAGATTTTACGGGCAGTGCATGGAGAAAGGTCAGGCTCCAGTGGAACAAGGCAAAGTCACAGGATTTATTAGAACTAATGAGCGCTTTTGTTAGACCGAATTAACGCCGGTACACTAGCACAAAAATAAATAAATAAAGAAAAGAAATATATAAGCGGGTCTGAGCATAGCATTTGTTTTGTGACACATACACAGATACAAACACGCACACTTGACTGGCTAACTGCCTGACCCAGACGCAGCCCGGAAAATGAATAATGTCACCCTAAATATGTTAGACTTGTCAAACTGAGCAGTTTCACCCATGTACTTGTGAACCATATAGATGCTACAAGAGAGCTACAAATGAGGATCTGCAGGGTATACTTAAATAATCTAAAAATATACACATAAGTAACATTTATTAAATTCTTTTTGTTCTAATATTTTAGATTTTATTTTAACCAGATAATCTGCATATTCCACCAGGATTAAAAACAATGGGCCTGCTACCATCATACCATTACTTTCACACTGACTGACAGCTCCTATTACAAGGACTAACACTAGACAACAACAAAATCTGGGCTTTTAATGTTTTTAGATGCTGTTACAGGTTTATTTATGTCGATGGTGTCTATAAACGTTTTTTTTTTTTGTTTTTTTTATTTCCTGGTATCTAAAATGTCTTACCCCCTTTATCCATCTCCCCAAAACACCTGAGCCTCCGTTTACGATCTCCTCATTCTACTAATGAGCCCTGAGCCCTTGAATAGAGGAGAGTATTTATTGAGATATTCAGATGGATTCTCTTAGCCCTCGTCTTTCTCCCCTCTCTCTGAAAACGATGGAGGTCTGGGTGGAGAGATATAACAGAGATTGGCTGTGACAGCGGCAAAATGGGGCTAACGAATATCCTAATGAGGAAATGCCAGCCGTGTTCCCTTGTTCCAACCATACCAGATAGCCGAGCCTAGTGAGAGAGGATGCCTGAGCTGCTGCGAAAATAACTCCCAAATAACTGACCTCTACCTGAAACACCAGACACGCTCAGTGCAGATCTCTCAACACGTTTAGCACTAAATTTTGTACGTGTCTGTTTCTGGATCAACAGTTTGTTTCATAGGTAAAACAGCTGAACAACAGACCTTGACCTTAACTTAAAAAACGATCCACACAAACCAAGTCCACAAAGTTTTTGAGCCAAAATAGAAATAGAAATAGAAAGTGTACTTTCTCTTAGTTGGATCATTTCTCGTGAGGTACTCTGAGATACTCCTCCTCTGTTTCCTGGGGACCCTAATGAGTCACCTCAGGGACCCCTGGAAGTGCACGAACCCCATTTTGACAACCACTGTCCCACTCAGACAAATCACACTTTCCTAACATCATTCTGACAAGGCTTTTTAGATTCAAGACAAGGCTCGATTGTGACAAGCGATAACATTGCACACAGACGTCTCTGAAATCTCAGTGGAAGCTGGATTCCATTAGAGAACAACAGGGACGGGCCCCTCAGTCCCCCAGGTCCTAGAGCAGCATATGACACAGAGCCTGAGGGCAGAGGAACTAGCTCAGCCTCTCATAATCCACTGGACAAGCTTCACAGGAGATAGACTCACTTAATGTGGGGGAGATATTAACGACAGTCCACTGCAGCAGTGATACCACCACCTCCGCTGATAATGACTTCGTAAGGCAGCAACAGCAGATTCGGACTAGAGGTGAAGTTGATTCATCGATTCGTTGATCAACAGAAAATCAATGGATAAGTTAGGCCTATAATAAGTGATTAAAGGAGCTATTTGTAAGTTTTGCTATTGCTACATAGTGTTAGCATTAGCATTAACAGCTGTTTACCTACCAGTCTTACCAACAGCTTCAGCCACTGTTGCATTTACAAGAGCAGCTATTTCTTTGTGGCTGCCTGGGCGCTACAGTGACTCGGTATCGGAAAGTGACAAGACAAGCTGACTGGGCCGCAGCTAGCTGGCTAACATGCTAACTTCAGTAGAAGACAGTAAGTGATAGCAATAGCAAAACTTACCATCAGCTCCTTTAAGTTGTTACAGCCTCTTGGCTGTAACAGGCTGTTTCATGTTAGGACAATATTTAAATGGGATGGAGTCACCTAAACAAAAGAACTCATGTTTCCATGTACAAATACACGTACTGTATACGTACAGTACATATGTTTTATTATTTATTCTCCTTTACACATTTATCATGATGTTACGTCTACATACTCTACCTTGTTGACGTTGGGTTTGATGTATGTTTCTTTATTCAAACCCCATTCAGTAAAACTGCTCACTGATCTGGTCTGTAGCGAATCAGACTGAAAAATACCCAAAGAGAAGGAAATACAAGGTGGGATAGTATGATAGTAGTAGTACTAGGAGGAGGAGCAGGAGGAGGGGAAGTCGGGGTGGGGGGTTGGCATATGGTCACATGAGAGGCACTATCATGAGTTAGAGACAGCCCTGCCTTGTGTATGATATGCACTGTGGCAACAAACATGGGTCGCGTGTGTCTGAAGCGTCTAGGTTGTGTGCACGGGTGGTGGAAGGTAGGGGGTGAAGGGTGAGGGTTGAGGTG
>NW_019525077.1:1860880-1883607 GCF_002814215.2 Seriola lalandi dorsalis
GGGGTTGGGGAGATGTGACGATGGCCTGAATTGAAAAGAGCCACCTTTTGATTTTGGACGGGCCCCGTTCCTGGCACACTGGCCGGCCATAAGGCGGGGTGGGGCCTGAGGATAATGGCAGCAGAAGGGAGAGGAAGCCGACAGCTGGCGAATTCTGCCCCAATATGTTTCCATGAAAGAGGCGAGGAAATTTCAGAAGACGCGATGCCCGAACGACACGCTCGGCGGCAAAAGGGAAGATTAAAAATAAAATTAGTTAACATCTTGCCCGTTTCACCCCACGATGCACATTTCAGCGTAGAAGGGGGAGGCAGGACCGATTGCGACGGCCATTCACGTTTACAACAACAATAACCAGAGAAGAAAAAGGAAACCTTACAGTTAATTAGAAGAAGTCATGTGTCACCTCCTGAAGCTCGTTCAGCACACACAGATGTGGCCTGGAGTGTTTTAAGCCACTTCCCATCATCTCTTTCTCTCTCCTCCCTGCGTGTATATCCTGTTTTCCCATCCAAAGCATATTGTGAATCTAAAATGCAAATGACTTTTGATTTTTTTTTTTTTTCCTACCTCCAATCACTGTGCCTCTAATGAGGTGTAAAATATGTGCATTAATGACAGAAAAGTTATTTAGATCTGGGGGAGAGTTAATTAGTTTTAATCACGGCCTACATCCATCTGGTTACACGAGACAACAAACTACTTCATCCTGATGCCTCATTAGACATATTGTGACTTGCTTCCACTAAAGGAGACACTCGTCTTCCCTCACACACAGGTATTGTTCAGTGTGCATGATCAGGATGAGCAGTTAAAACAATGTCCATGTGCTCTTTGACAAAAAGAGTATGGGCTGGTATCTTGTCAGGTTTTACGTTGTCCTACTTTGCACTAGCTCTTACCTCTTTCTTTCCCTGTGATCTGTCCAGAAAAATAAACCCCCAGCCTGTCTTTAAAGATCTAAGCAACAAGAAAATTCTCGTCTCCATTTACACCTAACCTGAGTGTCTATCAAGCAAGGCACCTCAGCCCAGATTTCCCTAGAGGGACTGTGGTGTTCGACTGTACAGCAGTGTGAATGTGTGTGCCGCTGCATGAGGATGAAAACTGTCTACATGTTCAGTGAAGCTGCACGAGTAAAATATAAAAATCTGCGCTGTCCGTTAGAGCAGCCACAGGAACTGGAGTGTTCCATGTTTTGATCCTTTTCCGTCGTCCAGGTGAGATGGGGGGGGGGGGCATTTCTGCTTTATTTCTATAGGGATAGTTTAGATAAACAAGCAGCAAAGGGCCTGGGCCAGACTTGAACCCGAGCCGCTACGGTTTAGCACACAGTACGCGCCATTTTTAAGGATAAAACCAAATGCTTTGAGTCATCTACAAATAACCATAAAAACCTTTTTGCTGTAGGAAAACAAATCACACATTGACTGGGACCATCCTGCAGATATATATGGTACATATTTATGGATATATGTGAATATTTCGCAACTTATATTTATTAAAACGTTACCTCATGTTGATTTGCTGTTGCAAATTTGCAAATATAACCATAATATATGTGAACCAGAATTTATAACCAATAGTAATTTATACCCTCTCACAGTGATTAATCCACTAATAACGGTGCAGTAGTGGTATTAAGCATTTTGTTTTTAGCTTTTAATTTTTTAAAAACCTCTTTATGAACTTTCAAGTTTAAAAAAAAATCTAAGAACATAATTTTTAACAAGATAAATATATGCAAAGTAAGTTTTCTCATCCATGATTTGATCATAAAGGTTCCTCTTCATCATCGTCATCATCATCATGCTTAAGTGTTAGAGCAGCTTAACCCCTTTAGAGCTGAACCTCATGTCGACGTTGTCACGAAACCCGTCTTCATGTGTCTCAGTTACTGATGAAAGCCGCATCTCCACGATATCCCCAAGTGGCCACATAAGTTTAAAAGCGGACATTAATTATGCCTCAGGGGAACATACATTTCGTGTCACCGCCTAGAAGAGTCTCTGCTGACGGGGAAGGGTCTCTTTAACCAAAGCACTCAGCTATCTGCTGTCTGTCTCCATCCGCTAAGCGTAAAGATGCTCTCACCATCTGTTGGCAGTGTGACCATGTCCAAAGGACCATGTTTCTGAGGATCCTAACAGGCCAAGAACTAAAATGTGTGAACTGCAGGCCTGTTAATCTGAAGTGTTGATAAGAGGCTTGAAAACATACCACGTGCAACTGTCACCATAAAAACTAGGAGTTCACTGGGGATTCAGCCAAGATCCAGAGGGACTCCATATGATCTTTAAGGTTCTTTAAACAAATAAAGCCTTAAAGAAATTCCTGCAGAACCCCAATAATATTACAAGTAGGGATTTTAAGGTTTCTTAGAAAACCTGGAGCACATTTTACAGTTACTTTGAAGATCTAAAAAACGTGACCTCACACGGAGGGAATCATGTACTTTTTTTGTTGTTTTAAGTTTTCAAACTGAAGGAGCAAACTTTATTACAGATGACAAGTGCACATGGGAGAGGAGGGAATCTGCAGCTATGTGCCTCATTAATCATTAGCATTTGGCTGAGAGGCTGCTTTAGATGCCTCCATGACTTACTGAGGACTATATTCATCTGATGCTGTGGGCCTCTGATCGCTCCTGTTGTGATGCGTCAAATGAAGTGGTTTAGTTCTGGTGCGATCTCACCTACAGGGAACGTCGTTACGTCTCACTGTTTGGTTTACTTGTTGACCATGAACGAAGCAGTTACATGAATGAACGAGCCGTTTGTTCATCGAGCGGTTTGTGTAATCTGTCGTTCCACCGGGATGACAGTGAAGGATGTGACTCCGGTTCTTGCAGGCTTTTACGCAGCGCTGCACATTTTACCGTGTAGAGGTTACAATGGAAGACGAATGTGAATAAAATCTTTGTTTTCGAATGTTAGAAGAAAAATATTCCTTCCCGAGTCCAAAAAAAAATATTGCAATTACATTTCCGCTTGAACATATTCGGCAAAAAAACCCATCTCCTCTCTCAGGCTTCTATCTGGAGCTCTAGTAACAACAGGTCGGCCTCTTTCCCTCTCAATAAGTCAAAATATAAATCTATAGCGAAAACAAAAAGCTGTCAGCAATCTCATCCCACTGTAGAAGTGTGTGATGTGTCACTTTCTCCGTCCTCGTCTGGCTTCCCCCAAAAAAATATCTAACTGTGTGCTCCGGTCGGCTTTTGTGTCAAACATTTACAGATCATTCAAAACTTTGCATAAAACTGTGAATAGCAAAGAATACAACATGTACTTGTCAGTACAAGTGATACAGGACCAATGATGACAACACATCATATATTAAAGAGACAAGCGTGGCCACTGAGGCTGAGGGAACATGAGGAAAAAGACTTTTGTTTTTCGCAGCTACAGGTTCTGCAGCCGTCTGTTTTGTTGCTGTCTTCCGTCTGATTAGTAAAACATACACGTTAATTATAGAAATCAGTATAGTTGCAGGCTTGTGTGGAATAAGGAAAGTCGTGCAATTTAGTGATTTGCAGGATACGGCGGTTAAACCAGCAGCAGCAGTGATGCAAATTGCTGTGGTTATAATTAAGAAGACCTTAGCATATTTAGCTAAATTAAGCAGTGGGATAGGCTCCATATTTACGCTGTCGTTTCCTGGCTAATTTGCCTCACGTCCTTATGTGCCGTGTCAAAAATACTCTCTCTGTGTTTACATTTGGTTCCCTGCTCGTTCACTCTGATTGGCATTTCTAGATCTATAGGACCTGAGAGCGCCCATTCCCAATGAACCACAAATTGAACAGCCAGGAAACGACGTGCGCTGACGATCATTACCGGCTACTGAACTTTGACACCTAATCATGAAAACAGTATGCAAGTGGTACAGATAATTATCTTAGGGAGTGTCTGTGTGTGAATGTGTGTGGGCTCTTTCTTTCACAAATGAATGGTACATTAAGATCCCCTGCTAATCATGCTTGACTGAGTTTTTAAGAGGCATAAATAATCATATATATTATCATTTTTGGACAGCAGGCATCGTAATCTTACATTTGGAAATGTTTATTTTTACTTAATGTTGTAAAGGTATCACAATTTGTTTTAGTTTTATGTATGTAGTCAGTCATTCTGTGAGAGGGGGATTAATGTTATAATCAGCTTTAGCATTATAGTGCAAGAAATATAAAACAGTAAACTAACAAATATATGCAAAACATACAGTATTTAACATTAGTGTAAAGGCAGGACTCTAAACAGATTGTGAGAACTTTAAATTCAAAGTGCTATTAATGTTTCCAGCTCTGCAGGTGTATGATGCTAAAGGTTGAGCCTTAATACAGCTTTTTCCACGTAACAAGAATAAGAAAGAGATCGTTTACAGTGACAAATTCAGGAAATTACCACTAACTGCAACTAGTTTTGGTTTTTACAGCACATTTACTGTCTGGTTCAGTCTCAGTGTTTTTCAGCAGACGAACCCTGACATATCCACTGCCCAAGTCCAAACAGCAGACAAACCAAACCAACACTAGCTGGTGATATACTGGTGATATACACGGAATTGATTTTGAAAAGCCTTTAAATACTAAAGTAAATAGTTGCTTGTCTGTTATTTTTCCACACTTGTGAGTGGATATGATGGCGTCTTCATGTCAAATTAATTTATTTTAAATGAGTAAATGTTTTTTCTTGCACATTACATTTGCCTTGTGTGGCCTTTTGTTTATCAACTCCTTAAATTATCAGCACACCGTACTGAAGTATATTTAAATACACTCGAATCAGAAAATTATGAAATATAAATTTTACTTGCGTCTTGTTTTCACTGTGATACTGTATTGTTGTGCCGTTTCCACCGATGGTAACCAGTGATGTCAGGGAATATACAAGTTCTCTGGATCACACCGACGGCCTCCTCTCAAACTGCATAAATGTGCCCTTGTAACAGTGCTGCATCATGGGAATGGATGTGTTCGAAAGGTTGATGGGGAGGATTCCAGGCAAGCAAACACACACACACAGTCGCAGAGAGAGAGAGAGACAGAGAGAGAGAGAGAGCACTGAGGCTGTAAAACCACAGTGGATTTTTACATCTGTCTGGCCTCATTGCTATGCATAGAGCCCTGAGCCACATTTCTCTGCTTCCACCTAGGGGTAGAGCACATTGGCTACGCCACCGCCCTGACAGATTACCGCCCTAAACAGTGGCGCCTGCGCCAGTGAGAAAGAGGCCTGCCAGCAACAGCTGTCCTTTAGCATTGGAAATGCTAAGCTCCCCTTTGACGTAGACCAAACAGGAATGAGTGTCAACAGTGCTTCGCCCTGGAGTGGTTGCTAACATCTTGTAACTTTCTGTGCTCCTAACCACTTCTGTTAGATACTTTTGGATCAGCAGGAGCAGCTGAGTTGTAATATGTATGGTAATTTTTCATTTTTCCTCTCTGCCGCCTAACGTAGAGGAAAAAACAAAAACATGGAGTCAACGGTGCTCTTGAACTTGAGCTGTGCGTTAGCCGGCTGCTATGCAAATGAGGTTGTAGGAGAGGAAAGCAAACAAATCTGTTAATTGATACATCCTGTCAGTGATGGGCCTCGGGGATTACCTTGAAGAGCTGGAGAGTCACTGTTGAGTGCCTGGGACACTGCAGGAGTTTAAAGTGCATCTAATGGGGATGTTAGCAGTCGTCCTCTACAGACTAATGGCAACCATTTTGCTGGTTGTGGAGAGGTGCCCGAGCTGTCGGGGGGACAGGCATTTGGAGTGATCCCGGTGACCCGCGTTGACCCCGGCATACAAGTGTGCACGTAAGTTCAATAGCCTCTCCAGGAAAAAAGCCACCGGTGGCAAGAAGACACTAATTAAGGTAACACAGGCAGCTAAGTCCCACAAGTGTAGAACACAGTTGGAGTGTATACTGAACCTTGTCATGTAGGTCACTTTGGAGCTTTTAGCAAAGCTATGCATATTAATGGACCTCTGCCACAGCAGTCGCTGCCGCTGCGCTCATGGGGGGTTTTGTGTACTAACTGTGGGGCTCTTTTCTGAAACATATGCATTGCAAATTGAGATTACGGCTGGTTACAGTTAGCGCGGGGTCCCTGTGGCATTATTTACCCATATCACAAAAAATAAGAGTACATGATGCTGAAAGAATTATGAGTTACCCATGGATGAAACTATCACAGTAGAAGAGGTGTAGAGAGATGACCATATGCTTAGTAATGTGAAAATACATCTGCCATATGACGGAAACCCAGATGAATTCAGTGTTTATGTGTTTTAAGCAGCTATTTACCTGAACATCAGGTGGCTTGTTTACTGCATGTTGAATATATAGGCCGCACGATTCATATACAAATCCATATGGTTTCTCTTTCACGGGGGCTTACAGCGCTTATGTCGCTCGGTTTCTAGAGATGCAGTAACAGAGGGCTGTGAGCGAGACAGGAAATGATTCCCAGTGAATAACTGGTAAATTTTTTACTTATTATTCATCCTACACCAACATTATACCTCCAGTCATTCAATTCTGGGAGAAAATATTTTTGTCTCAGACTGTGCAGAAACAGTTACCCTGACATTCTCCTTCCACTGGGATATTTATTTATTTTTTTTTTTTAATTTAATAATCCCACAGTTTCTACCTTTGTGAAGCTCCACTGAAAAATTCTGTAACTGTATTTTGGTCTCTTTGGTAATGTAGAGGTATACTGACAACATGGCCAAAAGTATGTGGACACATGAGGATTACAGCCATGTAATTGTTTACATCTGACTCCAAAACCACGGACATCAATCTGCAGCCTCCACTCTTCTGGTTTCAGTCTTTCCACCACATTGGAACGTGGCTGCAGGGAATGAGGTCCAACACTGATGCTGGTTAATAAGGCCTGGCTGGGGTTGAGGTCAGGAGTCTCTACTGGCCTTCACCAAACTGTTGCCACAACATTTGAAACACACTATTATCTATTATATCACTGTGCGCCTAGCGTTCCCTGTATAATCGTGCATCAACACAGGAAGCTGGCAACATACTTACAGATCTTATACAAGTAAAATCAGCACGGTTCAGAGTGATGCAATACATTAATCAATACAAGGGTTCAGTCAGTGATCAGAAACATGCCACAAAGCGACATATGAAGCTGTCCATCAGGTGTCTTATGACCCACAGTGTCTCGCTGTGTGCCTGCCTTTTGCTCTGATCTCCTTCAGTTCACTGGCATGCATGTGGCACGGATCTTCAGCCTTGCCTCACAAATCGTCTGCCGCCACGTCAGTCAAGGCTTGTTTACTGATACCCAACATCCTCTCCTTCTCGCTTGGCTGTCTCGCCGCGAAGTCGGCCGGGGATGTGTGATGTACATCATCGGTAATCAGATAAGTTGGGTACCATCCTCCTGCTTTCTCTCCAAAACAACATGTCCACTGAACTGAAAGCCAGAGTGCAACTGTCACATTAGCAGCCAGAGAGCACTCACTCCACTGCAATGCCTGGTAAACAAACCCTGAAAGATGTTCTGCATGACAGACAGACTGACGGCTCTGTCAGGCGAGGCCAGAGCGTCGCCGAAAAGAGAGCCGCCATCCTCTCCCCTCTCTGTTGTCAGTTGAAACTCTTTAACCAATTAAAATGGCAGAGCGGGGCGCACATTTGAATATGCATGACAGAATGTTGCATTTATGAGGAAGAAGGAGTTGAAACTGCTAATTATGTGGTCAATAGTCTATCACTGCGCTTTTTTAACCTTCTATTTAATTTGCACATGAAATCTCTCCTCTCATGATGGCAACCTGCATTTTGATCCTGGTCGAATCGTGCAAGCTTTCAAGTGCGCCGCTTTAATGAGTTCATTTCACATTCACTGAAAGGGATTTTGTCAGAGAATAGTGATACAGCATCCCTGATACCCGACTAACTGTTGTTTGTCACTTTTCATAATGAGCCGCGGCCTTATTATAGATCCTTTTCCTGTAGATCATAATGGAGTCGTCACAGTTTTCACCTCCCCGTAGCTATGTTCTCCTGCGGAGGCAATGCTAGGTGGTTAAATTTATCACTTGATGAGTTTTGCTGTGAGCACTCTGGCAAAGTTGGACAATTATTTTTGAATCCCTGGGCTCTGAGAGGAGTTAACATGAGGGAAATGGCCAATTATTGAATGTGGTTTGCTAAAATGTAAAAAAAGAAAAAAGAAAAAAAAAAAGCAGTGTTTGTAATGCGGTTGGAAATGTCATTAGGCGAAATCGTTAATGTTTATGAATGCATGACTGAGTGAGGGTCATAAAAACAGTTAAGGGTCACTGAACGCTAAATTAAAGGTCCCATATTTCACACTTTTCCTCCGTTTTATTGTTTTATTGAGTTTTTGATCCACAAGAAGATGAGGTTTTACATCTCCTCTCTCAACTCTCTTCTGATTGGCTGACCGTTTTCTGAGTGATCAAACAAAATACAGCAGATTTCAGGTAAACACGCGAGAGAAACCAAATTCTGCAAGTTTGGACGGTGGGTGCAGGTGGGCGGGGCTTGGGGCATGACGGAGCGCTGTGACTGCTTTGTTGTGACATCACAAAGTAACAGAAATCCTGACGGCTTGTTTTAAGGCTCAGTTTCTGAATACAGCACTTTGATACTTTCACAGTATTAATATAGAACCTAGACCTGATCTATAATCAAACAACACATGGAAATCTCACGTCATACAATATGGGATATCTAATTTAAATATCTAATTAATTCTACCAAATGCAGAAAGCACAGTTTATCAGAATGACTAGTAAACACTAACTAACAAACCAGCAGTCCAGACCGTATTTAACGTATTTACACAATGTCAGTTCTTCAACCATAGGGCATCCCGCCGCCCAGCTGGGACACCGAAAGCCTCCTTCTCCGTTTCTGAGGTATGGAGGAGAAAAAAAAAAAATCCAGTCAAACCCAGCGCCGCTTGCCAAAAACACTGCTCATCCAAAGTCATTTGCAGCAAAGTCCATTATCATCATCACTTGTGGTGATGAATTCCCTATGATGGTGGCAGGCCCGCAGCAGCCTCCACTCATAATGACATTCTGCTCTTGTTGGCAGTCACTCCCCGTCAGATGGCTCATTCCCAACAGCCAGCGTGTCAGACAGAGCACACACACAATGCTGGGCTGGGCCTCGCCGCCAGAAAGGTGGGGGGGGGGGGGACGACAACAGGAATGGTGCTTGAAAGACAGGGCTTCATTTGTGGGAAGGCCACAGTGTTCAGTCAAGTCAGCATGTTACTTTTAATGTAATCGTCTGTGACATTCTGTTATAAATATGTTCCATCGCACTGTTTGACTTTTTTTTTTCTAAGCTTTAACACTCACCGTTACTTACCGAAGCGGAAGCAAAGTCTGTGACACGTCTACCTGCAGTTAACTGAGGCGTTTGCATGAGCAGCGAGTGCAAACAACAACCCTGACCTCACGAACAGAAACTGAATACCAAATATAGACAAGAGAAAAGATGTTTGGAATTGTTATGAAGGATGAGTGTGACAGATAAAAGGTTAAACTCACAGGTGAATGCTTCATAGATCGGTATTTGAAAAAGAGAGACGTCGTAGATCTTAAGTTCTCTCGGTTTAAGCGAAAGGGAGGGACAATGATGAGCTTCCCCGATTTCACTGCTGGACCAAATTAAGGTTGATGCCCCATGAAAGGAAATGTAAGAGGAGCTGCAAGGCCAATAATATTTAAAGCACCGTGCGGCGAAGTCATCACGTTGGAAATAAAACAGCTCCATGGACACGGTGAGTCTGCTCGCTCCAGCAGCACGACTCAACAACTCGATATAACAAATGAGACACAGGGCAAAGTTGTGGAACCAGCTGCCCACTGTTTGGCTTTAAGAAGACTTCCAGAGTTTTAGAGGTGAGGGTCATTTATCCTCTGCTTGTTTGGAGAACTTACAGGTTTAAAAAACAAAAAAAGAGGTGTTATGAGCGTCGAGATATATCAGCACACGATACACGATAAACAACGAGTTTGAACTTGAGACGTTTGTTTTACATAGAGGTATAGACAAGCCCTGTATTTCTGCACATTGTCAACACACAACTAAACCAAACCAAATACCTTCCACCTCCCCAAGTGCTGTGCTTCTCTCCCACCAGTGGACAGTGCTGACTAACATGCCATCATGTTATGTTTTAGTTTCAAAGCTACATCACTTTACGTATTTCGGCAGCAGACACAACAAGCTGAAGGACGAACAGCTCCATCAACACACATGGTCACCGTATTAAGTTGCTCTGGCTAACGTATTAGCAAACAGTGTCGACCTGATGAATGCAAGTCCAATATTCACTCTCCTCTTGTTTGGTCTTTTTCACCAGCTAGCCGCTAACTTCATCTGTCTGCGTGTAGTGATGGAAAGTTAGCGTACCACGGGATATCAGAGCTTGTTAAATGTGCATTGAAACTGTGCCGTAAAAACCAAAACAATGCAGGTGAAGAGGAGATAAAACCTTTCCACTTAACATCAAGTAATTGGATTCATTGTTGGTAAATACTTTAAATGTTAAAATGTGAAGTTCCTGCCTCTTTGATGCAGCTGGGCATAGTAACAGTGCAGGGTATCAAAACGACAAAATGTAATTTCCCCTTCCATCTTTGCGATGATTGAGTTGTAAGATAATGCAAAGAATCCTGGGAGGTGCAAAGCAAGATGGCTGAAGGTGACTCTAAGCCTGAGCTTATCGGGGGATTCGGTAAACAAGAGGCCTGGCAAGCACGGCGCTCGGTTGTTGACAACTGGTGATGGTGACCAGGTGGGATATGTTATCCTAACAGTCTGGAACTCTTGTGAATTATTTGCTGATAGATATAAACAGCTGTTATTCTTGGTAATGGAAAGCAATTAGAAACATCTGTATACTTGGCTGTGAGCGATGCCTCCGAATGGCGGCCGTGGCTCCCAGGTGCCGCTGGGAAATAATTACATCATCAGGACAGGGGCCGGGGCTGGAGGACTGCTAGTGATCTGTGAAGAGCAAGGAGGAGAGCCCAAAGAGGGACACACACACACACACACACACACAAATGTTTGTAAAGCTATCTTTGTGGTGACCAGTCATTGACATAATGTATTCTCTCCAGCCCCTTAACTGAACCTCAACCATCACCACTAGATGCTTAACCCAAACCTTTACCCAAACTTAAACCTCATTCTAATCCTAACCCTTAAACCAAGTCTTAGCCTTCAAGCAGCCCTTTAAACTTGTGTGGTCCAGCATTTTGGTCTACACAAAGCTGCCGGGACCCCACGAGTATAGTAGATACAAAAACACACACAAAAAATGTATTCGCCAGACTTGCGAAGACTTTCTGTTGATTGCATTTCAACCTCCGACTGTCACTGTTCCTTTTGATCCGGAACCCCAAAGACCTCAGCCTCAACCTTTTCACTTTAACGGATCTATTTCTTCTGATTCTACAGATGTTTCTTCCTGTGTTGCATCATATAGTGAAAGACAATTGATGCATAATCCAGGAGACCTCATGACAACATCGCAGGCCCGGCGCTCAACACACAAAATCAATAAATCCACCACCAGTTTGTGTGATGTCGCCCTCTGCACATGTTATGTATGCTGCTAAACCAAACACAAACCCTCTGTCTACCGACTGGGATAGAAAAAGACAGAGCATACCTTCCTCACCCAGTGAACATGAATGTTTCTAGGTTCAGTGTTTGCATATGAAGCATTAGTTGTTGATGCTGTCAGGTGGGACATTAAACTTGGTCCCTGGCACCTTACTAAACACCTTTGGTCGGGGTCTAGCGTGTCTGTTGTTCCAAATGTCGTTAAGAATTTAAGACTATAATGACTCTAATTTCACCCAGTGACCATCCAAAAGAAAAAAAGATTGTATCATTTGCTCTTGTTTTAATCAAAACCTCAATCCTTAACCTTCATTTTAACAACTCAAGGTCGGTTAAACATAAACTAGATCCTGTTTCTAATACAGAACTCTCTTTTCTAAAAAAAATAAAAAAATAAAATAAAAAACTGCAGCAAAGATGATGGAGCATTGAAAGTGTTTGTGACGTGAAAATATCCTCAAAAGACCATCTGATTCACACATATTATTTAGTGAAGAGATGAAGTTGGACAGCACTGGCACCGTTGACGGGACAGGTGCGACCTGACAAACCTGATCAACATTTCTCAATAGCTGAGAGTATTTGCAGCCGTTTCACCCCATTCAACCATAAAGACGGATACAAAGACACACAAATTAAAAAGGTTAAACATTTAAGCTTTAAACAACCTATTTTGGTGAACAGTCCCCTGAAACTCTGACTGCTTCTCACAGGCAAGTACAAGAACACACTTATAAACACTCATGGATTAAGACAGCAGACATTTGTTACGGTGAAAATTCATTCTGTTTTTCAAGCTAAATAAAAGATTTTTCTGAAGTATGAATTCACTCTTAATGCTCTTGAAGTGAAACTATTAAACCCTGATACAGGGACTTGGAGAACCGGATATATAGAAAAAGATTGACAATGTTTAAACCTATCAAGACAGTAGAGAGACTAAAGACAGGAATTGTGTCCAGAGACCAGAGACGGACTGACCTCTGAGGCAGGACAGCGATAAAATGCATTTACCAAGTACAGTCTCAGTGTACTTTTACTTTAGGAAAGTATTTTTTTAATTGTCTGCAACTTAAAGCTTTAATTCAGCAGCTGTTTTGTTTTGCCTTGGGTAACTCACAGAGCTGAAAGCACCACCCAAAAGTTGTATATTTAGCCATAATCTACACATGTGTTATGCTAATGTTTGTAATGCATTGTGTAATACTTTTTTTTTTTGCTTTTCTGTAAATACACTTGCCTTGCTTACATTTTGGCAAATGGTGCACTGATGAGTGAGTGTACTGTATATATACACTGAGAATATTAACGAAGTAGAAGTCGATTATGTTAGAGGATTGGTTTGAGGAATTTCTATGGATGTTTAGATCTGCAGTGGAAATGGCTCATTATTAGAATCCAGTGTAAACAGTTAAATTGAAGTGGACCATAGCTGGTGTCCATCAGTGAGGACGTGTTTCTTCATAACCATTATTCAAAACTACACTGTTGAATGTTTAAAATCAAAAAGATTTGGAGGCATCGCTTCAAACTGAAACTACTTCATATTTTTATGGTCGACGGGATCCTCTCCTGCCTGTTCAGGTACAACTTTTCAGTACAAAATATACTTCTCCTGTACTTTACTGGAGATGTCCTCTGTGATATTTGATATGCACTCAGTCACGCCACAGTGTGTCTTCTCCTAATTGTATTGTGTATGGAGCCGCTGACCTTCTGCCCCGGCCTCCTCCTCTCTCCAAACAATTCTGCGGCTGCGAGAGCCCCGACTGCGCCGTGGCTCTGAATTTACCCCGGCTAAAGCATGACTGTGACTCTCCACATATATTAACGTACGGGCCCCTACTGCGCGTGCTCATCAGCTGTAAATACCAGCAGTCCGTGCTGCCGCGGTGAAATGAGCAGTCTGGGGTATCTGACCATATTGTGAGGTGGCAGGTTAAAGACAGAGTAAGGAGAAGGTCACGGGTCTGAATGGCTCTGCAGGCAATGAGGTGTCCTTGACCGACACACTGACCCCTCCCTGACGTGCAACTAACAAGTCTTTGTGCACAAAAGCATCTAAATGATAAATTAGGAACTCAGAGAAATAAGACTTCCCACAGATCATAAGTAAGGGATACATGCATTTAGAAACTTTATCATGTAATATGGAATATGTATTTCAGGCTGACTCCAACTCTACATCACATACCTGCAGATTTTAAATGATACTTTAAACTGTACCTTGCTTTAATTAGATCCGCCTGCAGGTGTGAGGATTTTACTGTGAAGCAGCTGCAGCCACATACATGAAAATAATAAAGTTATATAAAAGCTGCACTAAAACTATATTTTAATATTTTTCTGTGCTTTAAAATTCAGCTCAATTGTATGTAAATATTGTAAACTGGACATTTTACCATACAAAAGTATACTTGCAACACTCTTCCTTTCTGCCCTCATATGTCAAAGTACAATTTTATCATCGATATACTTTAAGCTGTCAAAATTTACTTGACTTCATTGATACTTTGATATGGTGCTGGTTTGGTGTGAAATATGACAACATCCAACTTAAGTGTAAAAAAGAAAAAGTTGACAAACTTCTGAAAATGTTTTAAGGTCATTTAACTTAAATTCTTAAGTTTAGATTTTTTGAATTTAACCAACTTCGAATTACAGTGAATCATCTGTAACTTTTCTATTCAAATCACGCGGTGCTGTCAGAGTGACTACAAAAGGAAAGCAGATGGACAAACACTAATTGCTACAGTAGTAATCCACGAGCTTGAGAATGTTTTATATATCTAGTTTATACTCGAAGCCAGCAACAGAAAACATCTTGTCTGTTGGAGAAATATGACTTTGATCAAGATTTACACAAAAACAACACAGCAAAAAAAGACAGGGGAAGAAAAATATTTTTTTTTAAATTCCTTTTCTACTGCAGTGGCTCTGCAGCAGACAGGAGATAGAACCAGCTCCAACACAAAACATTATGTTTGTGCCTTTGTTTCATCGGGGGCCTGTAATCCCTCGGGCAACAAACAGAAAATATCCGTCAGAACGGATGAACCTGCGGGCCGTGAGCCGCGGTCGCCGCGGCCGGATATGTTGATGCCGGCTGGCGTACCTGTCACAGAAAGCTGCAAGTGCAGTTCAAAAACGAGGTGGCTGGTGTCACATGAGTCTGCTGAGGGAGTCGGTGATGACTATGAGTACAGCAGCGTGGCACAGTGAGTCTGTATCTGTCAGCACTTTCTCATCCTTACTTTTTTTTCTTTCCTGCTTTGTAGTGAGTTTCTTTTTGTTGTTGTTTTTTTTTTTTTTTACATGGGGATTAAATGTGCCCCTTTTTCTTTTGCTTTTAATTTGGTCTCCATCTTTGTTGTGTACCACGTCAGTCCACAGTCCATAGGGATGATATTTACGATATATATTACACCACGGTTTACTTCCAACGCCAACATTCAGTGTCAGTGGAAGTAGTGTGCCCTTTATATAGAGTGGCGGAAGGTAAGGTCGAGGAGGCGGATGTTGTGTGTTTGACATTCATGTGGGAGAACTATGGTTACCTATGGTTAACTGATATTACTCCCACATCATTTCTCCACTCATAACCACATATTTTAGTTGCCTAAAAATCATAAACTATGGTTAAAATAAGGTTATTTGCCATAACCATTATCTTACCATGCAAAAAACAATGTAGACATCTTTTAAGGTGGCAGTGAACATATTTCTGGGTTTAGCTTAATTGTCAAATATTAAGGTTTGTTGTTGTCTGCAGAGGTAGCGCATACTGATAGTCTGCATGTGAGGCGTTTAGGGGACATCTGTAAATTGTAGAGTATACTGATAGTCTGCATGTGAGGCGTTTAGGGGACATCTGTGGAGTTAGCGGGGGGGGGGGACAACTGCTTGTCTGGTGATTAAAGTGAGGCTGCGGCTCATGTATATGCTTTACATGCTTTATACATATACAGCAAACATATAAATCCAGGTTTAACCAATGCAAATGTTACAGCACAATCCATATCCTAGCGCTTGTACTGGTGAGCCCTCTGGACAGGTTAAGTCGCCCCCCCCCCTACTGTAAAACCATTATACATGGCGAGTAATGTAATTCTGATATAACTCAGACTAGCACAGTCTGTTAATCTATTCATAGAGACTGTGGTGTCCTCATACTACAAGTCAAGTACATGATCAGATATACTTTTGTTAATGCTTTTCATTTAAACTGACCTGCTGCTCTGAATTGATGAAAAACAATAATAATAATTGGTGTGTGGAGGTACAGTAGAGCACAGCACAGTGGATGAAACCAAAGTACTTTCCTCCTCCCAGATGGTCCGTTCAGCCTTTTAATAATGAAATCTGCTTTTGTGTTATTTAAAAAATTACAATAACCTTTCTGCTAATCCCCCGATTTACGACCCCGTATACCTGGATTTCTGTGCTGCACGTACGTCCGAAATCCCCCCGGCTCTTGATAACATATTAGGATTATATCTCAGATATGGTTCTTTAATAAATAGTTTAGATAAGCATATCTGTTTAATTTTATCCACCCGCCCTCCTGCATGCGGGATTACAGTGAAAAGGGTTCGCTTTTGTTGAGCGCGTGTACTGCAGTCTGCAGACGGAACATGCAAACATCTGCACAACAATTCATCAGAAAGAATTATGTATGGCAGACTGGAGGGCTCTAAGCTGTGTGTATTTCACCATCCCAGTGTCCTCACTGACTGAGGCAGATCATAAATAATGGAAGCAGGATTAATTGGTTTATGTTATGAGCATGTGTTATATATATTGATGGCATACCGTTGGTGTGCTGTTGCTCTGTGCTGAACGAGACATGTATACTGAGGCTTCCACTTTGATGAATGATCTTGATCTGGAGGCTGGATTTATAAGGTTTAGCTCGTATTAATGCATAAACTGACAAAACAAAAACCATGGAATAGGAAATTTAATCAATGCAGATTAGAAAAACTTTTTTTTTAATTTTTTTAAATAAAATAAAAAAATAAAGCATTAGAAACTAGAGCATACAAGTCCCTCTAACATTGTGGCAACAGTTTGGGGAAAAGCCCTTTCCCCTGTTCGTTATGACAGTTCATCTGTGCACGAAGCCAGCTCCATAAAGAAATGGTGTGCCTGCCCAGTTTGCTGTGGAGGAACTTGACAGGCCTGCACAGATGCCTGAACTCAACCCGACACGTCACCATTAAGTGGAAAACTGATTCTCGTTGGGATCTATAAAAGCAAACTCGACAGGCTGCGCTCCTGTGCGGAAACTGACCCATGCCAGACTGTAGCTACTGACACTTGTGGTCGGTTGAGGAGCCTCCGTGAGGATGATGCCAGGATGTGGCAGGCGGCAGGATTCAAGGAAGTCTGGCTTAAATTATCATCAGCAAAGATATCATCAAATGGCATTAAAGAATTGCAGATCAGAGCATCAACAGTTATTAATAATATTCTCTAATACTGTGCATATATCACAAAGTATGATTTTAGTTTTAATACAGTTTCTGTGTGTAAAAATCACTCTGCCTCACACATTTTGCCTTCTCCAGCGACCTCGCCTGATACCACCTGCAGTCATCATCAACAGTGACGATGACTGAAACACATAAATGCAGGATGTTGGATTTCATCAGCTTTGTACGTGTCTACAGCCTATAGATGCTTAACAAATGCTAACATGAGACCTGCCTACGTAAACACATTTTCAAGTTGACTGATTTTTTAAAATGGAAATTGCATGGAGGCATGCATGCAGTTTTATAAATCTATTTAGTTTTTTTGCGTACGCCATTACTTTTTTGCAGACGTACACTTTTAGTACGGATCCTGTTTTATCAATAAGGCCTGAGAAGAGTGAGGAGTAATGTTTAGGTGTCCAAATACTCAGTATATATACATTTTTCTGCATGCATCTGAAGCTGGTGGTCTGGATGTATTATGCAGAACATATTTAGTCAACTGGATTAATTCATGTTATTAGCGTTGGTGATGATAGACGTTTAATTGAATGGAAATGTTGCTGGTTACTACCTTAAAACACACACTCACACACTTCATGGTCAACCTAAAAGAAAAAAAAGAGTGTGACAGACCTTTAAATTATGCATGCAGCACTTGACCATGAGGTCTGAAATTTCTAGGCCAAACACCCCGCTCTCTGTGGGTCGTGACCCCCACCCCCCACCCCCTGCTTTGTGTTTTCTTTTTTTTTTTACCTTGCGTGCTGGGGTAAATACCTCAGCACCTGCATGTTGCACTGATTTCACCCAGCCCTGGCAGATGGTCCTCACCCTTCACTGAACACACACTCTGGCACCTGGGACGCTGGGGAAATCCTTCCGTGCTCATGCCACTCTGTCAGAGCGCACATGCACATGCACATATTATAACACAGATGCAGCGGCATGTGTGCAGGCATGCGCGTCCGCGAGCATGCACAGGCAAACATACATGCAACTACGAGGAGGCGGGCAAAGGATTTACACATATAAAAACAAATTCACATACAGAGAACACAGAGCCACAGATACAAATGTAAATAGGAGGTTCATGGTTTTTTAGCTTTACGGGTCGAGTACAAGACCCATGGGGAAGATACTTTACGCACTCATTGTGAAAAATGTGGATTCCCTAAATGTGAACAAAACATTTTGTCTGTGCAGATAAATATATGACTATGACGATATGTCAGTCAAGAAAACACACTCAAAGCCACACTTGATTAAATGAATTTTCCAACTCGAGCAGTAATTCACGACAACACAAAAACACACGTAAAAGAAACTAACTAGTCAAATGGTTAATATAAAAACCGATGGGTGTACGTCTCATTAATGTTAAACACCCTCTACAGCCTGTTACTCTGTTTATCCAATTGCACATGTATTTCTATACAATACATGCCAAAAGTATGTGGACACCCAAACATTACACACATGCGTGATCACTGAACATTTAATTTTAAATGCGTGGGCATTATTGTGCTGCTCTAACAGCCTTCACTCCAAAAGGTTTTTTCCTCATTCAGCCACAAGATCCAGAATAGATGCGACTGTCAGCCACTGTTTTCTCTACAGAGCTGATTTTGTGCATGAAGCCATTGTCATGTTGAAACAGGAACTGGCCTTCACCAAACTGCTGCTGCAGAGTTGGCGGCATAGTGTTATCCGAAATATTGCTTGTATTTCCAAAGGAAAAGGCTGTTTGACAGCAAGATAAAACACTGAAAATATTCAAAATAAAAAACTGATAGTATTTTTGCTGTCCCCGTCCACAGCAGCACATCTCTCAGCTGCTGTGCCGGTGCTCCTGCTGCTTCTCTAAACTGGGAAAGCGCAGCAGGTAATACACTAATAACTACCTCACACAACCTCACATCTAAGAACGAGAACTATGGCTTTAAGTGTACATGCTTCTGATTATATCCAAAGTGTTTCTAAGGTGTTATATGTGGTATATTCTTCTCTGAATTTTAGGGACTGACACGAATAATGAGCCTTTCTAAATCTGTTTTGTTGGAATCCTTCCCATGGTTTCATAAATCACTCTTTTACTTGCACTTTTTAACTCTAGTTTTGCTTTTATTTTATTATTTCTTTATAATTTGACTGTAAGCATGTGCTTTATAAATAAAGTTATCATGATACTATTATTATCTGCTACATTGACATGGTTAAATCAAACACTGCATATAAAAAACTTTGGGTTCTGATAACAAAGAAGTTAAATACCACACACACACACAAATGTGCAGTTCACACACACACACACACACACACACACACACACACACACACACACACACTAGCCGGCAGCTCAGCTCCAGAGACGCAGGCTCACAAAGAATCACACAGTAAACAAGCAGCCGTGCTCAGATTGGTTGTGATGAGGAGGAGCTGTTCCTTCCTTGAGCTTAATGTGAAAATATGCCCCACAACCCCATGACTGCGTGCCTGGACGGACGTGACCGCAGGCGCAACGTATAGGCAAACAAACGCCTTATGGCGACTGTTGCTGCACTCCTTGCTGATTTAATTAAAGAAGCCTTCTGTGCTGGCAGTGCAGCACAAAGGAATGTTAATGATGGAATTAATGGCTGCTGTTTTTCCACACTGAGCGCCGCACCAGCCGCGCGCCATCCAACAAATATCCCTGAGCCGAATTACAGGCCGGGATAAGGTACTTCATATGGACAGACACTTCCCTTTTCATATCTGCGCTGTCAAATTGAGCAGCAGCAAGTGCCTTTTGTTTTTAGTGTTAATTAAAATCCCTGTTAAGCTAATGTGATGTATCATTTCAACCAACGTCAGACTGCTGAGACGGATTTACTTGGTCTGAATGTAAACAGGTTTTGTCAAGTAGAAAAAAAGGCTTCATCTGGGTTTGAGGCCATCATTATGTTGCAGATTTAAGGCTTTTAATCAGCTGATGTTTCTTTATAGAACAACGACGTACATCAGTGTAAGGATTTTATAAAAATCGGAGGAGCATCATCACTCAGGTTTATCATGAATCTCAGATAAAGAATAGTTTAGTTTTGGCCTAAACAGGAAGCAGTTTCAGAGTTTGCACAAGCAAGGACCGGGGGGGGGGGCTAGCTGGTTCAGTAGACGAAAAGACATGATTGAGACAAGAGTTAACGTTGGTGTTTCCGTCGCTGCAGACAGCTGTTGGTGAGTGAAGGAATGAAATTTGATGCTGAACTCACAACATTTCTTCTAGACTGGTAAGTAGCCAGCTGTTTATGCTAACATTAGCTATGTAGCAATAGCAAGTTTACAATTAGCTCCTATAAATTCTTAGGTTATGCAGGACTGATCTGCTGTGCAGGGGCCACTGTGGTAAATAAAAGGCTTCTGGATTCTGTCTACTTGTATTTTTTGTCTTTGTACCAAATTTTGGAGGATCTGTGTTTTTATAAAGGATTAAGTCATTTAAAGTCATTATTATCATTAAGTCATTACAGCATGTAAACTTCCTGGCTGTGTTTGCATACTTCACACACTTTTATGACTCAAATGAAGATTTTTCTTGAAGAGAGGCTTGTAAATTGCACAAAAAATAGCAAATGAAGACTCCAAAATCCAACCAAACAAAAGCACAGATTTGTCACAGTATATTTAATGAGTAAATACGGGTGATCTCCCAACATTAGAGTAACCACAGAGGACTGGAACTTCTGTTATTACCCTTGGTCTGAAATATTTACACACAAAGTGCAGCAGAACTTCACTTCAGTACAGGTATCATTTTTGTTCTACCTTTCGGGACGTTAATGAAACTTCCCACAATGTTTGTCCAAGAACTTAAATGAATCAGAAGCGATAAATCACGCCCACGTGTCTGAAGCCCCTGGACACAGTCAAGGGAACCGGGTGATAAATCACCGGAAGAAAAAGGTAATGTGGCCTTACACTTCAAAGTTTAATCGTCCCGCAAAGGATCACTCTCTCCTCGCGGGCGACACAATCAAAGATAGTCTGAGGTCTGGACCTTCACTCCTGTCCCGCATCAATCACACCGGGGCGTTTTTAATTTTCTGACTGTAGATCTCGCCGCTGCTCACCATATTAAGGGTCAAGTTATTTTTTGACATTAGCTTGACACTGACCAAAGCAGCTGTTTTTGATGCAGAGCTCGACACTACAGTGTTACAAAACGCACTTTATAGAGTGTTTCATGTCATGAATGTGATATGAAGGGTATGTAGGTGTTTTATATAGAGGCTGTAAATGCCACATATATATTATAAGTGAAGTTTAAGGGAGGTTCAGTGAAAGAAACATAGAAAAATACTTAATAAACCTTGTGGGCTCATTGATGAAAGCATCATTAATAAACTAGGCTTTAATGGTAGAAATACGTCACATGCATCAAATCAGCTGTTCCTTGCATTAAACTATTTGACTTCCTGTTTCTGATATTTTTTGTTTTTGAGGTTTCTTCTCTTCTCCGCGTTTCCACTTTCAAATTCAATATCAAAACATGATCTTCATTGACTTTTGACCCTGTGGAAGCTCGTCATTTACAAAGTCTTACATCTGTTCTGTGTAATATCTCTCCAATGTGGTATTTAGATTGGATTATCTGGCTCGCCATGAATCCAATCTCGATGATTCTTCTGTGTTTGGGAGATGGAGACATTGCAGTGATGGAATTTCATTTGTAGGTGATGAGAGACTTTATACTTCATCCTGACTGACACCTCACTAAAGCGTGTATGTGTCCCAAAAAGAACATGTCTGATTTCCTCCACAGTGAATCTCACAACAGCATCCGTAATAAAGGAAATAACCTAAAGGCTGAAGGCCTAAAATAGTTAAATTAACTATTTGTCTAAAAGCTGAAATTGGAAAAGAACTAATTAAAAATAAAAGAATCTTTAACTCCAGACGAACCGTGTTCTCTTAAAACTTGTTTTTATAGACTTCTGTTTTTGACAGATTGGTTTTGTTTTGACCTCTCTTTTTACGACGCTGCCCTGTTTATATATTCGTATGACTGATTTTATGTTTTTGAATAATTACTATAGCCATCCTTCTTCTTCTTATCATTACGACAAACTGTTTACTGCAAACTTGCTACAGATGGGAGCCAGGACATCAAGTGAAAACAAAGGATCGCACGCCAAGCGATACATTAGTGGATAATATCTCAAAGTCCATGTTCATTTCACACTTCACATTCTCCGTCGCCTCGCACATGACTCAGTGACAGTTTAAGATGCTAGTCAGTGAAAGTTTCTCACATCTCTGTACCCTTGTGCAGCGCATGCCTTTTGCATAGATCCTCTGCGCCCTAAAGATTAACCAAAGACATCTCTGCAAAAGTGCTGGTTCCCCTTGATGATGATGATGATGACGATGATGACGATGATGCTGCAGTTTGGGGGGCCAACAGATTAAAACCCTAAGCTATTGACCCATAACTAAAGTGATGTTTGAGCTCATAATCTTTTCATCTCATGGTAGGTGAAACCTGCTTTGTTGGATTTTGACCGTCTGCAGACATTAGGGAGGATCATTTTAACTCGGCCGCATGCTGAGCGGGTGGGGGGGTG